>NC_138209.1:35564761-36094761 GCF_964194415.1 Vipera berus
TTCTTTGTACACCTCATATCATTTTCGGTAAACAGAATGATGTGCTTTACCAAAAAGCTCTATCTTGGTCTCATCTGTCCACAAGACATTTTCCCAGAAGGATTTTGGCTTACTCGAGTACATTTTGGCAAACTGTAATCTTGCTTTTTTATGTCTCTGTGTCAGCAGTGGGGTCCTCCTGGGTCTCCTGCCATAGCGTTTCATTTCATTTAAATGTCGACGAATAGGTCACGCTGACACTGATGCTCCCTGAGCCTTCAGGACATCTTGCATTCCTTTGGAACTTGTTTGGGGCCGCTTATCCACCATCCAGACTATCCTGCATTGCAAACTTTCATCAATTTTTCTCTTCCATCCACGACCAGGGAGATTCGCTACAGTGCAATAGGTTGCAAACGTCTTGATAATGTTGCGCACTGTGGACAAAGGCAAATCTAGATCTCTGGAGATGGACTTGTAACCTTGAGATTGGTGATATTTGTCCACAGTTTTGGTTCTCAAGTCCTCAGACAGTTCTCTTCTCCTCTGTCTGTTGTCCATGCTTAGTGTGGCACACACAGACACACAATGCAAAGACTAAGTGAACTTCTCTCCTTTTTATCTGCTTTCAGGTGTGATTTTTATATTGCCCACACCTGTTACTTGCCCCAGGTGAGTTTCAAGGAGCATTACATGCTTGAAACAATCTTGTTTACCCACAATTTTGAAAGGGTGCCAATAATTTTGTCCGGCCCATTTTTGGAGTTTTGTTTGACATTATGTCCAATTTGCTTTTTTTCCTCCCTTTTTTTGTTGTGTTCCAATACACACAAAGGGAATAAACCTGTGTATAGCAAAACATGTGTTCCTGCAATACTTTTCTGTGAGAAATACTTGATTTTCTGGAAAAATTTCTGGGGTGCCAACAATTTCGGCCATGACTGTATATATATATATATATATATATATATATATATATATATATATATATATATATATATATATATATATATATATATATATATATATATATATATATATATATATATATATATATATATTTTCTCTGTGTGGATGCTGCTTCCGGAAGTCCATTCGGGGCCTGGGCAACAAAAAATTATCTACCAGTTCTGCCGGCTGAATCCCACCACTGCACATACCCAATTAATGGAGGGAGGCAGCAAAATATATAGAGAGGAACAGAGATACTGGATATTGTTTGTGAGGTAATTCTATGACCCATAAGGAACTAGGTTCACAAACAATAAATATGCAAAAATGCATATCTAGAGTGTCACAGGAATATCACAATGGTTTACTGAGAAATGAGTTATACACCTGGAGGTTTAATTTACTATATTTTACAGTAGTTACAGATTTTCATGAAGATAGGGTTTATTCCTCTCCACTTCACATTCTCCCTTTTTTCTCTTTTTCTCAGGCTCACATCTTAAGAGGTAGGGGAAAAATAAGTCTCCATGGCATGCTTAAACAAAGAATGCATAAGAACAAGGTTTCTTTTCCTTTAATTTTATTCAAACATTAGTTCTTTCTGTCTGTTGATTTATTTAAGTACAGGGATTGTTTGTACTTATGATTATGGTTGTCACTACATATTTTTTTTCTTTTTAGCACTAATTATTATATGCCTTTGCATTTTATTCACAGATGAAAGCTTTTTTAATGATGATTAAAATTATTATTGTACTGATTAAGACACTTTGTTTTTAGATCATTTGAATATTGGTACTCTAAACAAGGCATGAGATCTGATTTGATCTCCATTCCATAAAATATTATATCTGTGTTATGAAACACAGACACACAGCACATATATATTCCATAATCCCTCTGTTAAAAAACTTTATTTTTTAGGCTAAAAAGTAGGTTTCTAAGGTAAAAATTCAAATAAGGCAGAATGGCCAGGATTTTAATCAAATTATCTCCTAATTTTATAATAAGAAGAGATTTTAAATTGTAAAGAATAATATCTAATTTTGCTAGTAAATAATGGAATGCGGGAAGCCGAGCTGGGTGACCGGGCTTGGTGTGAGGGAGAAAGAAAGGGTTAGGAATAGGGATAGGAACAGTTGTGGGAGAAAGACAATGTGACAAGGGAAGGCCAAGGAAAGGCAGGCATTGGTTTTGGCAGGCTGAGCGATTGTAAACTACTTCTACTGTCATCAACTTCCCTGAAGAGGAGACAGAAGCTGAGCCACCTTTCAATGATTCTGATTGGCCCACCAAATTTTGGGGTCCAAACAGTTCCCAGTAGTTAATGAACATCACATCCTCATTCACCAGTCAGATCTTGCTAGTTTCTCTGCTGGAGCGTCTTTGCCATGTTTGAGAACTTTGTTTTAATACTGTGTTAGTTAATAATATAAATTAATAATACATATATTTGAATACATGTGTCTATGTGATCTATTCAAATCAAGTTTACTATTTTATATAACAGTTTTGCATTTTGGGGGGCGGGGTTTACAGGTGGACCCAATAATAGTTGTTGAGGATTTTAATTTTTTTTAATTTTTTTTATCCTTTATCTGATTGGAACAAGTTACAGGGGAGGAGAGTTCTCAGATTTGTTTTTAACCTTTTAAAATATATCAGTCATTTATTCATTCAGTTGACAAACGTGGTATTGGTTCAATTATAGTTATGATGTCATTCATCTTAAGGTGAAATATTCCTGTTAGAAAATGATGGTATTTTAATATCTCATTGTTAAATGTGAGAAATTTGTTTTTGTCCTTATTTGACCTCTTGTAAATGCCTTCTCAGAATCTAATATTATAGAGATCTCAGTAAATGATTCAAATAGGGTCATGGTGTCTCTGCGGTAAATGATTCATGACTTGAGGGTCCTTCTGGATTTGCAACTCCTACTTAATTTTCTGTTTAAAATGTGATTGCAATAAATTGTATAACCCAATTTTATTATTTTTGATATTATAGAAAGCCAGCGAAGCATATGGATTATAATGTTGGCTAGAAGTGGAAAGATCCAATTTCTTAGCCACAAAAGCTCACTGGATAACTTGGGAAAGTCATTCTTTAAGCCCCAATATACGGTATAGTACAGTAGAAAATTGTGAGCAAAAAAACAAAACAAAACATACACTAGCTGGAATTATTAACAAGCTGAAATGGACAGTTTAGATTAAAAAAAGAGAAGAAAACTGATGGTTATTCTTTATATATTGGATCCCCATAGTAATAATCATAGATTATGCCTTCTGCCACACAGAAATGGAGGCAGAGGTTTGCTTCTAGTCAAACAAACTGTTGAAGAAAAACTTAAATACAGGGTTGGTCCAATTAGATTGAAAAATTGAAGAAGGGAATGGGAAGCAGGGTGGACAATTGAAAAGAAAGCAGCGGTGATTTGCTTCTACATTTTTGCCAAGAACACATTATGGATGTATTCCTGAGTTTTGTGCAATGTAATGATTCCATATATTGCTCTCTTTTGACATGGAGGAATATGTAAAGAGATCTCCAGTGCCGACCAGTAATTTCAACACTTTGGGATATTAGGTTGATTGGATGGGTTAAAAAAAAAAAGATAAAAGCACAAGAAAGAATTGATGTCATTTATTTTAAAATCTGCAGAAGTGTGGTGCTATAACATTGACTTTAGATCAGAGAGGTAATTGCCAACAGCAGGAAAACGTCTCACAAATAAACTTCAGCTCTAGATTTGATTTACAGCGTGCTAATAAATGTGAACATAGTGGCTGCTATTAAAGAAAATAATCTGGAGGGATTTCTAAAAATACGAGCTTCTGTAAAGCAATTTCCTTCAGGGTACATAAATCATAGCTTCTAAGGGGGTTATTTTCCAGACATTTCCAGTTAGTTAATATCTAGTAACTAGTACAGACTTGCTTTGCTCTCTGTAGCCAAACTTCTGTCTTTAAAACAACAGTGTTTTTCCCCCCTAATATATAATGTTGAATGTATTTGGGTGAATATCTCATCATATCATAAGTGAAAGTAACATTATATAGATATTTACCTGTATAATAGAATGTTATATAGATATTTAACTATATGAAAGAACATTATAAGATATTATTTTTTAACATATATAGTTTGAATAAGTTCTGATCATAGTACATGTAGCAATGTATGTATTGCTCTACAGTCTTGCATATAAAACTGTAAAGACAGATAATATTATTGCCAAGATCACAAACATTGCAAGTAATAAATCACAATAAATCACTTGCATAAAGTGGAAGACTAGAAGCTCAAGAAAATTTGTAAATACCTAACTATGCACTTTAGTATACTTTGATATAATTGGAATTATAAAGTTCAGAGCAAAGGTCAGCGATATCTGCAGCAAGCCATGATGAGCCAATAATTATGACACACAAATATTAATTAATATCTTAAATACAAATCCTGCCCTTACATAGCTCTTTCCTGTGATATCTGATATAAGATTGAAATTACAGTACTTCTGCTATAATGTCATGATGCATGTTTTAACATTTACCCTACTCAGCTTCCAGAAGATATCCATGGAAAGGGGATATGCAATAGATATGCCTACTGATTGAAAATCATGATCAATCACAAAGAACATTTGGTTGGGCTTCATACCCAGATGAAGGGAATTCATGTATGTATGTGCTGCAAAATTGTTACAAAATCTCAACACCATTATTTGCTCAATTAATTTGTTATTTATTTATATAGATCCATATCTACATAATAATTTCTTCTCAATCTCATTCAGAAGAATCCACCTTGCTGAGTCATAAATAAATGAGGAAAATATTTAATAATCTGAAAGTTTGGCTTCAATAGATCATACATAATTGTATCCAGTTCTGAAACATTGGGTATGTTGTGTCATACCCCAAAAGACTGTAATTGCTGCTTCAACAAGCCACTTCAACAAAGTACTAAGTGAAAGGTCTGAATACTTGTGCCAATGTGATCTTTCAGTTTTTTTTCTTTTTAATAAATTTACAGACATTTCTAAAATTCTATTTTCACTTTGTCATTATGGGGTATTGATGTGGATTAATGAGAAAAAGAATGATTTTCAATAACTATAGAATCAGGCTGCAGCATAACAAAATTAACAAAAGTGGAGGGGGTCTGAATACTTTCTGTATGCACTGTACTTATCCTCTTTCTGCTCATTGGAGACTTAGAAATAATTGAATATCTTCTTAATACTGTAAACTAAATTTCCATTCACAGATTTTAAAACTCCCTTAAGCTAACTAAATAGAAAATACTGTGAGCTTCCATGGCTTTATGAAACAACTGTCCGTAATGCAATTCCCCAAGGTTCCTTGGAAAGAAATTTTCTTTTTTTTAAAGACTGATTAAAGCTACTATAATGTATACTGAAATGTATACTGGGATCATTGTTCTAATAGCACACTGTCTTTTTAGAAAGTCCTGTGGGAATGTTTCATTGTATATTGATGAGGCCTACTGAGTTGCAAAAGATAGTTCCTCGCATAAGCCCAATCTTTAGTCCTACCTGCTGACTAACTAGTAAATCTTTGTGTGTGTATGTGTGTGGGGTGTGGGTGTGGGTGTGGGTGTGCAGCTGAATATAATCAAATAACACGTAAGGGTGGTACCATTCTGGGACTATTACCATTCTAATGGATCCCTTCAATGACATAGAGCTTCTGCATGCTGAGATGATTAATTTTAGAGGTTGACTTGTGCTCTAATGATAGATTTATTGCATCACTCCTTTAGTTGCATAACAGTGATTTCCCATTCCAATTCTTAACTGAGAAGATTTCCCTTTCTCTTATGAAGACGGGGTGCCATAATGCCTTGACATTATTTCCCTCCTAATTCTGCTTCCTGTACTTCCATATTGTGAAGGTTTTTGTTTTTGCTCATGCAGGGTTTTGGGTTTTTTCTTTTTCTTTTGCCTCTTACTGATAAAAAAGGAGGGAGCAAGAGCAGTAGCTCCTTCACTCCTTTCACTGTTCATGTGATATCACAGCACTCATATAAAAGAGGTGGTCATGATACCATCATGCTGTTTTTGTCATGATCATCGTGCTTTTGTCATGATACCATCATGCTGTTTCTGTCAGTCTGACTCTCCTTGCTATCACCCTGTGGAACAGCAAAAAAACCAAACCCAAACCAAGAATACCAGCTGGCTGCCAGTTTTAGCACCTCTCCTTAGCAAGCCAAACAAAGTACTGAGCATTTCAAGTAGATCACCACACAGTTGTGTAAAAATGGTACTTGACGATTTGGAAGACAAAGCCAGTGATCATTTGAATAGGTCTTGAAAAATGATTAATAGTTCCTTGCTTCTCCAAATTAGATAACATATTCTTAATATCTACATTTTTCCTCTCAAGGTTTCGCAGATTTTGTAACAGTTGTTAGATAACTTTAGGGTAATGCCAGGAATTACATAGTAAATTATTCCAGACTATTTCAAACTTTGTAGCAAGAATAGTAACATTGTTCTCTGGGTAGACAAAATAATAAAAGGTAATAGGAGATAGCTTTTTTTTTCTAAATTAGTGATGACACATGTGTCAAAGGTGTCATGGCACAACATTTTGGGTGACACACTAGCATTCAACAACATCCAACACAACTATTGTATAAAGCACACCTTATTCTTGCAAGATTTTGGAAACTGCAAATTCTGGAAACTGCATGAGAATGGGATGTTTCTCTTGCACAGCCTGCAGACAATCTGAAAATTGTGCAAGAACGAGATAAGCTTTGGTGTGGTATTTATAGGCTGCAGAGGCCTCAGAAGAGCGTTCCTTGAATCTGATTCCAGAGCAAAGTCCTTGTGTGACCCAGAGCAGCCTCAGACTTTAGGGGCCTAAAGAGACCTGTCAATAGAAAGAGAACATTGGCTGAAAGTATGTGATATACACCAGATCTTGGGGAGCATGGGGCAATCACACCCGAAACAACAGGAGTCAGCCTTTGTGAGTGACAGTGGTGGCACTAGGGCTGAAGTCAAATCCTGGCCTTCCAGTTCAGGTCCAGCCTCAGTGCTGCCACTGAGTGCCACCATAGAGGGTGGCCTAGTTGCAGGGCAGGCAGAGAATTGATAATCTTTTGTTGTGGAGGGGATGACATTCTAGCCAACATGAGTTAGGCATTTTCCAAATTTTTGACGTGTTGAGCCCAAAAGCTTCACCATCAATGTGAAGGTATCGGGGTGAGGTATCATCAATATGCTGATGATACCCAGCTTTTCATCTCCACCCTGAACCAACCCAGTGATGCCCTCGATGTGATGTCCCGTTGCCTGGAAGTGGTACAGATTTGGATGGGGAAGAACAGGCTCCGGCTCAACCCAGCCAAGACTGAGTGGCTTTACATACCAGCATCTCGTTTAGTCCAAGAGGTTCCATCTTTGGTTATAGGAGGAGAAATGTTACCTCCCATTGATAGAGCACACAATCTAGGTGTCCTCCTGGATTCACGATTCAGTTTTGAAGATCATATTGGAGTCGTGGCTAGGGGGGCATTTGCCCAGGTTCGCCTGGTACACCAGTTGCGCCCCTTTCTGGACCGAGATACCCTACGTACAGTCACCCACGCACTTGTTACCTCCCATATAGATTACTGCAATGCTCTCTACTTGGGGCTGCCATTGAAGACCACCCAGAGGCTTCAGCTGGTGCAGAGTGCGGCCACACGGGTAGTGATGGGAGCACCCCGATACTCCCATATTACACCCCTCCTGCGTGAGCTGCATTGGTTACTGGTTGTCCTCCGGGTGAGATTTAAGGTGCTGGTACTTACCTTTAAAGCCCTACATGGCTTAGGCCCGGGATACTTGCAGGACCATCTGCTGCCAGGAATGACTTCCCATCCCCCAGTGCGCTCACACAGAGAAGGCCTCCTCAGGGTACCGTCGGCTAGACAATGTCAGCTGGCGACCCCCAGGGAGGGCCTTCTCTATGGGAGCGCCAGCCCTATGAAACCAGCTCCCCCCTGAGCTTTGGATGGCCCCAGATCTCCAGTCCTTTCGCCGCGGCCTCAAAACACTCCTTTTCCACCTGGCTGACCTGGACTGACAGGGATTTTAATTATGTTTTTAATTTTTAACTGTAATTTTTAACTTATTTTAATTTCAATTTTAATTTATTCTACAGGGGCCATTAATTTAATTTTCTTTTAACTTCTGTATTATTGTATGTTATTGTTGTTAGCCGCCCTGAGTCCTTCGGGAGATAGGGCGGCATATAAGTCATAATAATAATAATAATAATAATAATAATAATAATAATAATAATAATAATAATAATGTTCTAAATGTAATAAAGATTAAAATCAATATTAGTCTTTGCACAAAAAGTTATCTCATGCTATAACTTGCATATGTTAATGTAAATATAGTTGTTCTTATTTTAACTTTGTTTGGCAGTCAGAAGGGCATGCAAATCAGAATTTTATATTCATTTTCTTTCTTTCTACTGCTAACTAGCAATTGCCAGCTATGCCATAGCTGATATAGATGCTTGATTCATTTATTTTTGAACATGTTAATTCATGCTCTTTGTTCCTATTATTCTTACATTCTGAAAGATCATTAAATCTCTCTGATGTCTTTCATATAAGCCTGACATCACTTCTAATTATGTGCTCAGCTTAGGAGGAAAACTTTATCTTTTTTTTTAATTGTAGTCTATTCTTTTTTTCAAAAATTGTACTTCTGTGGTTTATTCTGGATTGTTTAGACCTTTTCTTTTTTCCTGAAGGAATGAATTATTATAAAGCTTCAAATTATTAAAAAATATGCTTGTATTTGACATTGCAATCTGCCCTATATCTATTTCTTGAGCCACACGGTCTTGATTATGACTCTACATTTTCAACTGAAATTTAAGAATGAGATAATATTTCTTAGCATGTTTCTACTTGTATGTTCATTGATTGGATTTATTATTCATTTTTCTTTGCTTTGAAATTAGATAATAACATGAAAACACTATCTACTAACTGGAAATCACCATCTTTTTATATATGCAGTGTTACATGTACAGTATAATTCTACACTTCTTTGTTATAATTGTCTTTAAAAATGTGTCCTGTTTTAAAATAATAAAAAAAAAATCAACATAGTTACAAGAAAACGTAAACTGAGATTTTTTTAATGTATGTTATTTTAAGGTATAGTTATTTATTTAGCATATGGCATATCACATATGGACTTGAAATATATATTAACATTTCACCTAAATTACTAAACACAATAAAATATAAATGTTAAAAAGATCTACAGTAGTGGCCAAAATTGTGGAAACCTTTTGGGAAAAGTGTATTTTTGAGGTTTGATGGCTAATAACACCACTTTTTTTGAGTAATACCATAAAATTATATGTCAATAGAAAGATAATTTAATCAAGAATTTAATGCAACAAAGGTTGTTCAATTATCTGTACTGTATTCTATGAAAAGGTAGAGCCAAATAACCAGAAAAAGGAAGCACAAGTTCCTTAGGTTGATATCAGGTAGCTTTCCTTCATCTGATTGTAGCCAATGAGCATGAGTGTTTAGAGAGCCAATCAGATGTCATCTTGTTTTGACAATGAGCCAATCAGATCACAGTAGGATTCAGTTATTGATGTCATGTATCAATAACTGATACACTGAGAGGACATTTGTCAGTGTGTTATGTGATCGCTATCAAGTTGGTTGGGCTTTTTTGTGTTCTTTCATTTAGTGAGCTTGTAAAATGTAATAAAATTAAAGTAATGGTTCAAAAAATTGACTGGTTGACAAAAAGTGATGTAAAATAGTATTATTAAGTGAACAAGGCTACAGTTATAAAGAAATTAGAAGAAAAATTGGTGGAAACTTAACCAAAGGTGGCATTTCTACTGTACACTTTTCCCAAAAGTTTCCAAAATTTTGGCCACTACTGTATATTCAATACCAATGGTCTAAGCCATCTACCCACTGAAGTGCAGCATTGTTTATATTTTTTAAAAAATCAGATGCTGGATTGGAATATGCCCCAATCTTACAGCCAGTCACGATGAGATCTAGAGTCTGACATGGGACCCTGCAGTAACACTGAGGAGACGATACTATGCCCTGTTTATACAGAGAGTTCCAGCAGACAGTGTCATGTGTGAATCCTATTCAGAGTTGTCCATTGTTGACATGTAATTCAAAGCCTGGCACCTCTTTTGTGGTGTCATTTATACGTCTCTCCTAAATTCCGCTAAAGATGTTACCTAGCCTGGAAACAACACATTTTGGAAACCAACCTACAAGCTCTGAGAATGAACCTTCACCCTCATCCTACACTCAGGCTACAGATATTTACCACATTTGTATGTCTTCCCATGACTGGGCATTCAGCCACCTATTTGGCTTTTCATTGGGAATCGATGTTAAAAGTTGCTGCCCAGATGTACAAGTGCCAGTGTGGGTTTCTTGGATTTGAGCCTTACAGCTGATTAATGAGGAAGGTTGGCATGTACCAGTAGGAGTGAGTTGTTCACATTTTTTCTGTATTCTCTCACTAGTGCATCTTGCCCTCAGAAAGCCTGTGGTGCTGTTTGACTCAGAACAGAAAGCCAGCAAGTTGGAGTGGTTTTAATACATCCACTTATAATCCTCATTTATTATAAGCACTGAATCTGGAATCTAATTTACTGCTATGGCAGCTCTTAAGCCATACAGGGACACAATATTCTGCTGTGGAGTAGACCAACCATAGTGCTGATGACCTGAGGGTGGCAACTGAAGCTCATTGAGTTCCACATAATTTCTGGAGTATGTTGTTCCTAGTACTGATTTTTGCTGCTGTTGTCTAGGTGCATCTTACAGGAGGGAATCCGATCTAATGTTACTCCAAGGGGGTTTAGGACATTTAGGCATGGACCCTTGGCAGTGCCTCCTTCACCTCCAGCCATCCGCATCAGCCCATTTACAACCAGCTTTCCTCCTCCACTGGCCACCATTCTCCATAGCCAATGGCCCCTCGCCCTCCACACCTTGCCCTTTGTCCCTGCCCATTCGGGCAGATACTGTTTCACCTGGACCTTTGGATGCACGAGACAAATAGCCACCAGCCAATCAAGTGGCAGGCAGGAGCAAGGGTGCTGAGGGGATAACAAGCAATTGATAATGGGTGATTGCAGGGACTCTGGTGGTGGTGTGGGCAGCATGTGATACAATATTTTGTAAAAAAAAGTCCTGTGGCTACTCCGCACGTTTTAGGGACTTGCAGATCTGTCACCAAGACTGGAGGGAGAGGGAGTGACGGCAGGAGTAGCAGCTGCTGGGGCCATTGGGAGGGGCAGACAAGTTAGAATGTGTTGGGGGACCAGGAAGGAAGGGAAGGGCACCTCAAGGGGGCTTTATGAAGACAGCTTGGCTTGCAACTAACTGAGCTCCAATGAAAAAGAGGAGAAGGCCGGCACAAATTCTGGTGCTTCAGGGATGGTTAGAGTGGTGTGTGTGGGGGCACACAGGAGAATGGGAAGGCCAGTGCAGCTTCTGGCATTGCAGGCAAGGCTGTGGGGACATGCAGGTGAATGACAAGTCCAGCATGTCTTCTGCAATTCTGCTTTGCCATTTGAATGTGCACTCCTATTTCCCTGCAATGTCAGAAGCTGCACCAGCCTTGCCATTCGCCTGCACACAGCCCAGCCCCCACAACACCAGAAGCAGCACCTGTTGTGATTCCTTGCCAGCCAGTGAATCTTGGCAGCTGAGTCTGAGGAATCAGATGAGGAGGAGGGGCCTGGAGTGACATTAGAATCAGTGTGAGGCTCTGAGGAGCTCCAAGACTTACAGTTGGTGAGGAGCCTGGCCCCTCTACTCACACTCAGACTGAGATAAAGCTATGCTGGGAGCCTGAGTTGGACAGATGGGAAATATCCAGGATGCACGAAAGCATCAGCAAGAGAAACAAGTAGGACAGAGGAATACAATGGGACGGCTCCAAAGGCAAAGGAGAAGGCATTAGGAAGCCACGCCTTGGCTGAATTATAAAAGGGAAGGTGTGGGAGGTGCTGGTTGCTGAAGGCAACTGTTCATGTTGAAGATCAAGTTTCTGTGAACTGTGTTTGTTTGCCTGGGACATTGACTCAGGTCTGTGAGAATAAAAGGGTGTTGTTGTTTTTCTTGCAGTTCCTGCCTTTTTCTTGGAAGAGGGTTTTTTTTCCTTGTGAGCATAACAAGGACTCAGTTATGCTGGGACAGAACAGCACCCACCTTGCCTGCATGCATCCCTAGCCCCCATGCAATGCCAGAAGCTGCACATCACTGCCCTTAGCCTGCTGTGCCCACCCATTCCCCCACACAATGCCAGAAGCATTGCACCACCACCCTTCACCTCCTTCATCCCCTATGCTCACCACAATAGCAGAAGTTGCATGCCACTACTCTTTGCCTGCTGCAGCCCCCCTTGCCTGCCACAATGCCAGAAGCTGTGCATCAGCCCCCTTTGCCTGATGTGCCCAACCATTCCTCCCACAATGCCAGAAGCCACACAGCACTGCCCTTTGCCTGTTGCCCCCCACTCCCCTGCAATGCCAGAAGCCATGCATCACCACTGTTCACCTTCTGCATCCCCTCATTTCCCCTACTCAATAACAGAAGCTGCGCACTACTGTTGTTTGCCTGCTGTACCCCCCACAATGCCAGAAGCCACGTGCCACTGCCATTCACCTATCACACATCCCCACAGCCCCTGCAATTGCCCATTGTGAATCGCACACTGCCCCCACAGCATCATTGCTTCTGCCTGCCACCCAATTGGCTCAGGTCAAATGGTGTCTGGGCGAATGGGCAGGGATGAAGGGCAAGGGGTGGAGGGCAAGGGACCTATTGACCTATTGACCATGGAGAATGGGGGTAGGACCAGCAGAAGAGAAAACCTAGTTGTAAATGAGCTGAGGTGAGTGTCTGGAAGTAAAGGAAGTGTGGCCAAGAGTGGCTAAAATGTTCCATTCTGACTACAAGGTACTTTGGATGGGGATTATAAGGGAATAAATTATAAATCAATATAAGTAGACCTTCAGGGCTTCATATGCTACTTTGTTGTTAAGATAGAAGCACATAGTTACCATTTTGCTGATGCTAGAAGTGAACCTCCAGTCAGTGAAGAATTTTCCCAAGTTTTTAAGATCTTTGGACAGGAGGCTGTCTGCCACCTCGATCTATTTTGCCTGTACTGCTGTGGCCCAATCATCAGTTTATCCAAATTTGCTTCTCCTTGTTGCCAGCATATCTGATATGTATAAATTGAATAGTATAAGTGCCATTACAGAGCCTTGTGGGAGGCCATTGTTTAATTGCAATAATTATAGTTTTACTAATTTATGAAAGATGTAGTTCATTCTTATAAAAGTACTTTTATTAGTGGAGGAGTACATTACACTTAGTGTTACAAATACAATACTACTGGTAGTGCTGGAAAAAAATAAATAAATTTCCAGCTAGAGTACTGCTGCCTTATGTAGTACCTCCTCGTGGACTGTGCCTAAGACCATCCTTCATGTGCTGAGCTTCCATTTTCCTACTCCCCAGGAGATTTGCTCAGGAATTAAATTGACTAATCTCAAAGCAAACATGGAACTGATACAGTCTTTCTATATTTTGCCGTTGGAGTAAATTGTTTTGGGTTATATAATTAAAATCTTCTTTCCTTTCTTTCTATCTCTCCCCCACTACAACACCCAACTTTTATGTACAGATGAAAACCTTATCCATCCTTTTTCAAAAAAGCAAGGGCAATGATGAATATAAGAATGAGGTTTCTCCCTGTGGATGACTCCTAGTTCAGTCCGTCAAAACTAATGTACAGATATTTTTGAAACAAGGTAATGTCAAACTACAAGGTTAGGATGTAAGCCCCTCTGCCTCCATAAATTGTGGATAAGTAAAAGAAAAGAACTTATTGTCATTTGTAGAGATTTTTAGTCTTCCTGAGAGAAAATGGCTGGTGTTCTGCTCATTGTTACATCTTTATTACATAACTCCTATTTTATGTATTTGTAAATTCTGATTCCTGTTTTACAGAATTATCCCATAATACCTTACCCATGACTTTATTTAAGTGTTTGAAGATATGAAGAACAAGAATGCTTTTGACAAGGAGAATCTGATAAATGAAAATTGATAGCAGAAGAAACCTCTGAGAAGTTCTGAGTAATTATGATTTATTAAAATTGGAGGTCATCCAAAATAACAGAAAGATAGTACTCATTATATTATCTTTTTGTCTTTAATTTTCCTACCATTTTTCTGTAAATCTTTTTTTCTGGAAAGGAAAACAGCACAAATAAGTACAGTAATGAGAAAAGATGGAGAGATTAGACAGAAAAACATAATGTCTAGTCACTTCATAAAATACAGTCTATGAGGCAAGGTGATTGCACATTAACACTTGTCTGAAAACCTTGCATCATTTCTTCACACAACAAGGCTAACTTCCATCAATCACACATGGATTTCATTCTGTGCTGTTGCCTTGAGATTTTCAGAATTATTCAACAATGATTAAATATAACAGAAACATCTTGAATTATTCCTTGATAAATTCTTAATTAATGCCATTTAACCTTAATCAGATTTAGAAAAATAAATTAATATTTTTGTTTTTTTACAGCTTCTCAGAATTAGATTTGGGTTTTTTAGAGGGATACGTTTAATGGAATGTTAAGATGCAACATTAAATACAGTTTTAGATATTATTGTGGTGCAACACATTGTTGATAAGTTATGGGAGCAGTCTTTAGGAATAGCCCATATCTTATACAAAATGTCTATTCAGAGTTTCAAAATATGACATAGAAAGCAATAACAACACATTTTGATACACTGCTGTTCCAGTTTGCCATACTTTGTAAGGAATCCACTCACATTTTGAAGCCAGAAGGATTTCCTACTTTTGGACTCCATTACCATCTCTACTAAGAATGGATTAGACAGGATAAAGAGATTACATGAAGTAGGGGTGCCCTTCAGATTCTTGGTTCTGATGGCATATTTAAAGATAAAATAAAATTGGATTTTCTGAGTTATAGTTTTTAGGTTGAATTGTATTATGAATTAAAATATTAAATGATGCAGAGACAATCCAGTTATCTCAGTAACTACATTTTATTTCAATTTTAGTGATACATTATTTATTATTATGTGGTTATTTTTAGTCCTAATATATAGAATTGTCTTGATGACTAAATTGGCACACAAGTAGATTAAATAAATAGTTTCTGAAAATAATCCTAGCAAGCCTGATGTAAGAAAGGAGATCTGTATTGACCATCTACTAATGCCCAATCTGGTAGCAAGACTTATTACAATTGACACTAATCTCTCACTTCTCATTTTTGTTGGTTGTCTCTTCATTACTGTGACTGGTAATAGTTATCAAAATCTTCAGTAGTTACTTCTGCATCCATTGATCAATTATGGCACTGACAAATTGAACTGTGGAAAAGAAGTAAGTGAACAGAGTAGTAAAGCAGATGACAATAATAGAAATAAAAAAGATTCAGCTAAGTTAAAGACACTGTTCAGCAAAACTTAAGTCCAGTTCATTTTACCCATGCAGTTTTCTTGGCAGTAATATACATTGCTGCCTTCTGTGCTTTTGACCTCTTAATCTGAACCTTGCCCTGGTTTTCCCTGGTGGTCCACCCTTCGTATTTTACTTGACTGGATAAGCCTTAGCTTCTGAGATTAGTCAAGATCTGCTGTCAGACTATATTTCTAAAAATAAAATATTGATATCTAGAGTAGTTTTAACAATAAATATTGTCTACTATATCCATTATTTTATATCCTCTTTCCCCACAAAATCTTACTTTGGATAGATGAGGGATGAGGCTCCAATGCTCATAAAGGTGGAAGGAAAAAGAAGAGGATAACCAGTAGCAAGTTGGATGGACTCAGTTACAATGGTAAATGGATTGGACCTCAAAACCCTGGCTAGTGACATATTGTCATTGAGAAAATCTAGGTGGATGCTAAGAGTCAACCCTGGTTTGATGGCACATGATCAATAAATCAGTATCAATTTTTCAGTATTTTAGACCATGCATGTACAATCTGAGCACCTATCATACTCTCTTGTGCCTTCTGAAAATGCATTGTCAAGATTACAACAATTACAATGTGATTGGTTAGCATAGACCAGGGGTGTCAAACTGCTGGCCCGCGGGCCGGAAGTGTCATGTGGAAGCCATGGCCACCCCATTGCTGGCAATGGCGAAACTGTCCCAATACGTTGCATGACGTCACATGATGTTGCAAGTTTGACATGTCTGGCATAGACCAAAATAAGAAGAAAATGTTATTAGAGTTCTGTACAGTTATATACCAATTTTATATTACTCCTTTAGCCTTCCCCTAAATCTGAAATCAAAATTATGTCATATCACTCATTTGTCGCTATGAGCCTTTTTAAAAGCAAAATTTTGGGCTACATACAGTTTGTGCAATCTATTTTGGATCTTGCACAAAGAACCTAAATTGACAATTGTGAAGAGTAAACATGCATGTCTTGTAGTACATGAAACTTAATGGCTGTCAGGTGCTAATTATTTTTGCAATTTCAGATTGGCAGAACCCACTTTTAGGCTTATCAGACTTCATGAATGTCACTCCTGTTCAGCAAATTACATTCAATTTGCTAAATCATAGATTATGCAAACCGGCATACAAGAAATCAAAAATGCTACAAATAATTTTGCTACCAAAAGTACTTTAAAATATTTATTGCCATATTAGAGAACAAAACTTAGAACTATGTCATCCAGAAAAATTAGAATGTTTCATGTTTTACCAAGATTTTTTTAAAATCCTGTTTGATCTTTGAAAGACTTTGAAAGAATATGGAGAACAACAATGAGTACTTTTTGAACCAATCATTTAATTAGCCTTAATGGTTTCTCAATATGTCTTTGTGTGTTTGTGTTTGTATGTGTGCCTTTAACTCATTGTTAACTCCTGGCAATGGCCTTGATTAGGCTGAGAAACAATTATTAGCCTAATGTCACCCAGCAGGTTTTATGCCTAAGGTGGAACTAGAACTGATTGTTTCCCAAGTGCTAACCTGAATGCCTTAATCATTACACCAAACTGGCTAATATGTCCTTAGGACTCCAAATACCAAGAATTCTATGACTGTAATTCAAAAATAATGTGTGCAAGTAAAGCTTAAATTAGTCATTTACTTAGTGCAATACAAATAGGTTTGTGTATATATGGGAAATGTTCTAGTCTAATTATATACCCAAACTATGCTGTTTTCTATAGACAGTATTATTTAAAACAGTTCCTATTGCCAGGAGCAAGAATCAAGACCATACATTAAGTTTCAAGTTAAGAAGATTTATTGCTCAAGCCTATACACAAGAATCTAGTCAACTAACAGCACTAAATTAGCTAGATAAGAGTCAACAGCATTCAAAGGGCATGGGGAGTAGACTTGGAACATTTGTGGACACATTTAGGCTGCATCCTCTTTTGACTCTGCACTGCCTCTTCTTTCTCTATAGCAATGGCCCCCAACTTTTTGGGAACACAGTGACCAGTTCCACAGAGAAAGTTTTTCTGCAAACCTGGGGGTGATGACATGGTTTTGTGTGCTGCCTGCATCCCACAATGGGGGTTCACTTGTTTGTGTGGACTGGTTTCTGTCATGCCGCAGACCGGTGCCAGTCCATGGACCAGGAGTCGGGGGTTCCTGCTCTACAGAATACACCTATATTCTGTAATATTAGTATACATGACTTTATTAAAGGCTATGCTAATTCTGCTAAATTTCTAAAAAGTCTTTAACTATGTTGCTTATTCTTAATTTGAGTTTTATTTTAAAGAAAGAATTATCCCATCAAATGATTTCATTGCCAATGCTGGTATTCACTTTAATGTCTTCAAGCTCAGCTTCGTGTCCTGATACATGACATTAAAAATGAACAGATATTAATACAATATTTCTCCATGAAACACACACACACAAAACCAGCCCCCCCCTTCAGCCAATATTACTAGGTTCTATACAGACATCTCCTAGCACTAGACTTTTCTTTGAGACACCATCATCTTTCTACTTGAGAATAACTGGATGTTCATAGTATGGAATTAGTTAAATTAAATAGTTTGCTGTGAAGCAAGCTTTTTATTCCCTGGTGTTCTAGCTTAGTTTACAATAACTCTACTTTCTTTTCGTCATCCAGAAAATACAGAAGATAGAATAGCATGCCTGAGCCATAGTAAATTATATCCTAATAGTTCTGCAATAAATCCCAAATTGACCCATTTGTTTGTGAGCTCTAGAGTGATTGAATTTGGCAAGCTGGGGAAAGCATCTTATTTAGAAAGTATGTTGAATACTTTTATAAAACATTCTTGTCAGAAATGGCAAGAGACAGTACAATTAATCAACAACAAGATTTTAAAGTTTGATGGATCGAGTAATGGTAGTTTTAAACAAAAAAAGGAAGATTTATTTATGCTTCTAATTATAAATCACACCCTGATATTTTTGTTGAAAGTACATTTGTAATTGAACATCACTGTTGCTTTCATCTGGATATTTTGCTTTAAGTGGGGCACATTTTTAAAAATAGATAGATATAGATATACTATAGTGTGTGTGGTGTGTGTGTGTGTGAGAGAGAGAGAGAGAGAGGGAGGGAGGGAGAGAGAGAGAGAGAGAGAGAGAGAGAGAGAGAGAGAGAGGCAAATGAGTTAGAAATTATGTAAGTATTTATCTTGACCTCTATCATTTTCTACCACATTCCTTATGCTCATTGGGGCAGCAATAGTGACATGATCACTATTATAAGAAAAGTTATTTAGTACCATGACTTCACTCATATAAATGTAAAAATCAAACCTCACTAACATTTTTGATTCCTTATTATATGAAGATATAGAATAATTACCGGTAGTTAAAATATGCATAAATAATTTTTCCTCTATAAAAATGACATGAACAATTTTATTCTTTTGAACGTTCATTTGAAACTGTTCAGTTTTAATAGATTCTCCTCAAAATGTATGACACAATCTATTGTATTCCCTACAAAAGCAACTTAAATTTAGCAAATATATATCAAAACTAAGTTGCTTTACTTTTCAACTTTGCCATTCATTTTAGAAGTTTACAAGCTACCAATATTTAAATCTCAGTCACTTAAGAAATAAAAGCAAAAGTCTTAGTTTAAGAAGCCAAAAATGGACGAATGCTGGTGTTCAGAATAGCCAAGTCTCTAATGTTTTTCTACTCAGGCTTGCATATAATCACAAATATTGTGCATGTTCAGGCTTTCCAAGGAGAGATGTTTGTATTAGTTTTTCATTTTCCATAGGGCAGGAGGGACAAAGAACAGTGGAAATGTAGATCACTTAGCATCCCAAAACCTGTAATTTTGAACTAGGTAATTTGTTTCGCTGGAAAACAAATGATCAGTTTAAAGGATATTTCTACCTGAATTTATTTTTTTTATAATTTCTACAGAAAATAGGTGAGCTAAGAAATGGATTGCTTTGTGATATTATAATACTGTTGTTCATATACTTTGTGTCCCTTACATGTTGTGAAGGAAAATCTTTTGCAACAATCAATAGTCAAACAATCTTAATTAAAGTCATGAAAGAAATCTGAATCTGTCATTATTTAGTCTAACAGATTTTCAACTGCTATACAACGAGGTTTAGTTTAGTTAATGCAGCTCAAACCAGCACTGTCAAAATCATAGATTCTATTACTTATTACTGTGACATTATCATTCTTCAAATAATTAGATTTGGTGGGCCTTATATTATTTAATTCTGCTATTTAATTTTCCTCTTTTGCTAAGGATACAAAGAACATGAGTCCAGAAATGTCAGACCAGGCTTCACAACTATAGAATGCCTTGCTCAATAGTATTAATTCCATTTTTCTGTCAAATTTTCTTTTCTCATTATATAGGAAAACTTTATTGAAAGTATCAATGAAATCATTAGGAGTGAACATGCTGTCTTATTTTTCAGCTCCTTTTATCTGAGCTATCCATCCTTTTCAAGAAACAAATGGAGCTCTGGTATTCAAGACCTCATGAAACTGGAAAGCCTTTACTTTAAAGAAAGCACTTAGAAATATATTTTTCTTTTCTTTTTTTGTCTTTTTGCTATTATAGAATTTCATGGTGAGCTTTAATATGTATCTATATACGAAAACCTATAGGTCTTCTAGATCAGTTTACTTTCTTTTTATATCTTTCATATGATAACACTACTATAATCTCAGTATCAAACCTAGAACATACTGTCATTAAATTGGTACCTATGGCTTTCAAAACACAGAATTAGGTTTTGGGAAGTAATAGCTATAATTAGTTTATACATGTTTGAAAATAGTAATAAAAAACAGTATGTATTATAAAGGACCAAGGAAAATGTTTTTATTGAAGCATTTATTTATTTGAAACATTTATAGAAATTTCCATCTTCTAGCAACTCTGGGTGGCTCCCAATCACAAATTAAAATAACATTTAAATATATTAAAGCTATTAAACCATATTAAAAACAACAACTGGTGACAGTTTATCTTATCAAAGTGCTTGAGGGGAAACGTCTTCAGTACTTTACAGAAGGCCAAATGTCTGTGTTCTAGACCAGTTGAAGTGATATGCAGGTTCTGAGGTTTTGCTTGATAAAAAAAAATACAAGAAACCAGAAGTTGCCTTTAAGCTTTTATGTTTTTATTCAGCTGAACAAAAACGGGCTCCTTTAAATGAGAGAAGCCCTGAATGACAAGAAATTCTTGTATTTATTCTTTCAGATTACATAAGCAATCCATCCAGCAAAGCTGACACACATAAGATAAAGATTTCACCCAGTAAGTCTGGCACACTGTAGATAAGAAGGGAGAAAGCAGAAGTAGATAAACATGTTCCCTTTTGGGTGTTTCCCTAAGGTAACATGTAATAGTAATAGTAATAGTAATAGTAATAGTAATAGTAATAGTAATAATAATAATAATAATAATAATAATAATAATAATAATAATAATAATAATAATAATAAGAAGAAGAAGAAGAAGAAGAAGAAGAAGAAGAAGAAGAAGAAGAAGAAGAAGAAGAAGAAGAAGAAGAAGTAGTTGGAAGGGACCTTTGGAGGTCACCTAGTCCAACCCCCTGCTAAGGCAGGAAACCCTATACCATTTCAGACAAATGGCTGTCCAGTCTCTTCTTAAAAACTTCCAGTGTTGGAGCATTCACCACTTCTGGAGGCAGGTTGTTCCACTGGTTAGTTGTTCTAAATGTCAGGAAGTTTCTCCTTAGTTCTAGGTTGCTTCTCTCCTTGACTAGTTTCCATCCATTGCTTCTTGTCCTGCTTTCAGGTGCTTTGGAGAATAGCTTGGCTCCCTCTTCTTTGTGGCGGCCCCTGAGATATTGGAACACTGCTATCATGTCACCCCTCACCCTTCTCTTCATTAAACTACACATACCCAATTCCAGCAACTGTTCCCTATATGTTTTAGCCTCCAGTCCCCCAATCATCTTTGTTGCTCTTCTCTGTACTCTTTCTAGAGTCTCGACATCTTTTTTACATCGTGGTGACCAAAACTGGATGCAGTATTCCAGGTGTGGCCTTACCAAGGCATTGTAAAGTGGTATTAGTACTTCACGTGATCTTGATTCTATTCCTCTGTTAATGCAGCCTAGCACTGTGTTGGCTTTTTTGGCAGCTGCAGCACACTGCTGGCTCATATTTAAGTGATTGTCCACTAGGACTCCGAGATCCCTCTCACAGTTACTACTATCGAGCAAGGTACCACCTATACTATACCTGTGCATTTGATTTTTCCTGCCTAAATGCAGAACCTTCCTTTTTTCACAATTGAATTTCATTTTGTTAGATAGTGCCCAGTGTTCGAGTCTGTCCAGATCCTCCTGTATGTTAAGCCTATCTTCTGGAGTATTGGCTATTCCTGCCAGCTTGGTGTCATCTGCAAATTTGATGAGTTCCCCATCTATCCCCTCATCCAAATCGTTGATGAAGATGTTGAAGAGCACTGGGCCCAGAACAGAGCCCTGGGGCACCCCACTACACACTTCCTTCCATGTAGATGCAGTTCCATTGAGGACTACACGCTGAGTATGGCCTGTCAGCCAGCTACGAATCCATATGGTGGTGATGCTATCTAACCCACATTTTTCTATCTTATCAAGTAGTAGTTTGTGATCTACTTTATCAAATGCCTTAATGAAATCCAAGTTTAATTAAATCTACAGCATTCCTCTGGTCCACTAGTTTTGTCACTTGGTCAAAGAATGCAATAAGGTTTGTCTGGCACAATCTGTTTTTGACAAACCCATGTTGGCTTTTAGTGATAACTTTGTTCGCATCAAGGTGTTCACTGATTTGTTGTTTTTATTATCTTTTCCAGAATCTTCCCATATGTTCTTGGGTGGGTTAGGACATTGGGTGTTTTTCTTGCTGTCCTTTCATGACCCTGCATCCATGATTCTGCAAGTGCCCAAAGACAGCAGGGCCATCTGCACATTCACAATTGATACTTCCTATGCTGTATCCTAATTCTGGGTCAACAGAAGTTTCTGAGTGTTCTCCAAAGGTGGCCCCATGCAGAACACATTGTGGTAATACAAACATGGGTAATGTAGCGCTTATTACTTTTTAAAGCTTATTGCTTTAAAAAGGTAGTAACTTAGATCTTCAGATCCTTTCATGCTTTTCAAGTTGAAAAGGATTGCTAATAGTTGAATAAATCTTGTATAAATGTAATATAAATAATTGTCCTTGATTCTATTTTTATTTTTAAGAAAAAAAGCTGAAATCAATTTTCATTTTTTTAAAAAAAATCTGAACAGTAGATTTATACTATAATACAACTTTCCAAACTTTTTGTTTTAGACTAAGAGTGATTCCCCCAAATTTATCCAACATACTGTTAATTTCCTTGAAAAGCCATCATCCATATATCTTTTCAGAATTTGGCTGAACATAGGGACCATCAAAGAACTGGACTAATATGATAAAGTTTAATCTGATGAAATAAGCATCAGATACTATTTTCACAAAAAAGTACAATTGGTGATGATATTAGAACTAATAAAAAGGCAAATACAGGAATCTGAGTTAAAATATTCTATAAATTGAGAACATAGCAAACAATATTTAAGAATAAATAATATGCATTTGCCATCCAAATTATACTGTGGATATTGATCAACAACAGCATGAAATTGGAAATCATTCCAGTTTATAATCATTTCATTATCTCAGATCCTATACAATGTATAGGACTGCTGGATGCAGAGTGCAGAAACTGCATTGCCACATGATGGCAGTAATGGGTTAAATAACAGTAGCTCATTACTGCCACTAGGATACTTCTAGAATTTTACGGGCTAGATCAGATAATTAATTATCTATAGCTTGAAATTTGTACCAAACATCAATAATATTTGATTGTTCAGATAACTGGTAAATTAATTGTGGAAGTCAGATGAGTCAACATTTATGTGCTAGCAGTATAGTTTTTCTAAACTGTTCACTGACTATAATTACCACAGCAATTAACAAATACAAAAAGAAAGAACATTACATTTTTTCCAGAAGGTTTATTTGAAATCAAATATATTTAATGCAATAATATCTCCTAGCTTTTTCCTCTCCCTTAGAGACTCTACAGTGTGCAGTGACCTATCTTAATAGAGCATTGAAAAAAAGTTGACTGCTATCAAAGGTTTTATAATCTACAGATAAACCAGTTTAACCTATTGTAATTAGAGCTTACAAGATAAGATGACAACTCCAATGTCAAGGTTCCGACAGACAGAGACAAATAAAACAGAACTCTGAGGCTTAGAAATTCCTCAAAGAACAAGTTTATTACTTATGAAGTATTGGCATGGCAAAAGTGAAACCAAGTCTGGAGATACACATAACAATTTCCTAATACAAAGTTAAGAAATGCCACTCCTAAGGCTATGCAAGCAACTATGTCCCCCAATACATCTTCTTGGCATTTTTTTATGCAACGCCCAGCCTGCAGTTTAGGGAGCAGTTGATGACCTCGGTTTCCATGAGATAAACGATTATTTTGACTAGCAAAGCACCTGGCAACCCCTCTCCCTCCATTTTATGTGGCTGTTGTGATTCAGCATCAGCCTGTGGTTCCGGCAGCTGAGTCGGATGATTCTGAAGAGGAGGAGGAGGAGGGGGGTTGGAGAGCCTTTGGTGTCAGAGGAAGGTTCTGATGCACTGCAGAACTCTCAGCCTGGCCCTCCCATCTTGTTCCTCCTCAGACTCAGCTGTGTGAGCATGAGGGATTGGAAGAAGACGATCCACAGCTGGCTCTGTTCAGGGATGCTAGGAGCAGCAGGTAATCTAGCAGAACAGAACAGAGGAAAGCAATGAGGCAACTCGGGGGAAGCCACGCCTTGGGACTGCTGATAAAAGGGGAATGTGTGGGAGGTGCTGGTTGCTGAAGGCAACTGTTTGAAGATCTTCTACTAGAGTCCTGGTCTGTTATTCTTGTTTAACTCTTGTTTAACCTTTTGGTTTAAGTCTTGTTTGAACTTTTCGTTTAACTTTTGTTTGAACTCTTTATAAATAAATTTGGTTGGGTTTTTTCCAGCCTGTTGATTATAAAAAAGGGGTTGTCCCTGACATTCAAACAGGGCCGGTCGTAGGCTGGAACAGGACAGTGGCAACCAAAAATGAGTAGGAATAATGCCTACAGCCATGCTCATTTGTAGAGTTGACAGTCTGGCCCTCTCAGAAAAAGTCTCCTGCAGGGGAAACAAAAAGCAAGTTAAGTGTTCCCTCAAGGCTTGTGACAGTATTTATCATAAAACTTTTTTATTAAGCTATTTGCTTTCACATTTGTACAGTTCACCCATGTAGCTTCTGAAAGGGGGTAGCCTTTCCACTGAACAAGAAACTGTAACTTTCCCTTGTATAACCTAAAATCAAGAATTCATTTTATTTCATAATGTGTCTCCCCCTCTACCACTACTAGACCCAGTGGCTCCTTTGGGACAGGTCTCATAGAAGATTCTGACACAGGTTTTAATAGATTGCAATGAAACACAGGGTGAACTTTTCCCAACAATCGTGGGAGGTTCAATTCCACTGTGACAGGGTTTTTGATCTTTGTGATGGGAAAAGGACCAAGGAGTTTTGGACCCAGTTTTCTACTGGGCAACTTTAACCGTAGATATTTCGTTGAAAGATAAACTAATTGTCTCAACATAAAAAGGTTTCTGAGGGGAATGTTGTTTGTCTGCTTGCTCCTTGTAAACCTTGGTGGCCTTGGTCAATGCCTTTTTCATGTTCAGCCAAACGTCCTGGAATGATGTCCCTCATTGGTCCAAAATCTGGGAAGTAGGAGGCTCCTGTGGGAATTTAGGCATGGACACAAAATCTTGACCCGTCACTATTTTGAATGGGGTGAGACGAGTTCTACTGTGTACAGTATTATTGTAGGCTCCCTTTGCAAAAGGCAGGATATCAGCCCAATTTGTCTGCTGGTAATTTACATAACACCTGAGCTCCATAGGTATTCAGATGAAAAGCTGATGATAGTCCCTGGGAGGACCCAATCAGTTTAATGAATGAACTTCCAGAATTTAGCAGTAAACTGGACCCCTCTGTCAGAAATAATCTGCTTTGGGTCACCATGGAGTCAGTATATGTGCTTCAAAAACAGTTTGGTTAGCTTCTGGGCAGAGTGAAGCCCCGAGCAAGCAATGAAATGCACCTATTTGGAAAACAGATCAATCACAAGTGTTCTCCCTGCTCTCAGATAATTTCACTATAAAATCCATTGCTATCTCCTCCCAAGGTTGAGAGGGATTGGCAACTAGTTGCAATAATACTGGTGGTTTTCCAGGACGCCTCTTCATGGTAGCACAAGTAGCACAACTCTTTACATAACTCTTCAATGTCTTTTTCATTTTTGGCCACCAGAATTACCTCCACACCAGATGCAATGTTTTTAAAAATCCAAAGTGACCCACTTGCTTAGCATCATGATTCCATTGCAATACCTGGAGTCTGAGGTCATCTGGGAAGTATAACTTAGAACCCTTCCAAGCTAATCCTCCCCTTAAGGTTAATATACATTTGTTACCTTTAAACCAGGCATTGGTCTCTAATTTCTCCTTCAATTCCTTTAGCCAGCGATTATCAGGACCAGCAGGGGATCTCTATGTGTGCAATCTGGTTGTTATTTGAGAAGCGGATTGCAGCGGAGGAATAATGGAGTTAATTACTTCCTCTTGGTTGCTCTTGAACTGGGACATTCTAGACTAGGCATCAGCCAAAAAGTTCATACCTTCAGGAAAATATTTTAAAGTGAAATTAAAATGGTTGGAGTAGTGAGTACACTGAACTTGCTTCAGGGATAACTTATGAGGGGTCTTGAGAGCCTCCAAATTTTTGTGATCAGTCAATACCTCAAAAGGTATTTCCACCCCTTCCAAAAAAATGATGCCATGTCAGCAATGCCCAACAAACTGCAAAAGCCTCTTTCTCCCAAACTGGTCACCTTCTCTCAGTGTCAGTTAATTTCTGGGAAGTGTAAGCAAAAGGTTATAACTCCTCTCTGTAACTTTTTTTATAAGAGAACAGCACCCACAGCCATGTTGCTTGCATCAGCTTGAATGATGAGTTGTTGTCGGGGGTCAGGGTGCTTAAGAACTGGTTCAGCTGCAAAGAGTCTCTTTAGTTTTCAAACACTGCCTGGCACTCTAATGACCATTGCAATGGCTGACAAGGTTGGGAGTTTTCCCCTCCTTTACCTGTTCTGAGTAAATCAATGATTGGCATGGCTATCTTTTTGAAAGAAGGAATAAAATGACAATAAAGGTAAAGGTAAAGGTAAAGGTTCCCCCGCACATGTGTGCTAGTCGTTTCCGACTCTAGGGGCCGGTGCTCATCTCTGTTTCAAAGCCGAAGAGCCAGCGCTTGTCCGAGGACATCTCCGTGGTCATGTGGCTGGCATGACTAGACGCCAAAGGCGCACGGAATGCTGTTACCTTCCCACCGGAGTGGTCCCTATTTTTCTACTTGCATTTTTACGTGCTTTCGAACTGCTAGGTTGGCAGAAGCTGGGACGAGTAACAGGCGCTCACTCTGTTACGTGGCACTCGGGATTCGACCCGCCAAACTGCCGACTTTCTGATCGACAAGCTCAGCGTCCTAACCCACTGAGCCAGCAAATAATTCTCTGGTGGGTGGGGCAATGGACAGTTGGGCATATTGCTCAGCTGATGGCTTGGGGGGAGAAGGGGGCAATCTACATCCCCTCCCAAACGCTGGCATCTCATGAAAGCAGGATGAAAACTCCAAAAAGCAACAAGGAAAAAAAAGTTAAAACAGAAGAGTGCCTCACAATGGTTTTCTTCCCTGGGTGGGGGTGGGGAGGCATGGGGGGAGGCTCCTAAGCCCCACAGATCTTCAGAGGGGGGAGGAGGACAGTGGGGAGGGACTGTGCTGGGATCAGAGCTCCTTGTGCCTTCCGCTGCCTGTGCTCTTCTGCCACAGATGCCGTGGCTCCGCTTGCCTGGCAGGTGGGGGTGTGCTCACACTTGGGGACACACATGGGGCTGCTACCTCACTTGCCGTGCCGTGCCCGGGCTGGCCTGGGCTAGGTTCGGAGCCTCTTTGCTCCTTCTTCCCTGACAGACATCGGGAGGGCCCACCCCACCTACCACTCATCGCAGGACAGCTGCTGCTGTCTGGTGCTCTCCATCCCATTCCTGGCCAACCAGGTGCACTGAGCTTGGGCCTCTGGCGGACAGAGGGGAGCAAGAGCCTTGGCTGCCTGCCTGTGCTCTTCTGCCACAGATGCCATGGCTCCACTTGCCTGGCAGGGCATGGGTGTGCTCACACTTGGGGACGCACATGGGGCTGCTGTCTCGCTTGCTGGGCTGGGGCTGGGCTGGACTGGGCACAGGATATTCTTGTTGCTTCTTCCCCCACAGACATCAGGAGTGCCCACCCTGCCTACTGCTTGTCCTGGGGCAGCTGCTGCCATCCGGCACTCTCCAGCCCATCACCAGCCAGCTGGGCATATTGGCATGCCTCCCTTTAGGATCCCTCAGACACTCCCCCCCTCCAGTCTGGGGCTGGTCAGATTCACCCTGTGGGCAGCACTGTGCCCATCCCTGGCCAGCCCTCCTCCTCCATCCTCCTGCTCCTTCTATGGGTGGACCGTGGCTTGCTGAGCTGGGCAGCGCCTCTCCCCACATAAATCTTCAGGCGGAGGAGCTGGGCAGCCATGGCTCTTGCTCCCCTCTGGCCTCCATTTGCCAAGGCCCAAGCTCAGTGCACCTGGCTGGCCGGTGACAGGCTGGAGAGCGCCAGACAGAAGCAGCTGTCCCTGGACAAGGGGTAGGCAGGGTGGGAGCTCCCGATGTCCACAGGGGAAGAAGTGGCAAGAAGGCTCCATGCCCAGTCCAGCCCAGCCCCAGCATGGCGAGTGAGGCAGCAGCCCTACGTACATCCCCAAGTGCGAGCCTCTATACTACTTCTTCCCCTGCAGACATTGGAAGCGCCCACCCCACCTACACCTCATTCCAGGGCAGCTGCCACTGTCCTGCACTCTCCAGCCCATCGCCGGCCAGCTGGGCATGCCAAGCTTGGGCCTCAGGCAGATGGAGGCCGGAAGGGAGCGAGAGCCATGGCTGCCCAGCAGAAGCAAGCCACGGTCTGCCTAAAGAAGGAGGAGAAGGATGGAGGAGGAGGGATGGCCAGGGATGGGCACAGTCGAAGTCTAAGTGCTATTGCTACTGGTATTATATCTGAAAGGTCAGATACCTTGAATAAAGAGGATGAACTCTTATGTGTCACTATTTGATCCCTGATTTGGTACTAATTGGTTTGGTTTAAATATTGTTTTTACCTATTTTTAAATTATAAGATGGGGGGAATTACAGTAATATATTACTTTTACTCTCTTGATTGTCTTCACTACAGGGTGACATAAGAACCACAGAGCGGAAAAAGAAGTTCAAATTTCAGTTTCAAATAGGTTGGACTTCTGATTTGGAATTTAGACAGCTTTGTGGTACAATGACTCTCTTCCTAGATTTTTTTCCACAAGATGATTTTTTCCCCTAACAATCAGTTAGTTGTGCTTTTTAATGGATATTACATTATGATGAATATGGTTATCATAAAAATCTTTCAGACTGAAAATCTTTCATATATTTTTTTTTTATTTTCAGGGTAGCAGATTTTATTTTTTAAGAAATCAGATTTAAAAGAAGTACTGTAGCAAGAAAAGAAACACCAGAGACTTCACATTTTGGTCAGGCACTGAGTAGCTGGTAGCCAGCTTGAAAAACATGCTGCGTTTTTATTGTCCTTCCTGTGTCTTTTGTGATTAGAGCCTTAGAAAAAAGTCTCCAACACAAGAAGCTCTAATTGCAGCTACCTGGTGACCACTTGAGAAAATTACCTTTACTATTAAGCTGAATGGATGGAAAACGCTTGGCCCTTCTCGACTTTCCCAAAACGTGCATCAAGCAGAGCAGAGGGACCAAGGTGAATAGGGAAATTAATGGGTTGCACAATGCACTTAGATACCTCTACTTGTCAAGATTTCTCTTAGAAAAAAATATCAGATAGGGAAAAGGTCTAATTTAAACAGAGCAAATTATAGTTTTTTTCGTGCAACAGAAAAATACCATTTAAATAACAATCTTCAAGTTTAAATATTTATCAAAATACCTTTTAAATTTGTGTTGTACCACTCATTGGGTTTGTAGAATATACTCAAAGGCTTCTGTTCAATCTCATGATTGCATTCATTGCCCTTTTCAAGGGAGATAGAATGGGAAAAGACAAGCTATAAGCAAGCAAACAAACCCTCAAACCCCAGCTTGCTTATTTTACTCCATAAAATGTTTTATATTTGTCCAAGTTGCTTGCTTGCAGCTGTTCTATTCCCCTCTCTCAGATAACTACAAATCCTTTTTGTGTTTGAAGTGGTGAGAGACTGCAAAATATATATATATTTTCTCTATATATGACTAGCAGTTGCCTCTGCTTTGCTACTGGAACAATGCAATTAGCAGCATGCCTCCAATAACTGATGAAGTGTTTTCCTCATGTGTGATAGACTGAATTCAATGGTACTTAGGTCTGGCTCTACCATTATGCAGAATGAGGCAAATACCTTAGGTAGCACATGTTCAGAATAGCAGTTGAAATTCAAGTGGTCCTCAACTTACATTTAAACCATTATTCACAATTACATCAGTCTCATAACAGGTGCTTTATGGTCTATAAAGCACTTCCTGTTAGATCGCGGAGGAATGAGATGTGTAGGTGATGGCTGCAACAGAATCTTTATTGGATGGCAGGTTGTAGTAGCAAAAGACTGGGGAACTGGGGTTACCTGGGTCCTCTTATACCTGTCCAGGTGGGCACTGACCAATAGGTTCAAACCTTGGTTTCCTGCCTGGCGGTCAGCCAATAGGCTTCCGTGGTTTTCCCGCCAGTGCTGCTCCTTACCGGAGGTGTCCAGCAACAGCGCCTCCTGCAGTTCTTGTACTGTAACTAGACCCATACATTACACTTCCGGTCATTGTAAAATTGCACCCTCTCTCCTGTGACCAGTAGCCATGTGCCCTGAAACCCTGTGACCACCATTTTCTATCCTTTCTCCTTCCCTGAAAGTAAATGGGTAAGCCAGCACAGAAGATTGCAAATGGAGAAGATGTAGGATTTGAGGTCTGTTTCCCCAGTGTGCCAAATAATTTCCCTTTCCCTCCATGCAGGGAATGTTTTTGTAAAATCTTTGTGAAATGTAAAACATTTCAGTAAAAAAGTTTTAAACGGGCATTTTAGCTATACATCTGCTTTTCTGTGCATAAGGTATAGGCTTTACTTTACATATCTACGCATGGATTTGATTATGTGATATCTCTATTGTTTCTAAAGGGGACACTGCTATTATACAATGACATTACTACTACCTATAAAATCTTGAAACATACCAAAAATATTCCAACATTAGTATTATTTTTATTATCATATCATAACATATTTTAATGCAATTTGATTGTTAAATTATTTTGTGAAAAATCTTGCCTTAAAGTGAAATTGCTAATTGGAATATTTTTCTAAAAAAAATAATCATATTTATTTTCCAAAGTATAGAACATGACATTTCATTTCCCATCGCACTAATATTTTGAAATTCTGGCAAGTGGAAACACAGTGGTGAACCTTAATGTTTACATATAGCACTTAATGTTTACCTATAGAGCATAAGATATTTATAAACCTCTCACCAGTAGGGGACTTCCAGTAACCAAACAACTCTTATCTTCCTAAGAACATTAGAATAGATCTTATATATATATTCTTCTCATCTATACTTTTAATCTTTAGATTCATTCTGAAAAAGCTGTAGGTTTATACCCCAAATAAATTAGCTTAATCTGTATAAGGTTTGCAGGCTGGCAGAAGGATCCTATTTTCTGTCTAAAGATTATAATGCTAAAGACCAAAATGAAATTACAAGAAAGAAAAATTTGGCATCTACAAAATTAATAAACTTTTTGTTGCTAGGACTTGCATAGATCAAATCTATCTCTGAGGACTCTCACAGAGGGCAATGCAAATAAATAATTTGTTTTGTTTTCAAGGTGCAGTGAGATTTGTTGCTTGTTTTGCTGCAAAAGACTCACACTGTAATATTGTGGAAGCTGAAAAGAAATGGATATAGTCAAGACTACAATCACTTTTGTGCCACAAACATAGAGGATCAGTAACCTTTACCTTATGATTAACTTCTAAATTATCCCTGAAAAGTTATTGTCTTTTTAAAGGACTGAAATATTGAAGCTGTAGTAGAAAATAGAAAACTCTGCAGCATATTGTAAAAATCTGCTTTACCAGACTCAGAAAACTTCATGTAAAGAAAGAACTTCAAGCAAAAATGCAGAAGAAGAGCCAATTCATGACACCAGTCATGAGCATAACAACTGTGGTTTGTTTTTATTGCACTCATAAAAATAAAACAAATCAGGCTGGAAGATTTGAACATTTACTTTCTTTATAAACTTGTGAATTATACAAGGGCTACATTATTTTTTTCATAATAATAATAACATTTATTGCAGACATACTGTTACATAAAAAGCTGCTTTTTCTTCAGCTGTAGTTCTAATGAGACTGAGCTTCAAAATCACATATTTTTGGAATATTTATTACTGCCATCTCTACAACATTCTCAATTTTTTTTTACAATTTCATCTATTCTACTCAAACTATACCAACCTGTTTTTTTCACTATATTATGGTAATCATTGTTTCATGGAAGTTGGTCATGAAGCCTTGGTTATAAACATGATTGAATTTACTTCAACATATATGATTTTTATGGAGAGTTTAAATTAATGCAATTTATAACATTTTATGAATATATTATAACAGGACATAAAAGAATAACTGGCTATTTTGAGGAAAGAGAAAGGAACATCTTGTGTGTATTCATTGGAACTTCAAAGAGCAAATACTGCCATGCATAAATACAGATTATTTCCCTATATATCCTAATTAGAAGATTGCAACATCACAGTTTCAATAGGCACCTCTCTGGTTTCCCATTTGTTTTTTTATTCATAATAGAATTCCAGAATATCACTATCCTGATTTATGGCTATCAAGCTTCATAAAATAAACCATTTGTAAATGTATTTGTCATGAGCCTGAAAACACTATTTTGCAATTTGGAATAGCAATGAAGCAAAATTAAGACTCTGGCAGTGGTAGATTTTATTCATTTATTGGGCCACAGGTTTGCTGATCTTACTTCAGATTTTATTTGTCAAAACAAAAAACACAGAAGTTTTGGTCCTTACTTAATATTTCATAAGGGTCAGAACAGAAAGGATTGTTGTAGCATAATTTTTTTAAACAACCACCTAATTTGCCATACATATAAGATAGTCTAGAAATTCAGCAGGAGTTTAGGTGGGGTTTTTTTTGGTTTTTTTAAATGAATCCATATGTAATCAACTATCTTATCTTCAAGTCATCTGAAGTATGTCCAGGCTTGAAAGAAGATTCTTAATTCTTAGTCTTTTATTTATTTTACCTCAGCTTCTTTGTGTATATCTATTTTTATTCTGCTGCTAGAATTCATGAATACATTTCCATCCTTCTACATTGCATTATGTAACTACCAATCTAGTCCTTTTAAGGTAATGAACAATTAATTCATCATTAGTGTATATAACTATGTATTAGTTATAATTATTAGCTTAATGTAATTCCTTGGCATTGTATTATTGTGTTGACCACTTACTACTAAAATATCACATTAATCACATGGCAAGTGCTTGTCTATATCTATATGTGATGGATAAGAATGTGGTAGATAGGATATCAATGGTACATAAAAAATAGTAAAAAGAAGCAGAAAGTATCTGTTTTTACAACATGGGACACTGAAAAGAGTTTTCAGTTAAACAATATTTCAGAAATGGAATTGCAAATGTTTTCCTCCTAATGTGCATAACTCAGAGGTCCTCAGCTGCAATAAATGAGCATGAAGATATGGCGTTTACACCAGCTGCCCATAATAAAACAGCAGTGTCAAATAATTTAGCATCATGCAATTATCCCATAGAGTAATAAAACAAAAACAATACATACCATTCCCCTCCTATTAGGAGTGAATTTGCCATGGCTTAGGTGATAGTTATTCATTACATTGATGATAAATTGTCCCGCTGCTAATAGTGATGGGGATCATTTAATTTGGTCTACATTTAATGGGATCCAATCTAACTTTTCATACTAAAACACTGATTAGAATGCAAGTAAATTTTGGATTGCCCATTTCACCAAGTTCCTCATGAGAACTTTTGCATCTTAAAATTTTAGACAATGTTCATTTTTGGAATAATAGGCAGATATCATAAGCAGTTGTGACTGAAAATTAGTACATTTATTTTATAAAAAAGCAGGTACAAGAAGAAATTGGTTGAAATAGATTTATAACATGGAGATTAACTGAGATACTTGGGCACAATAAATATATTACCAATCAATATTTACTGTACAATACAACATCTTGGCAAGTATCTTGAAAAATTTCTTATTACTCGACACTGTCAGAAAATAATCCCATATACTCCACTGATTTCTTGCATTACTTTGCATCAAAGCATCAGCTGTTAGCAGTTGGTAGTGCTTGTCCAATACATTCACATTCAATAAAAGCAAATGAATGCTAACCGGTCTTCGAGCTAGGAGAGAATTAATTATGATAAATTAAATTTGCCACAAATTCTTTCCATTTATAAATTAATATTGTTACTGTAGAACTTATATATTTCAGTAGGTTTATTCTGAATGCAATTCAGGAGGGTTTTTGTTTTGTTTTGTTTTTTGTTTTGGAAATTTCTGTATCCTTCAGTTAATTAATTAAAACTAACATTTGACACAGCAAATATGATTATTTACACTATGTCTACTTCCAACAGAGCACTAAGCACTTTTCACTACTGTTTATGTTTTAAGTTAGGAGGAAAAGAATAACATAAGAAGTTAGTGGCTTTCTGCGATCTCCAGTAATAGGCAAGTCTATCAATTTTTACACTTTGTCTAACATGTTGTCAAACATGGAATCAATTTATTAAATGAATTTACTAAAATTCAAAATGCAATAGACTATAATTCCAATATTACTTGTACACATACTCCTGCCAAGCCAGGTACTCTTAAATCTAGACCTATTTTTAAGTGATGAATTTTGTATTTTTTCTGTTAAATTTCATATTAATATTTTAGTCTATTTTTCTAAGCTACTATTTATTTGAGTCAATTTGATGTAGTGGTTAGGGCATCAGACTAGAAACCAGCAGACCATGAGTTCTAGTCTCATATTAGTGACAAATTCAGCTTGGTGATCTTGGTCCAGTGACTCTCCCTCAATGGTTGGAAGGTGGCAAAGGCTTACAAATAATCTTGTCAGGAAAAACAATGAGATTTGTCCAGGGAGTCATCAGGAATCTCAAGACTGATTTGAAAGCACTGAAACAAAACAAAATCTTTGCTCCTCTATAATGCTAGGTCAGGAAACAAGATAAAAACCAATAACATCAATAATTTGTTCATTGATTTTAAAAAAGGCAATTTGGCTTATGTAACAGACCCAATTTCTCTGGCAGGAGACTCTACAGGATCCTTAGGGGAAGTTTTGAGTACTCTGGGTTCCTCCCCATAATTGGAAAGGATGTATAGCTGTGATAGATGGAATATGTAACATTTCCCTTACAAAGATCCATGTGAGTGAACTGGCTTATATTGGGTGCACATATCTCATTCTTAAGACTAGAATAAAATTGGAAATTCTGCTAGTTTATCACACACCTGGCAGTATAACAAAATTATACACTCAGCTGATAAAGTTAATATTTCATATGATGTAGGACAAACCCAGGATTTTGCTGCTGAAGCATTTCAATATTCACTTCATGGCTATGGACCAGTTATCACCAACGTGTGTTGCAGGTCACATGCATAGTTTGGAGTTTGTTCTGAATAAGAAAGGTTTTATGCCTCAGGCTTTTCACTTTATGTGATGATGATGATCCATCAAGTTAATATGGATTCCTAACAACCATAGACATAAAATCTCTTTTTACGTTCTTTCCTGAGATCATTTTGGTTCTTCTTTGCAATTTCCAATATTTGTTCACTTTGCTTTCTTTTCTTTCCATGGGGCACAGTGGTTACACTGCAGTATTGTAGGCTAACTCTGTCCATAGCCAGTAGTTCGATCCTGATTGGCTCAAGGTTGACTCAACCTCCCATCCTTCTGAGATCAGTAAAAAAAATGATGCAGATTGTTGGTATTGTGTCACGGGTTCTGGACCGCGTGGACCGCATGGAAAATGCCAGGCAGATGAGTGCAGCATGTCAACTCTTTATTGTCAGACTGAACTGGACAATAGGGCTGACTGACCCCCTTATATACCTGGCCAGGTACACCCAAGGCCAATCCCTTTATCTGAATTTCCCGCCATCCGCGGGCCAACCAATCCTGTCACAGTACAGTACCACCTGGTGGTGTCAGTGGCCACTGCTATCATGATCACCCATCTATATACATAACACCCCTTCCCCCCAAGAACAAACAATAAACAATAACACAAAACAACAATAAATAACAACACAGAACAAATACACTGTTGTACGGTTATTCTTTTGAGACACCACGTGACCTTCCCCCTCAAGACCTTACATAGTCTTCTAGATATGGGGGTGGCCTATGAGTCCTGAATGACCGTCTCATATTTTGCTCCCCGGCTTGGTCAGCAGAGTCAGTAGTTGAGTCCTGGCCCTGGGCCCTCACGACCATATTGTTGTGGTGGACCTGTGCCTGTTGTTGCTCAGCCCTGCCAAAACTCTCTGGCAACTGTTCGATGACTGTGAGATCCTCCGCCTTTCCCAGACCCATTGTTGCCGGTTGCTGGGGTTGATCAGTTTGTGGCTTTTCAGGAGCACGCTTCCTCAGCTTACATCTCTTTTTTTATATTAATGGCATTTGGGGCAATTTCTGATATTCTCCTTTAAAATGGTGGATCTGTGTTCAAGAATTTGAGCAGTTTGTGATATTTTCCACAGGTGGACTGATTACATCTTTGCTATTGTAACTGAGCTCTTTCATCTCCTCATACTAATAATGCAGTCACTTTCATTTCTGTGTACTCCAACTAGTGATGTCCTTATACTGTATGTGGTTATCCTTTTAATTCTTGGAATACTGTTAGAAAAATCAGAGGAAACATTGGCAGAAATTGATTGGTTATTATTCTACTTCACCCTGGTTCCTAGGCCAGACAGTTTAACTACATTTTTCTCCTTAATATTTCCAATTCTAGATTGTGTTCTCTAACAACAAGCAACACATCTCAATCTTTTGTTGATTTCAGGTTGAAATTGACCATTAAACTCTTCAGTGTTTTTTTCTCTGCATGAGTGGTTGGAGCATAAACTTGGATAATCATATTAAAGATTTGTCCATGAAGTCTAATTTATATTATTCAGTCAGTGATTGAACTGCACCCAAGCACTGACTTTGCTGAATTGTTCCTGGTTATGAAAGCTCCATGTTGTTGTGGTTGTTATTGTTGTTTTCCATGTCCTGAGTAGTAGAAATATGATCTTTTCACTAAAAATGCACAAAGGTAGTCCTTACAAATTTGCAAATTTTTGTTAACATGTAACTGGTTCATTTCATCTTTCAGTGGTTGAGCATTCCCATGTTTATGCTTCCTACATGTCATGTTCTTACTGCAGTTCTGTAATTCTGTCACTGCAGTTTCACATTTTCTTTCCAGCATTGCAGCATCAACATTAAATGCCCTGAAGTATTTAACCCTAGCTATATACTATATTAAACATATTATTAATCTGAAAGGTCTTCAGCTTTTCCTCAATAGCCTGATGACTGCCACATGACTTGAGGGATCCATCATCTGGCTTTGGAATTTCAACCTTTTTATATTTTATACTCATTACCTTCTCCTGTCAGTATGAAATTATGACTTTCCTATTGTCACTCAAGTGATCATTCGCTTTGAGCATCTTCATATATCACTGCTGCCTGCTTGCTATAGTTGAGCTGGGATGACTTTTTTCCCCCCAGTGATTCTGTTTGGATTATATACTCTTGGTATGTATAGTCCTCTTGTTCTTCATCTCCCACAGGAACAACTCCCTCCCACTCCGGCCACCATGAAGCAGCACAGAAGGATGGAAGATTTATTAAATTATTTTAATTTTCACAAGGCCTTATGGTGATCATAACAAGCTAACTGAAGCTAATTAGGCAGCCCAGTTAACAAACTACCTAGCCAATGACCAAACACTCAGCAGAACATAAATGTTTTCAGGGTGTTCTTGAAGGCCAAGATGTTGGGTCAGTGAGACCAAGTTGTTCTAGAAGGTAGCAAAAGCATCTGAAAAGGCATAACAGCAGAAGCTCCTCTCCCTGCCCCCATGAAATACAGATAGTTAGGGTTTCTGCCCTGAAGAGGAATGCTCATGGCATGATGAATCTCAAAAGGAGTAATAGCTATGCAGGATCATAAAAGTGACAACTAGCAGTTTGAATTGGACTCTGAAGCAAAGTAATAACCAACACATGAACCATAGTATAGATGTAATACTGCTAAACCTGCTATCCATATTTAGTCAACAAGATGCCATATTTTTGATTGGCTCAATTTCTCAAATCTTCTTCAAGTCTGAAGAAACACATATGGAGTACTTTACAGTTGTTGCATAAGGTGGGCCCAAGTAAGGAAACAGAATTAGCAAAACATGTTTAACAAGTTCTACTTGTTGAGAAAAAATAATCATTCATCTCCCAAGGCCCAGCCTTAATAGCCTTAAATGCCAAAAGGGAAGGAGCCATTTAAATGCCTACTATGGGAATGCTTGAGAGGATAGCAGTGACAGAAATGGTGGCACTCTATAAACAAGGGTTTGCTTTATATGTCCTTATTAGAAAGGCAGATGTTCTTTGGATAAGACAGTTTTTATTTTTTATAATACATGTATTTAAACTTATAGTTAAAAAGATAAAATATAATATAAACTAAAAAAAAATAGAAGAGCAAAAAAAAATAGTGCAGAAAAGAAAAAGGAATAGAAAGAGAAAATAAGTATAGAGTAAAAAATGAACAGGTGATTTCCCACTTAGTCCTAAGTATAAACAATTTTAGTAATTTATTCCTTCCTAAAATAAAACACCCCTTCATGGATTACTGCCTTGTCGTGGCGAAGGGGCTTGCGTAATTCAATGAAGCTATGAGCTATGCCGTGCAGGGCCACCCAAGACGGACAGGTCATAGCAGAGAGTTCTGACAAAACGTGATCCACTGGAGAAGGAAATGGCAACCCACTCCAGTATCTTTGCCATGAAAACCCTATGGACAGTACCAAAAGGCAAAATGATATGACGCTGGAAGATGAGCCCCTCAGGTCGGAAGGCGTCCAATATGCTACTGGGGAAGAGCAGAAGGCTAGTACTAGTAGCGCCAGAAAGAATGAAGCGACTGGGCCAAAGCCGAAAGGACGCTCAGCTGTGGATATGTCTGGTGGTGAAAGGAAAGTCCGATGCTGTAAAGATTTTTTCTCCATAGGAACCTGGAATGTAAGATCCATGAATCAAGGCAAGCTGGACGTGGTCAAACAAGAGATGACAAGACTGAACATCGACATCTTAGGTATCAGCGAACTAAAATGGACAGGAATGGGTGAATTTAATTCAGATGACCATCAGGTATACTACTGTGGGCAAGAATCCCTCAGAAGAAATGGAGTAGCCTTCATAGTCAATAAAAGAGTAGGAAAATCAATACTGGTATACAATCCTCAAAATGACAGAATGATCTCAGTTCGAATCCAAGGCAAACCATTCAATATCACAGTAGTCCAAGTCTATGCCCCAACCACCGGTGCTGAAGAGGATGAAATTGACCGGTTCTATGAAGCCCTACAGCACCTTATAGAACTAACACCAAAAAATGATGTCCTTATCATCATGGGGGATTGGAATGCTAAAGTAGGAAGCCAAAAGATAACCGGAATAACAGGCAAGTTTGGCCTTGGAGTACAAAATGAAGCAGGGCACAGGCTGATAGAATTTTGTCAAGAGAATACGATGGTCATAGCAAACACTCTTTTCCAACAACCCAAGAGACGGCTCTACACATGGACATCACCAGACGGTCAACACAGAAATCAGATTGACTATATGCTCTGCAGCCAAAGATGGAGAAGCTCTATACAGTCAGTAAAAACAAGACCAGGAGCTGACTGTGGCTCAGACCATGAGCTTCTTGTTGCAAAGTTTAGGCTTAAACTGAAGAAAGTAGGGAAAAGCACCAGGCCAGTCAGGTATGAATTAAATCATATCCCCGTTGAATATACAGTAGAGGTGACAAATAGATTTAAGGAATTAGATCTGATAGACAGGGTGCCTGAAGAACTATGGACAGAGGTTCGCAACATTGTACAAGAGGTAGCAACCAAAACCATCCCAAAGAAAAAGAAATGCAAGAAAGCAAAATGGCTGTCTGAGGAAGCTTTGCAAATAGCTGAGGAAAGGAGGGAAGCAAAAGGCAAGGGAGAAAAAGAAAGATATGCCCAATTGAATGCAGAATTCCAGAGAATAGCTAGAAGAGATAAGAATGCCTTCTTAAATGAACAGTGCAAAGAAATAGAAGAAAACAATAGAATAGGGAGGACCAGAGATCTTTTCAAGAAAATTGGAGAGATGAAGGGAACGTTCAATGCAAAAATGGGCATGATAAAGGACCAAAATGGCAGGGACCTAACAGAGGCAGAAGAGATTAAGAAGAGATGGCAAAATTACACAGAAGAACTATACAAGAATGAGCTTAACGTCCCTGATAATCACAATGAGGTGGTCACTGACCTCGAGCCAGACATCCTAGAATGTGAAGTGAAGTGGGCCTTAGAAAAGCTGAGCAACAACAAAGCTAGTGGAGGTGACAGTATTCCAGCTGAGCTATTCAAAATCTTAAAAGACGATGCAGTAAAAGTGCTACACTCAATTTGCCAGCAAATTTGGAAAACTCAACAGTGGCCACAGGATTGGAAAAGATCAGTTTACATTCCAATTCCAAAGAAAGGCAGTGCCAAAGAATGTTCAAACTATCGCACCATTGCACTCATTTCTCATGCTAGTAAAGTTATGCTTAAAATCCTACAAGCTAGACTCCAGCAGTATGTGGATCGAGAACTACCAGAAGTACAGGCAGGATTTCGAAGAGGCAGAGGAACTAGAGATCAAATAGCCAACATACGCTGGATCATGGAGAAAGCTAGAGAGTTCCAGAAAAACATCTACTTCTGCTTCATTGACTATGCTAAAGCCTTTGATTGTGTGGATCACAACAAACTGTGGCAAGTTCTTAAAGAGATGGGAGTACCAGAACATCTTATTTGTCTCTTGAGAAACCTATATGCAGGCCAAGAAGCAACAGTGAGAACTGGACACGGAACCACTGATTGGTTCCAAATTGGGAAAGGTGTCCGGCAAGGCTGTATACTGTCGCCTTGCCTATTTAACTTATATGCAGAGCACATCATGAGAAAGGCAGGGCTAGAGGAGTCAAAAGTTGGAATTAAGATTGCTGGAAGAAATATCAACAACCTAAGATATGCAGATGATACCACTCTAATGGCAGAAAGTGAAGAGGAACTGAAGAGTCTCTTGTTGCGAGTGAAGAAGGAGAGTGCAAAAGTTGGGTTGAAACTAAACATTAAGAAAACCAAGATCATGGCATCCGGCCCTCTCAATTCCTGGCAAATAGATGGGGAAGAAATGGAGGTAGTGACAGATTTTATTTTCCTGGGCTCCAAGATCACTGCAGATGGGGACTGTAGTCAAGAAATTAAAAGACGCTTGCTCCTCGGGAGGAAAGCCATGGCAAATCTAGACAGCACACTAAAAAGCAGAGACATCACCCTGTCAACAAAAGTGCGTATAGTCAAGGCTATGGTCTTCCCAGTTGCAATGTATGGCAGTGAAAGTTGGACCATAAGAAAGGCTGAGCGCAAAAGAATTGAGGCCTTTGAACTCTGGTGCTGGAGAAGACTCCTGCGAGTCCCTTGGACTGCAAGGCGATCAAACCGGTCAGTCCTAGAAGAGATCAACCCTGACTGCTCTTTAGAAGGCCAGATCCTGAAGCTAAAACTCAAATACTTTGGCCACCTAATGAGGAGGAAGGACTCGCTGGAGAAGAGCCTAATGCTGGGAAAGATTGAGGGCAATAGAAGAAGGGGACGACAGAGAATGAGGTGGCTGGATGGAGTCACTGAAGCAGTAGGCGTGAGCCTAAATGGACTCCAGAAGATGGTAGAGGTCAGGAAAGCCTGGAGGAACATTGTCCATAGGGTCGCGATGGGTCGGACACGACTTCGCAACTAACAACAACAAAATAAAACAAATGATCTCTTCTTCCCACATTTCATCTCTTATCTATAAACAAATCTTTAAAGCCTCATGGTTGAGTCCTGGCCAGCAGAAATCCATTGAGAGAGAGCAACATTTTAACTTCGATTAAAGGTTTATATTTATATTTATATTATTTTACTTTGCTGTTAACAATTCTAGTATTTAATCCCTTCCTTCAAATAATGCCCTAAAACTTTATTTATTTTCCTTTTTTCTTTTCTCACAAAATCTTTCAAAGGTTTAAGAAGACTTTTTTCATCCAAAATAGGAAAGTCATCCAAGTCACTCTTGTGATTTGTTATTTGTGACTTTTTTAATTATTAAGACATTAGCCTATTTCATTTGTATATTCAGTATATCATCTTTTTCCAGATTATCCTTATAGCTTATTATTTTTAAACCCACTTTCAAATCAATTTCAGTCTTGTCTGATAGAACTTGTTCCTTTTTCCATAACATAATCTACACAGAGACACTCTATATTCATAGACATCCTTAAAATTATCTTCTGAGTACATTGTTCACAAATATCTTTCAATAAATCCAATGTATTTTGCACTATTCTATTTTAGCAAGTCAAATTTTAGTGTACTTCTCCTTTAGTTACAATTAATAATTCTTTCTGGTTCCTTCTAGTGTCCAATCTTCAAAGTCTCATGCTATTATTTTAACAGCTATTTCCCCCTGAATGGATTCTTATTTAATTTCAAAATCTTATTTGAAATCCATTTGGATCCTCAATCCATTTATAATTTTCTAAAAACAACACTGATCACCATCTTGTCATTTATTCTCACAAAAAGATTTTTCTATGCCCTTGAACTCTATTTGAAATTTCTTTTGCTAAGGATTGAAAGAAACCTACCCAGTGAATGCTGTAAAACTTGCCATTCCAAATGTTCTTAATAATTGAAAATCAGTAAAAAAATAATAATTCCAAAATTATTATGAAATGAGGATCAGTGGACATTTTGTCTATATGACTAATATTAATATATAATAGGCTACAATATAATTCTGAGCTTAGTTGGAATCTTTTAACTCCCAGTCACTCAGTCCCTAGTCAATCACAAAAACCTCAGTTCCTGAAATCTACTTATGTGGAGAAGCTGTCTAGATGAGTGATCTCACAATCTTTTTTCTCCAGAATGATTTCACTGGCCAAGTTCCACCATCTGGCTACAAATCTGCACCATTACATTATCCCCATGCCTTCAGCTCACCATTTCTTCACTAGAAGTTTCTGGGAAAAGACAGTACTAAAGATATCCATTAAAGATTTTAAAGGTAGTGTCAGTATATTAAATTATATTGCAAAGCCAACTGGTTATTAGTGCAGTCTTCATAGCATTGGTGATATATGGATACAACACAGTCATGCCAGTATGCCCTAAGCATATTGGTTAATACAAATGCTAGCATATCTGAAGTTCTGGATTAATAAAGAAAAAGAAGACAGTAAAATCAGTGCTTACCAGAAAATTTAAAGCACAATCCAGAAAAGCCAAAGTTTCAAAGAAGCTCATCTAACTCAGGTCTTGTTCTTCTAATGATACTTATTTGTTTTTGCAATCTTCTGTTCTGTTATGCATCCAAGAAAAACAAACAAACAAAACATCTACATTAATTTGATAAAGAACCAATGTAGAAACCATCTATTGTTGTAGAGGAACTTTGCTTAATTCTTCCCTGTAATAACACTGTGTGCCACTTATTTGATCTATTGAGTTAATAGCACTGATATCTAATTTGAATAGCTATGATTTTCTCTCTTTTCTTCAGATCATTAAAGCCAGACACAATTTTATGGCTCAAAATTACACATGTCTCTAATAAGATAAAATAATTCCTTTTAAAAATGGTATTAGCAAGGGTGGTCTCCCCAAGATAAGCTAATTGTTAGATTATGCCTCTGTGAGCCAACTTTAGGATATAAATTTCCAGCTCCCCTGATTTGTGTCATCTGTGATGACTCCAAGAAGCAAGAAATTTGTGGGCTTCTAGAAAGTGTGTAGCTCTTGGAAATTGGTTAATCAAATGGATAGCATACTCTAGAAGGGAATTTCTGTGGAAAGATGTAAGTCCTCACAAGTTTCTCATTTCAATGTGTTCTCATTGAACACAACACTGCCACTAGATGTCAGTACTGGCATAACTGTCCTGTAGTTAGTGGAAGGAAAGATATTCAAGAATGATATACTAACACTGATAATGTTATCTAGTTTGGGTAATGAAAGCTCTGCAAAAAAGCAGCCAAGAGTGCACCAAGGATCCCTCATTCAAGGATGAGTTAGCTAAAATGAACTACAAATTATGGCATAAAAATGAGATATACAGAAGCAGAGAAGAAATTGACAAACACATAATAAGAATCTTATCCACAGTACTCTCACTAATTTTGTTTCAGAGATAGGTGAAACACATGGAAGAACTGCCTCTAAGTACTTGCTGATAACTCAAGAGGTCTAGTAGGTATGTCAGCAGATCACCTTAGCTAATCCAATACCCCTGCAGAGATCAGGCATGCTGACAAACCATTAGGTGATTTGACCATGAAATAATGATAATGATTCCATATTCAGACTGTATTGCAAGTACTCTAAACTAAAGATCAGGCCAATGTATGCATATCTTTTTTTGTCAGAGTCCCAAACGCATGGAATAAGTCCTTGGCCTGTCTTTTTGTTTGCTTGTTCATGCCTTCAGATCAGTGTTGACTTTGGTGACATCCTGGACAAGTCCCTGCAGTTTTCTAGGTAAGTTTTCAGAAGTGTTTGCTATTGACTCTTTTCAAAGGCTGAGAAAGACTAACTGGGCCAAAGTAACACAACTGGCTTTGTTCCTAAGATAGGTGTCATGGTTCTGACTAATGAAACACTTCCAAGAATTTTCAGGCATTGTTTATTCTAAGAAGTCTATAATAATGAGAACAAAGTGTTGGCATGGCATGGATGGATGCCAACATCTGAATTCCCCTCCCGTCAGCACCTAATATCTGCCACAGTTCCCTCCTCCAAATTAGCAGTCATAAATCACATTCTCCAATCAGTTTGAAGGGCAAAGCTTTCCTTCCGTTCTATAATGCACCATTTCTTATCTTATTAAAAACAACTGGGGTAACATTCTCCTCCCTCCAGCTTCATCTAATTCTAAGAGCAATTTAAAGGAAATGGCTGCTTCTTATATTGTCAAAGCAAAAACACCCAATGTTTACAGCATTGACAATAGGGCTAGAACTTGCGGTCTCTCTGATGCCTTAGCCACTATCTCTCATGGCTGTCTGTCATGGTCACAATGGGGCCCATGAAGCCCTATCATTCCTCCAGAATCTTTCTTCAGGAAATAAATAAAATTCTTAAGAACTAAAAGCTTAGGGACTCCAGTATCACTAAATCTAGCAACAAGTTTCAAAACTCAGGAAAGCTGCTGCCAGGGACTACAGAACCCAGAAAACTAATAGCCAAATCCCAGATAATGCTATATCACTATTCTAGTCCACCCAGAACTTTGTGATAGAGGCCAGATGTGCATACTCCATCCACCCAGGTATTGTGGATAAATGAGGAATTATTCTGAACAGAGATTTGCAAACTGCAACCATAACATCTAGCAGTTGTGCCTTGAAGATTAAAATATAAGACCAGAGAGCCAGAAAATAAGCTTGTTTTCAAGTAAAGGATCTTCATTGCTTTCCATAACTCCCATAGCCCATCATTATGAAAATACGCTCCTTGTTCTATTTATCTACCCCAAACTCCAGGACTTTTGTTCCTCTCCCATAGTTCTATTTGCAATGTGTGCACATAATCAACCACTGTTTTACAAATTTCTAGTCTTATAACTCCACTTTCCCTCCTGTCTTTTACAAATCCCATCAATCCATGAGCAACCCACTTCCGCTTTCTAAAACATTCCCACAAAAACTTAAGGGACAAAATAAATGCTTTCCTTGTATTCTTAATCCACTTTATTCCCTTGAATTTCTCATCATGGTCATATCATATTCTGTACAAGGTTTGCTTAGTGGCTATGTTTACCTCTGTATGAGCAGTGCACTTATAATCTGCTACCTATTCTCCTCCACAGTTACTAGTTCCAGTTCGACCCCAAGAGACTTTCAAAAGGTTTCAGGTATCAATGATTCTGATTGGGAGTTGCAACGGGGAGTTTATTAAGTTGATTAAAATAATACCTCAAATGTATCGTCTCCCATCTGCTTCAAATATGGTGCTGAAGTGGCAAAGTAGGTAGATAGAGCAAGCACAACATAAAATCCATTTAAAGGCTTATTCTGTGATTACATATGCAGCAAAGAAGCAATTGTTCTCTATGGACATATATCAGATTCAGCAGGCTCATGACCCAATGACTTGTTTTACCTTTGGCCTCTTCTTCAAAGTTATATTACAGAATTTTCAAAGGCTTGTTGCTGCACTTTCAAAGATTTTTTCACAAATAGAAGTTCAGACTGGTTGTCTGGATGTCATCCTTGGTGTAAAGTAAACTACAAAGGCATTTAATATCTATTTTTAATATAGCTAGACTGGATCAGTTTTAATTTGTGATCCACAAAGGCAAGGACTGGCTGCTTGGAACAGTATGTTCTCCCATTTGTTGTCTGGCTCTTTGCTCAATTTGTCTTGTGGCTTCTAGCTGGGAGGTTATTTGAGATATTGCAGTTGAATAAATGCCTCTCTGAAGGAAGCCAGAATGCCTCCTTGTTACAAAGGAGAAATTATAAGACCTGTTCTTAAGAAGGCTGTCTTTACTTTCTAAGATGGGTATTAGAGAAGTTTTTAAATTTTCACTATTAGGTAGAGTGGATGAGAGGGAAGTGGCTACTTAACTGCAGATAATTGTAGAATATGATCATATCAGTCCAGTTCAGACTGACTTCAAAGTAGGTTCTAGAGTAAGACTAAATTGGTCAGTCTTGATGGATGATCTTGACTATTGTAGTACTTTCTACCTGGTGTAATCTTTGTGTGTAGTATGGAAAATGTGCAGAGAAAAAGAAAATACAACAAAGAGATCATTATACTTAAACCACTGCACTGGCCACAAATTATTATTATTATTTTTTAATGCTGCTTGGTAGTCTTTCAGATTTGAAGAAGACATAGTGTTGTGGAATTCATCCATGAACAGAGAGGTGACTCGGCAGTCCTAATTTAACACAGACCAGAACATTGGGGACAGTGAAAATCTATTGTGGTAATTGTGGGGTGATGCTATCTTCTATCAGTTTTTGATGGTGTCTGTCTTCAAAGCTGGTAGAGGCTTCATAGTTCAGGGTTCACCAGTGAGTTCTGTCAGCAGCTGTGGCTTCTCATTCCCTTGGCTGGATGCCATAGTGGCATTGGGCTGCTTTTACAGCATCTTAGTAGCACTGGCATGGTCAATCTTGAGATCTCTTGCTAAACTCCAGTATACTATAGAGCAACTGGCAAAACAAAGAGTGGTTGACATGTCCTATCCATCTTACTTTGCTTTAAAACTGCACATGGCTTAGGTCCAGATGATTTTAAAAATGCAAAAATATACATACAAGTTTCAGTATAAAGGTAAAGGTTCCCCCGCACATGCGTGCTAGTCGTTTCCAACTCTAGGGGCCGGTGTTCATCTCCATTTCAAAGCCGAAGAGCCAGCGCTTGTTCAAGGACATCTCGGTGGTCATGTGGCCGGCATGACTAGACGCCAAAGGCACATGGAACGCTGTTACCTTCCCACTGTAGTGGTCCCTATTTTTCTACTTGCATTTTTACATGCTTTCGAATTGCTAGGTTGGCAGAAGCTGGGACGAGTAACAGGCCCTCACTCTGTTACACGGCACTTGGGATTTGAGCTGCCAAACTGCCAACCTTCTGATCAACAAGCTCAGCGTCCTAACCCACTGAGCCACCGCGTCCCTTCTAAGTTTCAGTATAAGAATATCAATAAAAGCTTAAACAATTATAATTGTTTAAGTGTACATTATCTGTATATACTGCTCAGAATCATTCTGAGTGTGAGATGATAAATTTGAAAAATAAATGAACTTTTATAATACAACTATTACAATAGCAATAATTCTTTAATTAGTAAAGATCTTCCAGTACAAAGACTATAATAGGACTGGAATTTAGTATAATGAGGGAAAACTTTATTGTGCTAAAATGAAGATTAAACTATTTTATCAATATAATCATCAATCTGTAGTAAAATAACTCTTTTTTACTTGGTTGCAAAAGAATTAATTTGTATTAATGTTGTATTAATTTGTATTAATGTTGTATTCTTTTTATCATACATTACTTATTAATCAAGGGTTTTTTTAAAAAAATCCCTATTTTCCAATTATTCATTTGTAATTATATATATATATATATATATATATTTAAAATAAAGAACACACCATCTGCTCTAATAAAATCTATGTAATGAAACATATGGCACTGAACACCTGTATAAGTTGTTAACCTTCTTTAAATATAGAATTTGTGGATTTTTTTTATATGATACAAATGTTAAGCTAATTAACAACTAAAATGGAAATATATCCAGTTTTTCTTTTAAACCTGAAGATTTATGGGGGGGGGGTAAAAACTGAAGGTATATATAATTGTATAGAATTCTACTATATCATCAGATTGTATTATATTATTTAGGCAACCTATAAATTCTTAATTTGGGGCCCAGGGACTCCCTGTTTTGCAACAAAGTATGCCTATCTGTCTCAGCAGTATAATCTTGAAACCAATTTCTTTTAAATCATTTATTTCATTGCACAGTCTGAGGTATTTCAAAGTGAATTTTAACTGTTGCAAGAGGAAGTGATAGAAAAAAGAAATGTAAGTGTTCACTTATGGGGAACAATATAATTCACTGGACTGGCATTGGACTCTGCATCTAAAAATGTGTAGCTTGAAATTTTCTAATCTCAACAAAAAGAGTCAGTAAGTGAACATGGGGTAGGAAAGTCAATGTGAAGTTGAAAATCTGAATTTCACCAATACACTATCTCCCCATTCTCACTATTTAGTTTATTTCATTGCATATTGGTAACATCCTCAAATCAGAACTGAGTGGGGGTTCTCTAGTTTTATCACCACTACAAAACTTCCTAGAAAAGGCATGTCAAATTCATGATGTCACATATTGTGACTTTTCCCCCATTGCCGGCAATGGGGTGGGCGTGGTTTTGATGTGACACATCCAGATCATGGGCTGGCAGTTTGACATGCCTGCCCTAGAAGCTGCTGGCATACCAAAAGAGTGGGCAGAATTAAAACAACTTTTTTTGTTTGGTCATATGAGACTGGGCTTAATATGGGTTAAAATGATGAGTTTAAGGCTTGAAAATATTTAAGACATTCATATTATTCCTTCTCACATTAACCACCTCACACTCTTTCTTTTCTCAAATTTAAAGGGCAGATCCGGGCAAAAATAAAATTTCCTGCTCTTGTCCTACTCTGTGTAAGATTAAATTAAACTAAAGCAAATCCAGGAGTCAGTGTTATACAGAACAGAACAGAAACTTCTCCACATTCGGAATATTTCTTCAAGCTTTCTTTCATTTTTGTCTTAGTACAAGCCTTGTTAAATTAATTGACATATAAAGTGGGATATAAATATAACAATCCTCCACAATTATTCTAATTTTCTTTTAAGCCATTCTAGTAACTGACTGCCCCACACTTGAATTTAAATATTTGTTATGCTTTAAATCATCTAATTTATAATGAAACATTCTAGTGATTGGTTTATTTGGATGACCCTGGATTCTAATCATGGAGCATATAAGGGCATAGATAAAGCAAATGTACTAGGGGTAGGAAATCTTCATAAATAGTTGTTATTAGACAAAGTGGTTCACCAACATACTTTGACTAATTTAAAAGCAGCTAAAGCAGCTAAAGCTAGTAAAGTTATGCTTAAAATTCTACAAGCTAGACTCCAGCAGTATGTGGATCGAGAAATACCAGAAGTACAGGCAGGATTTCGAAGAGGCAGAGGAACTAGAGATCAAATTGCTAACATATGTTGGATCATGGAGAAAGCTAGAGAGTTCCAGAAAAAACATCTACTTCTGCTTCATTGACTATGCTAAAGCTTTGATTGTGTGGATCATAACAAACTCTGGCAAGTCCTTAAAGAGATGGGCATACCAGACCATCTTATTTATCTCTTGAGAAATCTATATGCGGGCCAAGAAGCAACAGTGAGAACTGGACATGGAACCACTGATTGGTTCAAAATTGGGAAAGGAGTCCAGCAAGGCTGTATACTGTCGCCTTGCCTATTTAACTTATATGCAGAGCACATCATGAGAAAGGCAGGGCTAGATGAATCAAAAGTTGGAATTAAGATTGCCGGAAGAAACATCAACAACCTAAGATATGCAGATGATACCACTCTAATGGCAGAAAGTGAAGAAGAACTAAAGAGCCTCTTGTTGCGGGTGAAGAAGGAGAGTGCAAAACTTGGGTTGAAACTAAACATTAAGAAAACCAAGATCATGGCATCTGGCCCTCTCAATTCCTGGCAAATAGATGGGGAAGAAATGGAGGTAGTGACAGATTTTATTTTCCTGGGCTCCAAGATCACTGCAGATGGGGACTGTAGCCAAGAAATTAAAAGACGCTTGCTCCTTGGGAGGAAAGCCATGGCAAATCTAGACAGCACACTAAAAAGCAGAGACATCACCCTGTCAACAAAAGTGCGTATAGTCAAGGCTATGGTCTTCCCAGTTGCAATGTATGGCAGTGAAAGCTGGACCATAAGAAAGGCTGAGCGCCAAAGAATTGAAGCCTTTGAACTATGGTGCTGGAGAAGACTCCTGCGAGTTCCTTGGACTGCAAGGCGATCAAACCGGTCAGTCCTAGAGGAGATCAACCCTGACTGCTCTTTAGAAGGCCAGATCCTGAAGCTAAAACTCAAATACTTTGGCCACCTAATGAGAAGGAAGGACTCACTGGAGAAGAGCCTAATGCTGGGAAAGATTGAGGGCAATAGAAGAAGGGGACGACAGAGAATGAGGTGGCTGGATGGAGTCACTGAAGCAGTAGGCGTGAGCCTAGATGGACTCCAGAAGATGGTAGAGGACAGGAAGGCCTGGAGGAACATTGTCCAGAGGGTCGCGATGGGTCAGACACGACTTCGCAACTAACAACAACAACAAAGGATTTCTACTGCTTCAACCACACAGATATGAAATAGGCATGTTTGAGCTAATTTCTATTACAATTATTTACACTTCCATAAAATATAAGCTTGTAAATACAATGGCTGTCATTTTCTTGTTGGTATTTTTAATTTTAACTTAGTATTGAGTGAAAATACAAATCCCCTCTGAATTCCATTATCAGCAGTACAAAAATATAATAATAATAATAAAAAAGTTCAGATGCACAGATGGTGTGGTCTCCTAACCCAATTCTTATTTTTTTAAATTTTCTTGTGATAAAAATCAATTTATTATCCCAAGAGCAAACAATATTATAATTTCTGTCTTGCTCTATTCTGTACTCTATCATATTTAGAAAAGTTGATGCAATCTTTATAGAATCTAGAATACAAATGCAAATTTCAACAGCTAGAGCCATATTTGGGATATCTTTAGTCATGCCTACTGGTTTTAAAAAGCTTGTGTGCTGGATTAAGAATTTTCTAGATAGATCAAGACTTCTCATGCTAGTCGAATGTGTAGAAATTTTGCCCACACCTTGAGTAGCATATCATGCTAGTTGCCAACTCACACATTTCCTGCTAATTTTTACTTGTACAGAATGAATATACCAAGAGTTACCGTATTTTCCGGCGTATAAGATGACTGGGCGTATAAGATGACCCCCTACATTTCCTGTTAAATTATAGGGTTTGGGCTATACTCGCCGTATAAGACTACCCCTCTTCCAATGCACACCAAATGAAAATTAAAAAACATCAGATTTGATTTTAATATGGTAATTTTAATTCAAATGCTTATGACATGCAGGTACTTAGTAGGAAAACTGTCACTTATAAATATAAGGCTGTTTGTCATCAAACATGTAAACATAAAACAGTGCAAGTGGATTAAACTTAATAATAATAATAATAATAATAATAATAATAATAATAATAATAATAATAATAATAATAATAATAATAATAATAATAATAATAATAATAATAATTTGGAAGGGACCTTGGAGGTCATCTAGTCCAACCCCCTGCTAAGGCAGGAAACCCTATACCATTTCAGACAAATGGCTGTCCAGTCTCTTCTTAAAAACTTCCAGTGTTGGAGCATTCACCACTTCTGGAGGCAGGTTGTTCCACTGGTTAATTGTTCTAACTGTCAGGAAGTTTCTCCTTAGTTCTAGGTTGCTTCTCTCCTTGACTAGTTTCCATCCATTGCTTCTTGTCCTGCTTTCAGGTGCTTTGGAGAATAGCTTGGCTCCCTCTTCTTTGTGGCAGCCCCTGAGATATTGGAACACTGCTATCATGTCACCCCTCACCCTTCTCTTCGTTAAACTACACATACCCAATTCCAGCAACCGTTTCCTATTTTCCTAATTCACTTTTTCACTTTTCCTAATTCACTCTAAAGCTTTCCCTGCGCAGAGCCTTAAGTAACACCAGCTGCCTGCAATTAGTGCAGGTTCTCATCCCACCAGGCTCAAGGTTGAGTCAGCCTTCCATCCTTCTGAGGTAGGTAAAATGAGTACTCAGATTGTTGGGAGCAATAAGCTGACTTTGTAATAATGCTGCTGGGGGGGTGAAAGCTCTAATAAGCAGGCATATACATAGAATGAAGGCTATTGCTAAGCACATTGATTTGTGCTTTAAATTGTAAGCCGCCCTGAGTCTTCGGAGAAGGGCGGGATATAAATGGGATTAAAAAAAAAAAAGACCAAATGGGAGATCCGCTCCAGGTTTTCCAGCCAGCCCGCCCAGTTCCTGAGTCAAATGTGTCCTTAGAGCTAAGCAGCTGCTCTGGCTACACCTGCCTTTCAAGTTGCTCTTGCATTCCCCACCTGCCTACAGCTGCTCTTCAACTTTAGAAGGAAAGACGCCCAGACCCCAGCCTGTAAAAAATCACAGACTGCAGCTTCTACTCCAATTGGTCCCGCTTTCCCTGAGATCCGCTCCAGGTTTTCCAGCCAGCCCTGTCCCTAAAGTTTCAGCACCCGGCGTATTTGTATTTGTATTTGTATTTTTTTATTTTAATTCCATTTATATCCCGCCCTTCTCCGAAGACTCAGGGCGGCTTTACAAACTTAGCAATATAAGACGACCCCTGACTTTTGAGAAGATTTTCATGGGTTAAAAAGTCATCTTATACGCCGGAAACTACGGTATTCATATCTTTATAGCATAAATAATTCTAACATGGTGCTTCTTTTGAAGAGTGCTTTGGAACCTCAACAGTAGGAGTACTGACTAACCAAATTATAAAATATTTTATCCGTGCTAAAAAATAATTACTCTATTTTCAGGCAAAATTCAAATATTTTTTCCTTGTTAAGCTTTAAACCAAAAATGCCTCAAATATTGAGACATCATGCCTAAACCAGTATCTTTCATTTAATCCCAATGGTTTCTGTTCTCAGAGGGCCTCCTTCATTGTGGCATCCAACTTAGAAGTGCTCTAAGAATTGTCTAGAATGAGCTTTAATTTCTTTCAACAGTAGTTCACTATCCTATTTTTTTTTTACAATTACTCATTTACATCTTGCTTATGACTTATGCTGTAATGTAACTTTTTTCTCTGCTGTTTTCTTGGAAAGATTTCAAATGTGGCTTGCCACTGCTTGCATCCTAGGGCTAAGAAGGAGCAATTAGCACAAGATGATGCAGCTGGTTTTGTGCCAAAGATGGGGCTAGAACGTAGGGTTTTAAGTACCTGAAGGCAGGACAAGAAGCAATGATGGAAACTAATCAAGGAGAGAAGCAACCTAGAACTAAGAACTAGAGAAATTTCCTGACAGTTAAAACAATTAATCAGTGGAATGACTTGCCTCCAGAAGTTGTGAATGCTCCAACAATGGAGGTTTTTAAGAAGAGATTGGACAACCATTTGTCTGAAGTAGAATAGGGTTTCCTGCTTGAGCAGAAGGGTTGGACTAGAAGACCTCCAAGGTCTCTTACATATCTGTTATTCTGTAAGCAGAATTATAATTGTTGAAAGGTTTCATATTGAATTAAATGCTGTATCAGACTTGTTTTTCAAATATAAGGTTATTTTTATATTGATGAATACTGCTACACCTCAGTTTGCCATTCTCCTGAAGAGACAATTTTGTGGAATTTCCAATAAAAGGCAAAAAGGCTCCTGCCAACTAATATCAAATAGGAAGCCAAATAACCATACCTTGTAGAGATATATGGTTTGGTGACATTTAAAAGAAAAATAGCTGGCATTTTGAAATAAGCTAGAAAGTTAATACAGAAAGAGAAATTGGCTAAAGAATTAGAGAAGAAATTAAATAAATTACAAGAAAATACATATGTACAGTTCTAAGCCATGGCATTTTTCAAGATTTACTATATATATGGGCAGTAACTAAATCGTTAAATAGAGAATCAGTATTATATATACTCAGCTATTTTGTATTCTTAATCTATGATCAAGATTGAACCTCTTGCTATACAAATTATTGTTAAAGACATTCTTTTTTTTAATCCTTCATATGCCAGACTAAATGATGTGAGAATAGTTTATTGGATTTGTTCATGTTGTTGTTAGCTGCGAAGTCGTGTCCGACCCATCGCGACCCTATGGACAACATTCCTCCAGGCCTTCCTGTCCTCTACCATCTTCTGGAGTCCATTTAAACTCACGCCTACTGCTTCAGTTACTCCATCCAGCCACCTCATTCTCTGTCGTCCCCTTCTTCTATTGCCCTCGATCTTTCCCAGCATGAGGCTCTTCTCCAGTGAGTCCTTCCTTCTCATTAGGTGGCCAAAGTATTTGAGTTTTAGCTTCAGGATCTGGCCTTCTAAAGAGCAGTCAGGATTGATCTCCTCTAGGACTGACCGGTTTGATCGCCTTGCAGTCCAAGGGACTCGCAGGAGTCTTCTCCAGCACCATAGTTCAAAGGCCTCAATTCTTTGGCGCTCAGCCTTTCTTATGGTCCAACTTTCACTGCCATACATTGCAACTGGGAAGACCATAGCCTTGACTATACGCACTTTGTTCATATGATACAATAAATACTATATTTGAGGAACTTAAAATAATATGGGGTGAAAATAAATAAATATCCCATGAGTACTTACCAAAGGTTTGCTATTTAACAAGCTGAATTCTTTTTTATAATTGACAGCATTCTCCTCTACTTTATCCACTTAACTGAACCTGAAAATGCGACCTACTGACTAACAATGAATAATTTCAGTACAGACAGATGTTTTTCTTCTGCTTGAAAGATTAGCAATTTGTGTGTTAAGCTTAGTATCCCTTTGAGTATCTTCACCAAAAACTTTGTTATTGCTTCTTTTCACTGAGAACTTCGTTATTGCTGTATATGTTTAATGAAGTTGGCTGTTGAATAATTTGTTTGCTCTGAAATAGTTTTTATGATGGATCATTAAGAAGAATTAAAGAAGTGATTGAAGCAAGTTAAAACATTTTGGCCAGCTAGACAATTTGATTCCCATTGACTGTTCTTGGATATCATGCCATGAGTTTGCAATATATACATGCTGTTTAACTGATGCTTGTAATACTGAAGAAGAAGAAAAACTGAAAAAAATAAACAAAATACCTAGGCTTCAACAGCAAATATAAATTATTAATAAAATTATCATAAACATCTAACTGAAAGGCTTTCATAGGATATTTTACTGTAATGTTTTAGCACACAATTGGCTGGAGAAAATGAAGTCTGCTAACACTGCTTTGTAAGCCATGTGATGATAGTGTGAATTCCAGCTGAATTGTGCCTAGTTATCATGCTCTGGGTAGGTATTCATACCATACTGTTCTAGAATGTTTTATAAATTACTTATAACATAGAATCATAGGGCTGGAAGGGACTTGGATGTCTTATAGTCCAACTAGGAGACCTTATTGCATCCAGGACAAATGGTTTTTCAATCTTTTCTTGAAAGCCTCCAGTAATGAAGCACCCACATCTCTGGGATTGGGGGGCGGGGAAGCTGTTCTATTGATTATTTTTTCTTATGGTCAGGAAATTTCTCCTTATTTCCAGGTTGGATCTCTCTTTAACAAGTTTTACATCCTTTGTTTCTTGTCCTGCCCTGAGGTGCTTTGGAGAATAACTTGAACTCCTCCATCCTGTGAGTGAGTACTAGAAGATAGATATGTCACTCCCAATCTTTCTCTTCATTAGGCTAGACATTCTGGGAGTTGAAGTCCATGAGTCATAAAAGAGCCGAGGTTGCCTACCCCTGCTCTAGACCCTTATCATATTTGTTGGTATTCTTTGCACTGTTTCTAGGGTCTCAGCATCTATTTTTGTACTGTGGTGACTAGAATTGGATGCAGTATTTCAAATAAGGCCTCACTAGCACAGTAGATTTGTACTATCATTTCTTGTGTTCTTGATGCTGTCCCTTTGTTGATGCAGCCTAGGACTAAATTTACTTTTTGGCAACTGCAGGGCTGCATTTACTTTTTGGAAATTCCCCTGGGACCTCAAGATCCCTCTCAAAGTTACTACTGTTGAGCAGGTACTATATGTTCTGTACCTATGCATTTTTTTCTATTTAAGTGCAGGACCTTACTTTTCTCACTAGTAATCTACATCTTGTTGGATAGGGCCTAATGCTCAAGTCTTTCAAGTTCTGAATCATCTTCTTCCAAAGTATTGGCAGTTCCTTCCAGTTGGGTGTCATCTGCAAACTTGATGAGTTCCCCTTCTATCCCTTCATCTAGATCAGAGGTGTCAAACACGCAAGTCACGTGATGTGTCGAAACATATCACGACTTTTTTTCCATTGCCGGCAATGGGTTGGGCGTGGTTTCATCATGACGCATCTGGCCCATGGGCCGGCAGTTTGATACCCCTGATATAGATCATTTTTGAAGATGTTGAAAAGCACTGGGCTCAAGACAGAACCTTGAGGTACCCTACTGCATGCTTCCCTCTATGTAAATGTAGTTCCATTAAGAACTACATGCTGAGTGCAATTGGTCAGCCAACTGCGAATCCATATGGTGGTGGTAATGTCTATCCCACACTGTTCTATCTTACCAAAAGTGGCTGTGGTCTATTTTGTCAAATGCCTTACTGAAGTAAACATTTCCTTGATCCAGTAATTTAATCACTTTATCAAAGAAGGCAATCATATTATTCTGGCATTATCTGTTTATAACAAACCCATGCTCACTTCATTCATTTCTAGATGCTCACAAATCTGCAGCTTGATTATCTTTTTTAGGATTTTCCCAATATTGATGTCATACTGATTGGTCTGTAGTTTCCTGAATCCACTCTTTCCCCCTTTTTGAAGATTGGAATCACATTAGCTCTTTTCATGCAATAATCATAATCTAACAACAATATCATGCAACATACATTTGAACATTTTGAATAGATGCTTCCAAGGGAATTGACGTGTGTGTGTGTGTGTGTGTGTGTGTGTGTGTGTGTGTGTGTGTACTGTATGTCTGTATGTGCACAGCCATGATGGCTGAATATTTCACAGTTACTGGTTAATTTATGTTTGGATTGGAACTACTGGAATGTCCTGTATTGCAGTCCTCAGAAGGAGATAAAGAGATAAGTGTAGAATATCAAGTCCACCCTCAAACATGTTCTTTATTTTCCCATCTCAGACTGCTACTAGTTCCAGATGGCAAATATATTCTTCATGACAGTAATAACATATTCTCTGATCCAAGAATAAAGCTAATAAACATTGATAGCACCGCTCTTCACTTCAATTACATCACAGAAAACATGAAATGAAATGTAAGAAGACTTAGTACCATAAATATAATTTTATATAATCCACAATGTTTTATATCACCTTTAAGGTAAAACTTAAGATATATCTATTAAGCAACATAAAATAATAAGGAAATAATGTTAATTATAAAGCAGAAGAAATAAAGGCATAAGTCAAGTAAAACATTGTTGGTACATAATTAGAGCAGCCATAAACATATTTATGAAAATGCCAAAGGAAACATGAGTTTTTCAGGTTGTTCTAAGAATGTGAATAAATAGGACTGGGCATATTTCAAATAGCAACATCATCCAAGTCATTGCTGAATTTTAAAATCTATAGTGTAATTCAAGTTGCATATAAAACTGCAGAACTCTAAATAATTTAGCATTTGTCATTAATGTTGCTTGAGAAACAGTTAAAAAAGAAACCTTTTTAGGGACATTTTGTAGACTGGTTGGAACTATTTGTTGCTTGCAATACTAGAATAGAATAGAATAGAATAGAATAGAATAGAATAGAATAGAATAGAATAGAATAGAATAGAATAGAATAGAATAGAATAGAATAGAATAGAATAGAATAGAATAACGGAGTTAGAAGGCACTTTAGAGGTCTTCTAGTCTAGATCCAGCACCATTTCAGACAAATGGTTGTCCAATCTCTTCTTAAAAACATCCAGCATTGGAGCAGTCACAACTTCTGGAGGCAAGTTGTTACACTGATTAATTGTTTTAACTGTTAGTTCTAGGTTGCTTTTCTCCTTGATTAGCTTCCATCCATTGCTTCTTGTCCTGCCTTCAAGTGCTTTGAAGAATATCTTGCTTCCCTCTTCTTTGTGGCAACCCCTGAGATATTGGAATACTGCTATCATGTCATCCCTAGTCTTTCCTTTCATTAAACTAGACATACACAATTCCAGCAATCATTCTGTATATGTTTTAGCCTCCAGTCCCCTGATCATCTTTGTTGCTCTCCTCTACACTCTTTCTAGAGTCTCAACATCTTTTTTACATCGTGATGACCAAACTGGATACAATATCGCAAGTATGGTCTTACCAAGGCATTATAAAGTGGTATTAACACTTCACGTGATCTTGATTCAGTCCCTCTGTTAATGCAGCCTAGAACTGTGTTAGCTTTCTTGGCAGCTGCAGGAGCTGCTGGCTCATATTTAAATGATTGTCAACTAGGACTCCACATTCTCTCTCACAGTTGCTACTATTGAGTGAGGTACCACCTATACTGTACCTGTGCATTTGGTTTTTCTTGCCTAAATGTAGAACTTTACATTTTTCATGACTGAATTTGATTTTGTTAGATAGCATCCAATGTGCAAGTCTGTCAATATCCTTCTGTATCTCAAGCCTACCTTCTGGAGTATTGGCTATTCCTGCAAGCTTGGTGTCATCTGCAAATTTGATGACATTCTCATCTATCCCCCCATCCAAATCATTGATGAAGAGGTTGAAAAGTACTGGGCCTAAAACAGAACCTTGGGGTACCCCACTGCATACTTCCCTCCATGTAGATGCAGTTCCATTGAGGACAACATGTTGAATGCAGTTGGTCTGCCAGTTACGAATCCATCTGGTGGGGATGCTGTCCCACCCACATTGTTCTATCTTATCTAGTATTAGGTTGTGGTCTACTTAATCAAATGCCTTACTGATGTCAGAGTAAATTGTATCCACAGCATTCCTCTGGTCCACTAATTTTGTCACCTTGTCAAAGAATGCAATTGGATTTGTCTGGCATGATCTGCTTTTGACAAACCCATGTTGGCTTTTGGTTATGACTTTGTTTGCCTCTAGGTATTCACTGATTCATTGCTTAATTATCTTTTCCAGAATCTTCACCGGTATTGAGGCCAGGGTGATAGATCTGTAGTTTCCTGGATCTATTGATGGGAACTATATCAGCTCTTTTCCAGTCCTCTGGTAGTTCCCCTGTGCTCCAGAATCTTTGAAATATATAGTTCAGTGGTTCTGAGATCACATCTACTAGTTCCTTCAGAACCTTGGGATGTAATCCATCTGATCCTGGTGATTTGAACTCATGTAGGGTGGACAGTTTATTTTGAGCCTTAGTTTTCCTCACTTCATCTTTGCAGGTTCGGGCTATTTGCTGATATTCTGCCTTAGTTATGTGCCCCTCTTTCCACTTTTTCACTTGTTTTTTTTTTTTTGTCTTTCAATTTATCAGAGACCTCTTTATGCAGCCATGCTGGTTTCTTTTGAGAGCTGCTATTTTTCTTCTTTGTTGGTATTGTGCTAGACTGGGCTTTTATTATCTCACTTTTCAAAATTTCCCAAGCTTCTTGAGTTGTTTTTCCCTTTAGGATTCTCATCCATGAAATCCTTTCTAAGCTCTAAGTTTATTGAAATTAGCTCTCTTAAAGTCCAAGACTCTAGGTTGACTATGTTTCATAGCTTGTGCTTGCATAATGTTGGATTCCAATATCATAGGATCACTCCCCCCAAGGTTCGTGTTAGTTCAACACCTTTTATCATTTCATCTCTGTTAGTGAAAATTAAGTCCAATATGGCTCATCCCCTAGTTCCCTTTTCTAGTTTTTAGGAGACAGTGCTTGGAAAGTAGTTGTGCTTTCTGTAAATGGTAGATTGATCTTAAACATTGTATAAACTTCTCTCCAAAATTTATATCTTCTGAAACCTTAAACAAAAAATCCCACTTCAAATTGTCAGAGGCTTTTTTTTTTGCATCTAAGAACAACTCAAGTTTCTCAAGTACTTCAAAATGTCCAATATATTTCTGACATCCTTTAATTGTCTTTTAGGTAAAAATCTATATTGATCCTCATGACCAAATTGTTGCAAAATTATTTTCAATCTATCAGCTAGGATCACTGCAAACACTTGTAGTTATTATTCAATAATGACATCACCTCATAGTAATTTCTAGTTCTTTATCACAGAGTTATTGAAAGTTCAGTTACTTCTAAAGATGTTACAAAAAAATTCAATTGCAGGAAGAGTCCTGATGGGTGTTGGGAATTATAAGTGTAATACATCACTTTTATATGAGCTTTACGTTTTTCATTCACTGTTGATTCTAAGTCAAGGTATTGTAAAGACTATTATATTGTCTGCAGGAATCAAGCAGATGAATCTGTCAATTCAGATACTGAAGAATCAAGCACTGAAAGGAAAAAAAAATATATGACCAGGCAGATGAACCTCATACTCATTATTGTGTTGTGGAAGCATCTGACTTCCTACTGAAGGTAAGCACTATTCCTCACCACAGTTCTTAATGCCTCCTTAAGTAACACCAGCTGCCTGCAATTAGTGCAGTTTCGCATCCCACCAGGCTCAAGGTTGACTCAGCCTTCCTTCCTTCTGAGGTAGGTAAAATGAGGACCCAGATTGTTGGGGGCAATAAGCTGACTTTGTAATAATGCCGCTTGGGGTGTGTGTGAAAGCCCTAATAAGCAGGCATATACATAGAATGAAGGCTACTGCTAAGCTTGTAAGCCGCCCTGAGTCTTCGGAGAAGGGCGGGATATAAATGGAATTTAAAAAAAAAAGTTCTTAAGAATTATTTTCACATGAAATCACCCTTTGTTAAGGATCTTTGTAACAAAAGCCAGGCATTCATCTATGCAAGGGTGAAGAGAGAGTAGAAAACAATGAAATGATCCTGAAGTGATAGTTTAATTTTATTTTACAATTTATTAAGGTATGGGAATACAGTGCTAGGGAATAGGAGCAAGTTTATACAATTGACATTCATTTAGTTGACAATCAGATCATTAAACATTTCAGAAAGACTCAGTTACAATATTTATGCAAGAAAACATGGCTCAAGACAAGAGACTTAGAAAGCTTAGATTAGAAAGACACAAAGTAGAACTCAGAGCAAAGTTTCTATCTGAGGTGAAACTTTATTTGAATGGAAGAAAAAACTGAAAGGCAAAGAAGACTGAAAATGTGCCTCTCCTGAATCTGCACAGAAAAATAGTTACTTAACTGCCAAATTATAGCTATGCCCAAGTATAATGCTGGGAAGGAGAGAGAGATGGAAACTCTATGCCATACATATAATGGGACAATTGGGTTTATTACTTGTATCAGAATCAGATCTTCTCCCATCAATCCCTTTAGTTCCCCATGGTACATTGGAATACTTTTGAACTTGGATTTTTTCTTTAGAGAAATTTACTGAAAATCTACTTATAGCAGTCACCATATGGGCTTACAACTCAATTTATTCAACAGTAAAGTTATACTTTTTGAGCTCCTGGCAGAGGTTATCTCAACTCTCTTAAAACAAATCCTTTGCTGGCAGAATTCTGTTTGGTAAATCTAGCCTTGGTTTTATCTTTGGGGTATTTTTTGGTTTAATTAATGTATCTATTTAGGTTGTAGATTATTTTATGAACAGCTAGTATGAAACTCTTTGAAGTACAGTCCCCAGCATTTCTTTTTCACCACGTTTATTCATAAAATGATAAGGTTATAGAAATCTCAGCAACTGGATTCTTTTTTGCTTTAGAATCCACAGCTTGTTATAACAGGGATATTTTTTCTATATTTTTCTGAGGACCTCTGTATATAGTGATGAGGAGACTATTTCTTAACTGAGAAGAATATCCAAATGGCCAAGATGTGAATCTCTCTTAAACTCTTAAGTGACTCTGTATACCTATAATACAGAGTAGTTGGGCAGCAAAACATTGGCTGTTTGTTGGATGATAGCAAAGAGTTACATTTTACAACCTTTCTTGCCACAGTGGTTAAGTGAATCACTGCAGTTGTTGAGTTGTTAAATTAGTAAATTGGCTTCCCCATTCACTTTGCTTGTCAGACAGTTGCAAAAGGTGATCGCATGACCCCAAGACATTGCAGCCATCTTAAATACAGACCAGTTGCCAAAAGTCCAATTTTTGACCACATGAGCTTGGGGATGCTACAATGATCATAAGTGTGAAAAATGATCATGTGTCACTTTTTTCAGTACCACTGTGACTTTGAACAGTAATAAACAAATGATTATAAGTTGAGGACTATCTGTACATGATTTTTAATCCTGTATGGGATTCCAAACAGTACACCATCATATTTCCATGCAAAGGAGTTCTTCATTACAAAACGCAGACAATAATGGATGGATTGCTGAAGGGACTATAATGTAAATGAGTGGCTACTTGCAGGGAAAAGTTCCTTGTAGATACTGAAGCTTTGCCTACTCTGATTCTAATCAATCACTTAAATATGGATGCTTTCCAACTCCACCAGGATATGGAGGGAGGTATCCTTGGATATTTAAAGCACATCAGAGAACTTTTTTTACTTTTTTTCTGTCTGCCTAAGTGATATGAAGCCACAATAACTGAACTTCATGATTAATGAAGAGTAAAGTTACATCTACATTAACTGTAATTCTACAATTAAATTGCTATAGAGTTAAACTGGATTGACTTTGAGTGCACACAAAACTGGAGTCTGAAAAACTCGAAGTATGGATCTTACTTTCCCCTTCTAGGGAACATAAAGACTACGTTAGCACAAGAATGGATTTGGAGCCAAAAATTAATTTACTGTAATCTGTAGCAAGTAATTACATCAATAAATAAGTGAGCTGTGATTAAAAATGGGAAGGGGAAGGTCAGAGATAGAAAGCGGTAGCATAACATTTGAAAGCAATCTATGTTTTAATAGGTTTACTTTGACTGTTTCTCCCTACTGTGACTCCTATAAAATAGTTCAGTATGCTTAAAGATTCTGGAACTTTGCCAAACTATTTGGCAACCATTAGAATTTTAAATGATATATTCAATGTGTCTTGGCAGTTGATAAAACTCCAGTAATGGCTGCTTCAGATTCTATCAGGCTTTAAAATAAAGATAATCGATTTCAGTTTTTTATAAAAATAAAAACAGGATTTCTTTTTTTAAAAAAAAATAAATAAAAATATCTTGAGTGCTCCAGACAGCCAGTCAAGTTGTTCATTCTACCCTGTGAATATATAATCTATAACCTAATGATTCACTGTGGAATTGAGAATTTATACCTCTTATGAGGGAGCAGACACACTGTCTGCAGCTTTGTATCAGCAAGAGAAGTACAGCCGAGAATTAAGAGACAATCTGGGAATTTATATCTCTGGTGCCATATAGTGCATCTATACTCTTACTAGAGAGAAGCAAATTATGGCATTAGTCCTTCATAAGTTGTTCCTGCTTTGTCCCATTGATTCATGAATGCTTTTAAGTTACCAAAGGTACTTATAACTGAAAAGTGCAATATTGGGTTAGCATAAAATAACCTGTGCAGACTGTGCAGTGTGTCTTTTAAAAGCAAAGTCAATATAATACAATAATAACTCACTCATAATAGAACAGGAGACACTTGTTGATCAAGATAGCTGATGAAGAATTTATGCTAGGTTCAATAGATAAACAATACTGAGAATTTATTGCATCCTTTGTCTTTGACATATAATTTTTATGTGATGCATCTTGGTTTTTCTTTTTTAACTAATTGGGTTATATGAGCATAAAAGACTGAATTCACACATAAGATGGCTGTCCTCATGAGATTTGCTTGCTCCTGATTTAGTGAGATTACCCATAATGATAGGTAAACCATGGTTATACTAATTGTATTACATGAACTCGGTCTGAAAGTTCATGAAACATTTAGTCTACAAGATACAAAATAGTACAACAACGATATTGAAAGCTCACACTTGAAGTTGTCTAAATAGCTCATAACAGTCCCCAAATCTCTAAATAGAAAAGCTTTGGGAATTAAATTGACTATTAAACCCAACCCAATTTCCAGCATGTGACTGAGGTAAAAAAAAAAAGAGCAAGCATCTTTGATAGCTTTGCCAAATGTATCCTTAACACATAAACAGATTGTGATATAATCTTAGACCATAAATATAAATATAAACTTAAGACCAGTATTAGAATGAAAAGAAATCATGACAAAGCTTGAAAAGTAGCTTATTATAGCTACTCTGCTTGAGTCCTGTCTTTTCCTTTTATATCACCTTGGTTTTACTTAGGGCAATGAGACAATGGCCATTTTAATTTAATTTCAGAGTTGTATGTTTTCATATTTCATATTCAGAGGTGCAGAAATTTTGTAGGAAGGACAAAATTGAAGATGTTAAAGTTAGTGAGCTAGGAACAATAATTATGAACATTTACCAGGCATTATTAACACTTTGATGGCTTTCTTGACAAGTAAGATAACAATAACAGATAAAAAAGTACAGAATTAATTTATTTTGCAACAGAATATAACAGCAAAGTGAGTTGATGGCAGAGAGGTAATATTTTTAAAACTGTCATTTTTTCCCCTCAGATTTTGGTAGTAAACTTAATAGCATAACTAAATTGTTAACATTCTGCTTTTCTAATTGTTCGATACTGGGTTTGTTGTGTGATCAACAAGACGAGGCGAGTGAGTTCAGCAAAGATCATTGTTTATTGGTTGCAGGAACTGAACTGAGAAACAGGGCTGCGAATACAGCAATTTATACCCTGGCCTCTAGGCAGCGGCCAATAGGTTTAAAGCAACCTATTGCAGCCCTAGAGGCGGCCAATGGTGGCGCTGGAGATGGGTTGTCTGAGGAGCTGGGAGCTGTTAGCCAGCTTCCCTGCTTGAGCAACCTTCCAGCAATTAACCCACATGATATTTCCCTGAGCAAGACAAAACCCAATATATTACACCCCTCCCCCCTAGAATGTACATACATTATAACAACAAAAGGAGAATGATCACAGGAATACAAGTTTAAAGAGGTACAACAGTAATATACAATGTCCACATTTTTCCATACTGACTGATACAGAGAGTCTCCTGGATAGCAGCACTTGCCCGCCCTCTAGGCCCACTTCATATGAGAGAAGGCCTGACATTTTGGTGATTTTCCCTGGCAACCACAAGTTCCCAAGCCCACAGTTCCTGGCCCACACCCCATCACCCACTTGCAGCCCCCTCGGAGGTTTTGGGCGAAAGGCCTCAGCTGCCACCCAGTCAGGGTGCAATCTGTCCAGTTTCGTGATTAGTCGCCTCCCCCAGCGCAGCTCTGCTGGGCTTTTCCCCATTGCCGTGCATGACGTGGAATGTTGGCAGAGCAAAAAGTCAGCCAGTCTGTGGTGCCAGTCCCCAGTCACTATACCCTTCAATGATTCTTTTGTGGTGCACACCATTCATTCGGCTTGACCATTACTAGACAGGTGAAATGGAGCTGATGTTGCATGCCTAAAGAGGTTTGCCCTCAGGAAAGCCTGAAATTCTGCCGCAGTAAATTGGCCCCTGTTATCGGACACTACGACGTCCAGCAGCCTGTGCATTACAAAGAGTTTCCTAAGCACTTGGATGGTCCTAGCAGTAGCCATGTTTGCGACTGGTATAACTTCTAGCCATTTAGAGTGGCTATTGACCACTATAAGAAAGAGCTGTCCCTGAAAGGACCCAGCGAAGTCTATATGAATCATCGACCAGGTTATGTGTGTCTCCTCCCACCTGTGGATGGGAGCATGTGGTATTTCAGGCCTTGATTGCTGGCATGTATAACACCCATGCACTTGAGCCTCAATGGCTTTATCTAATCCTGGCCACCATAAATAACTTCTTCCCAAAGCTTTCATGCGAACAATACCCAGATGACCTTCATGAAGCAACTGCAATAGCCTGTCCCTTAATGAGGTGGGAACAATGACCCTGTTCCCCCAAAGAATACAACCCTTATGAGCTGAGAGTTCATGTCTCCTTGTAAAGTAGCTCTGAAACTCAGGACCTGGGCTTTTATCTAGCCACCCCGTGTATACCCAAAAGAGCACTCTGCTTAGAGTCTTATCTGCTGCCGTTTCTGCAGCTATGTCCCCCGCATGGAGGGGAAACTCTGGCAAGTCCTGAATGAACAAAACACGGGCTGCTGGGGCAGGATCTGGTTCGATTTGAAGCAGTGGAAGCCTGCTCAGGCCATCTGCATGGCCCATATCCTTGCCGGGTTTGTGAATTAGCTTAAAGCTGTAAGCTGATAAAAAAATGGACCATCTTAGCATCCGAGGGGATAAGATGTGGGGTGTCTGTCTGTCTGTAGTGAATAACCCCAATAGCAGTTTATGGTCTGTAAAGACCGTGAAGTCCCTGCCGTATAAGTAGTCATGGAATTTTTTTTACTCCAGCTACTATAGAAATAAGTAATTTTGGAATGGAACTGTAGTATCTTAAAACAAATAGGTTCACAGTTTGAGAGTGCTTCTTGACCCACAACTATCAATAGATAAGCAAGGGGACTGTCTCTGGCAAGAATGTTTGTACAGCTGCATGTTAATTGTGATTCCAGAGCCAATAGTCCTTGTTCTCTCATCCTGCTATGAAATTACTTGTTTTGTTAAAATAAAGACCATTTTGAAGTTGCACCCACTGTCAGAAACCTAGCTATCTTGTACAGAAGAGAGACCCTTCTCCAATGTAACTCAACAGCATGCTCTCTATAAAGAGATGCACCTGGCTCCCCTTATTTAGGAAAATGGAAAATCTGTGTATTTGTGCCAAGCTTTAAGTTGTTAATTAATTGTAATTGTTCTGATTTTAATGTCATGCTTTGTATGTTGCATTTTTGTTTTAATTATTGTAGACCACTTTGACTTCTTACTGACTGATTATGTGCCATTAAGTTGATATTGGCTCTTAACAACCACACAGATTTTTTTTCATGACACTCTGTCCTTCAGGTGTTCCAATTGTTCTCCTGTTGCCATTGTAACTGAGTCCATGAACCTTGATGCTGGTCATTATCTTCTTTATTTCCACCTCTTCCAGCATTAGTTCTTCTCCACAGAACTAGGACATCACAAAATGTGTCCAGAGTATAACTTAAGCCAGGTCATTTGTGCCTTGACTGAAAACTCTGGATTGATTTGTTCAATGATTCATTTGTTTGTTTTCTTGGCTGTTACTTCTTAGGCTCAGTTAAAGAATATATGAACAAATAAATTTGACTTTGAAGTAAGATCTAAACTGTGTACCTGTCTCATTGTTAAATATTATTAGCAAAGAAAGCCAAGTCTATAAAACAATTGCTAACATTTGGGAAGCTTCTGAGCATCTGGCATTAACTTGTGATTCAGTGCTAGGGCGGATGAAATTTTTGAAGGAGGAGGGAAATGATTGGAGAAGTTCATTTCCATACTTGAAGAATTATCTTCAAAATAAATACAACAGAAGTTGTGGGAGTACATACAAGCTTAATGAAAAAATGTGTTGAGCTTCATCTTATCTATTAATGCTCCATTTTCCCTGCAGAAATTGTTTCTGTCAATATTTTATTATGATGGGGGATGAATGGGAAAAGAGGTGAAGCCTAATATAAGCAGATGTTGTCATAAATAGTACACAGTGATAGAGATTACTAAAAATGGGGAAAGATCCTTTCCATTTTTTCTATATTTATGCTGTAAGTAGTAAAATGATTCAGTAGAAATAAATGTTTTGATTTTTTTTTAAAAAAGCAAAACAGTGGAGAAATGTTTCATGTACTCAAATGTCACTTGGTTATGATGTAAGATTGAAATTACCATTGGAGGTTTTTTTAAAAAAAGAAAATCAATGGATTCATGGCTAACAGAAAGCAACAGATATCAGTATATTTCCTATACACTTGAATCAATTATCTCATTTTCTTAAATAGTACAATAATTCAAAAAGAAGAAGAAGAAGAAGAAGAAGAAGAAGAAGAAGAAGAAGAAGAAGAAGAAGAAGAAGAAGAAGAAGAAGAAGAAGAAGAAGAAGAAGTAGTAGTTGGGAGGGACCTTGCAGGTCATTTAGTCCAACCCCCTGCTCAGGCAGGAAACCCTATACCATTTCAGGCAAATGGCTCTCCAGTCTTCTCTTAAAAACTTCCAGTGTTGGAGCATTCACAGCTTCTGGAGGCAGGTTGTTCCACTGGTTAATTGTTCTAACTGTCAGGAAGTTTCTCCTTAGTTCTAGGTTGCTTCTCTCCTTGACTAGTTTCCATCCGTTGCTTCTTGTCCTGCTTTCAGGTGCTTTGGAGAATAGCTTGACTCCCTCTTCTTTGTGGCAGCCCCTGAGATATTGGAACACTGCTATCACGTCACCCCTTCTCTTCGTTAAACTACACATACCCAATTCCAGCAACCGTTCCCTATATGTTTTAGCATCCAGTCCCCAATCATCTTTGTTGCTCTTCTCTGTACCCTTTCTAGAGTCTCAACATCTTTTTTACATCGTGGTGACCAAAACTGAGCTTAAATGGACTCCAGAAGATGGTAGAGGACAGGAAGGCCTGGAGGAATGTTGTCCATAGGGTCGCGATGGGTCGGACACGACTTCGCAGCTAATAACAACGACCAAAACTGGATGCAGTATTCCAGGTGTGGCCTTACCAAGGCATTGTAAAGTGGTATTAGTACTTCATGTGATCTTGATTCTATCCCTCTGTTAATGCAGCCTAGCACTGTGTTGGCTTTTTTGGCAGCTGCAGCACACTGCTGGCTCATGTTTAAGTGATTGTCTACTAGGACTCAGAGATCCCTCTCACAGTTACTACTATTGAGCAAGGTACCAACTATACTATACCTGTGCATTTGATTTTTCCTGCCTAAGTGTAGACCCAGTTCCACTCTCCCTCCACAGCTGGGCCACCAAGCCACAAAGGTTGGGGCCCACTGCTTGAAATAAGCATATAGTTTAGATAAAAGAGCCTTGGTGGAGCAGTGGGCTAATGCCTCCTTAAGTAACACCAGCTGCCTGCAATTAGTGCAGGTTCGCATCCCACCAGGCTCAAGGTTGACTCAGCCTTCCATCCTTCCAAGGTAGGTAAAATGAGGACCCAGATTGTTGGGGGCAATTAAGCTGTGTGTGAAAGCCCTAATAAGCAGGCATATACATAGAATGAAGGCTACTGCTAAGCTTGTAAGTCGCCCTGAGTCTTCGGAGAAGGGCGGGATATAAATGGATTTTTTTTTAAAAAATTAGAATTTGTATCAGTCCTGACCATGCTGGCTGAGATAATATGGATTCAAAGTTCAGTGATACTGTGATATAACAAATCATTGTTTATTTGATGAAGTGGTGTGAGCTATGAGCACAAAGTACTAAAATAATGTTATTAATGGCACAGAGAGCAAATGAAAAAAAAAATATGTTAAGGTAAACTCTGTAGTTTTATTTATTGCTCCCATCCACCTAAATTGTAATTCTTAATTGTATTTAAAATTTTCACTTTTAAAACACAGATTCAGAAAGATGAGATCTCTTTTGGCTGAAAACGGCTTGTAGCCTTATTTCTATGAGATGAGCACAAATGTCTTTTGGATAGCAGAAGCTCTCCAGCTCATGGAAACATGAGTACCTTGGTAGCCCTTTTCCATGATCCCTTCTTTATCAAAATCTGACAGTAACAGGGAATAAAATTAAACTGAGACCCACAAATGACCTTCTTGAGCAAGCTCTGTAACTGTCAAAGGATGCAAACATATCTCATATGGTTGCCCATTTGTATTGCTGATCCTGAAAAAAACAATAGTAGATTTAATGGGTAAAAATTGTATCAATAGTGTCTGGCAGCTTCTTTTAATTTATTTATTTATTTATTTATTTATTTATTTATTTATTTATTTATTTATTTATTTATTTATTTATTTATTTATTTTTGGGACTTATATGCCACCCTATCTCCCGAAGGACTCAGGGCGGCTTACAACAATAAAAAACAACAATACAAAAATTAAAAAAAGAATTAAATAACAGCCCCAAAATAAATTAACTACAGTTAAAAATTAAAACATATTTAAAAACCCATCATCAATCCAGGTCAGCCTGATGGAAGAGAAAAGTTTTGAGGTCGCGGTATTAGGTATTTCAAAGGAAAAGAGAAGCCTTTTGAACTGGGGAAACAAAAGGGGGGGCTAGCATCTGGCTTGTGTCACGGAAGAGAGCAATAAACATAAAAGGTCCTAAGTTCCTTTTTCCCATGAGAGGGATGATACGAGGCAAATGATGGGGGACTGACCAAATGGGGTTAAGGGGGGATTAAACCAGGAACACTTTATAAGGGTTTAGTTTGTGGAACAATATTAAGTCCTGTCTTGTATTCCTACAACCAAGCATGTCATAGTAAAGATTCTTTTTGGACTAGATTTGGCTCCAAGAGTTTTGTCTTCCTAAGACGTGGTTTGGGGTGGGTCCTGACAGATAGTGAGATAACTTCCATTTTAAAACAAAACAAATTCTCACACTTTACAAAATAGTAACTTACCTCATATACTCATTCTTTAAAAATAAAAGTGTTATACTTTGCGATCGAGATGTTCAAATTTGGAAGGAAATTTGAAAACTTCAGAAAGAGATAATTAGCAAATCCATTTTCAAAGTCAATTGTATTTTCTTCCTGTTGCTTACCTTAATATATTAATTACATAATAATAATAATAATAATAATAATAATAATAATAATAATAATAATAATAAATAATAATAATAATAATAATAATAATAATAATAATAATAATAATAATAATAATAATAATAATAATAATAATAATAATAATAATAATAATACCACAAACTGATTATAAGCAATGACATAACATGGTCATCAAAATGATTCACTGGAACATTTGTCAAAGTTATCATGTGCCAGAAATGAAAGGTTTGTAGAACATAACATTGAAAAAGAATTGAAAATGAGCAGGTTAAAATATTGTAGGATTTCCAAATATAAACTGAAGAAGTCTTGTCACATAATACACCATGTTTAACTATGGATGTAAAGAAAAAAACTGTGAATAATTGATATGACAACTCCAGGGAATAGTAGAATAGAAGACAAAGAATTGTAGAATATTATAAATTATCAAGATCTGGAAATTGAAGTTGAAAGATTATGGCATAAACTGGCTGTAATGACCTATATGATTGAAGCACATTCAGTGCCATATTAAAAAGTCTTGGAAGGTACTTAGAAAATCTACACATTGGCAAAATTTCCATCTGTCAATTACAAAAGTCTACACTGTTTGGATCTGCAAACAGTCTACACAGATACATCCTAGGCTCTTGGGAAGAACTCACTACTTATGAATGCCAACTCCAGTTAAAGAACTGGCAGCTATCATTTCACATTGTAGTGTGTATGATGATAATAACAATAAAGTAAAGTACTAATAGTACTTGGGTGCAGTTCCAAAACATCTAGAGCACCATTTGAATGCCATATACATTCACAAAATTATCATCAGTTAATTGCAACAGGCAGCTTTACTTGGAAAAGCTTACATCCTGCAGCAATACCTTTAGTATTATGAAACAATAATATCTGCCTATCCCAGGTTCTTTGGAAGGACTCGATAGGTGGACATAAATGCCAAATACAGTCTAGATATCTTACTGACTATACAGCTGTAGTGGAATGTACATCTGCAACAATATAGGGAGAGGGTTTCAATTGTGATAAAAGAAAACAAAGATAGTACCAAAATATCTTGAGTACTTGAGCACCATCAGGATTGAGAAAATCACCAATCAATTTTGAAAGGCAGTTTTACTTGAAAGCCCTCAATACCTTTACTATTATTCAGCAGCATCACCTGTCTATCCCAATCCTTCAATCAGACTTGATAGGTAGGCAAAATTGCCAAATCCAAGCTAAACATTTGGCAGACTGTGCACTCAGCCATAATATCCCAAGCAATACCATAAGGGTTGTAAAGTCATGTTTCTGGCAATAGAACTACAGCATTTGTGATACATGTTTCCCCTTGGTCTAGAAGGCAAAACAGACAAGTAGGGTAGATTTCCATAGGCAGGGAGTTCCAAAGCATGGGGGCAAATTTTGAAAATGCCTGCTTCCTAAGTCCTGTTTGATGACATCCATGAATAGGCAAAATGTGGATGGAACTTACAAGTAGGCTGAGAAAAGTAATGTTATATGTAATGTCCACCACATGAACGCCAATGTTAACTTTATTAGGCAAAAAACAATCTGGCAAGTTTGAAGGAAAGCTCACTCTGAAGCAATGGCAAGAAACAGATAATTAAAAGAGTAAAACTCTCCCTCCTGTCTCTGACAGTTCAGGTCACATTGTCCAATACATCGTCTAGTAATTGTTACGGGAAGAAACTTTAGTTCACCAAAACAACTCTTCAGCTATCACAGTGATAAAAAGCACCTGTGGATTTAAGCTATTCCCCTTCCCCCTTCCCACACTGTTGGCAAGTTAGAAGCATGCAGCGGTCCTAAAGAGTAAGTTTCACAGTTTGACACTGCCTATATAAAGGAAAGTGAGAGGATTGGAAATTATGCAGAGCAAATTATAGGCCATTTCCAACTCTGTGATTCAATTAAAATTAATAATTGACTGAAACAGCAATTCTGTAGCACAATAGGGAGTCCATTTGATTTCCACTATGGATACTATATATGAGAGTATATGTATGTGTAAAACTAATAGTAGAAAGACACAATTCTTACACTTTTTATTTTATTCAAATTAAATAAAACATGTCACCACTGTTTCTGGATTTATCACTATTCAAAGAATAGAGGAATACATAGCTGCATAGTTCTTGATTAAACTTGGCTATAAGTCAAATCATTATCACATAGCACTCATAGAAATGATGTGTTAATTGATGTTTATCAAGTTAAAAATTGCTATACTTCTGTTAACTCACACAATAAAGTAGTTTGTATATGATTTTTGTATATTTGCCACATGAAAGAACAGCTAATATGGTCTCTCGCTAAAATGTCAGCCAATTTTAAATATGTTAAAATAGAAATGAATAAATAGTTGATATATATGGTATAAAATTATTTTGTACTCAATTCCGACTATTCACTTTTCATTTTAATACATTTGGCAAATTAATGTAGTTTCTTTTCATAGCATAATTCTTCCAGGTAGCCATAGAAAGAAGAAAAAACAGGAAAACACAGGGAAGTTGTAATCTGGATCTATAATCACTTTTTGTTTTGATAATTAGCAGCCCTGGAAGCTGCTTTAAAGGATGGCATTGGGTATAGGCTTCACACCAGCAACATTACATTTTCCTCCAATCTCTTTGAAGATCAAGAAAAAGGAAAAAAAAATAAAGAGACAAAATACCCCCTGTCCCCACTCTAAGAGCATTACAAAACAGACTCACACAAAGCAGAAATCCTCTCCTTAAATACATTTGTATAACACTGATTTATATTCTTAAGCTAGAAAAAAATGTCAAAAGGGTATTTAAGGCAATCAATGTGATTATTTCCCAAACTTGAATTTGCCATTCACCCAGAGAGTTAGAAAAGGTTGTTTTTTCCAGCAGCATGATATTAATTTGAAATTAAGGAAGGGACTTACAAATACAGTTTTAATCCCATTTATTTGGAAGTAAGTTCCTTTCACCTCACAAATGCTTTAAGCTCGCATTTGATTGATTTGGTTTTGGTTTGGTATAACGTGTGAACCCAATGATTACATTTTAAACAGTAGTTTATAACTTACAGGATTATGTAAACTGCCCAAGTATTTGTTGTTGTTTTTTTTTTTTTATAAACCATTGTTAAACAAAGACCCAATGTAAATTTGGTTAACCTTCTAACAAAGGACCATTTCTCCTTAGCCAATGGTGTGGTTCTGCTGTTTCACAAAACAAAATAATTCCTGCATTGTATTAATTTGTCCAATTTATGTCCAATATAGTTTTACATATACCAATGTATTCATATGAATTCATTCTTTGCTGGATTTACAGTCATAAAGAATATTGGATTGCTGGCAGAATATGAGTCCTATATGAGGGTTCAGAGTTTTTTTTACTAAAATGAAATAAATCTGAACCAATTCTAGACAGCTGCAATATTCATCCATTATAATTAGCCTCTTAAGAATTTGTTTTATATTGATGAATTCTGTCTGGCAAAAGGCATAAGATCAAGACACAAGTAGCAATAGGTTAGAGAATCTGGGATACATTTTCTGGAAATTGTCATTAGTAATTTGCTAGGCAATTGGGAAGTTAAAAAGATCTTTCTGAAAAAAAATCAGATATGCTCTTTGCCTTTCAGACCACTTAGCAATTTGAAGCATTGGTGGAAAAATAGACATTTGTTCAGAAAAGAAAAAAAATGTATCTTTCCCTCCCTCCTCTCTCCCAGGCTATTACACAAAGCTGTAATTGATTACTAAATGAAATGCAAATGAATTTGGATTTCTTGTATTTAAATGGACCCTGCAGCTCAGAAACTATGAGCTGGAATGATATGCAGTAAGTGTTACATTAGTTCAAGACTGTCTTCATGAACTAATTTATAGACTTATGAAAATATCTCAAGATGTATGTCACTTTGATAAAGCCTTCAAGAAAATACCTGTAACAGATAGTTTTGCCTCTAAGCACTGTAGCTGTACCACCTTATATCCCTTACTTTGCTGACTTTCTCTAGCTTTCAAAGCACATACAGAAGACATTTATATTTAAATGAAGCAGCCAAGCAAGGAGCGCCATCTACTTGACATTTTGATGAGAGGTATCAAGATACAATGTCTACTTTGGACATGGCCTATTTATGGGATCAGACGCTCAACTTTACAAATTCACCATGTGAGTTGGAACTGAAGTTTATTATTAAAGCATTAATAACAATTATTTTAAAACAAACAATTTGATTCTAATATGGTATCAAAAATGGCAGGATATAGAAATGGAGTAGAGAGATCATGATTAACTCATAAACATTGAATGAAATGTCTAACTTGTATGTCAAAAACAGATGTCATCTAAGGTATTATGGATACATATGAAAGCAGAAATTAATACAGGTAATATAAAGTTACTAAAAAAGTAGCTTTATGACTGCATTTCACATTTATGATTTTTCAGTGTTCCATCAGTCACGTGATTGAGATTCAGACATTTTATAATTGTTAGTAATTAAAACCATCCCAAGATCCTGCTGTCATGTAATCACCATTTGTGTGCTTCACAGCTGTCTTCTGACAAGCAGAGTTAATGGAGATGCTAGTAGTAAAAGCACAAGTTATGATGACGTGATGTCTCACTTAATGATTGAATTGCCAGTCCCAATTGTGGTCATTAAGTAAAGATTATCTATGTGCTCCAAAGAATGATGAAAGTTGAACAGGGATGAATTTCAGAAAAGGAAGTATAACAGTCTAAGCATATATGAGGAAAACATTTTGTTAGGCAACATGAATGGATGTGGGGAATGAAACAAGACAAGTCAGAAAAAGTGATTGGGCTATCCAGAAATTAATGAACTGTTGAAAAAGGTGACTCATCAATATGTGTTTAGGAAAAAAAAGTGTTTCTTATTTGTGGTTTAAACATAATTTTATTTGTGTTTCTCTGCATGTGAAAAAGAAAAAAAATTCAAATGTAATTGTTTTAATTGTTTATCATGAAAAAGTGTGACATTTAGTGAAGGATTCCAGGGTGCTGAAGCAATGAAAATAGATTTACAGCAGGAGTTGATGCACATGTCTTATGTGAAAAAAAATATATAAATATCCAAACAGAATGAATTGAAACTGGCCATAAGGAAAGAGAATTTGGAAGGTTCTTAGAATAATATATCTAGATTTATGATAAACAGGAGTATGAAAATGATATGTGATATATTAAAAAAATGAATGTAAGCGAAAGGTTAATAGCAAAAATAAAAATAGAACAAATATACAGCATTTTTGATATGTAAAGAAACAAAAATATTTGAGTCTTTGTTTTGAAATCAAAGAGATAATGAAGATTAAAATTAAAAGAGACAGAAAAGCCAAAGCTATTTAGATGAATTAAAAAAAGATCCAAAAACTTGTTTTGAAAGTGGTTGAAGATAACTAAAGAGAAACCCTCCAGCAGACAGCATGAAATTGAAAAAAAGTGATAAAAAGATTTGTGATGGGACTGAAGTGAACATGTGCTAAAAAGAGAATCTGAATTAGAATGATAATAGTATGTTGACAACCAGAGTTGAAATGATTGTTATAAATTGTAGTGTCCAATCCACCTAAGGACCAAAGAGAAAGAAAGAAAGAAAGAAAGAAAGAAAGAAAGAAAGAAAGAAAGAAAGAAAGAAAGAAAGAAAGAAAGAAAGAAAGAAAGAAAGAAAGAAAGAAAGAAAGGCAACTACAGATGGTATAACTGAAGAAAAACACTTGGTGTGGCTCTCCCAAAGGTGCTATTCAGAGAGCAACTGGACTTCTTTAAGTTTTTTTTCCTACTTGTGGGAAAAAATGAAGCAGGACTGAAGAAGCTTGTTGGATGAGAAATGAAATGTTTTCAAGGGGGAAAAAAAGCAAGAAAAGCCAGTTGCCTTTTGAAAGCACCTTTGGGACAACCATGACCTGGATTATTGAGAATCTTCATAGACATTGGCAGTGTCTGTTACTACATATCTCTCTCTCTCTCTCTCTCTCTCTCTCTCTCTCTCTCTCTCTCTCTCTCTCTCTCTCTCTCTCTCTCTCTCTCTCTCTCTCTCTCTCTCTCTCTCTGTGTGTGTGTGTGTAGGGACATATTGCTTTAGAAGGAGCAGGCAGGACAGCAGGTTTAAACAGAACTTAACTTTATTCTGAACCAGGCGAAGAATACGTTGACAGCGCTCCTATTTATACTTACAGCTGTCAGCTGTTTAACCAATCGGGGCTGAGCCGGTTTCCCGCTCTGTTTGTTCTAGCCAATCGGTGTCGGGCCGGTTTGACAGCTCGGAGCTGTCAAACTGGTGGCGCGTGCGCGGTAGCCGGCGACTTTGACAGCTGAGAGCTGTCAACTGGCTTGCGCCTGCGTGGTTGATGTCCGGCAGCTTTTGACAGCTGTCAAAAGCTGCCGCAGCTTTTACCTCAGCCCCGTTGAACTATTTAATGTATGATTAAACATGTAAATACATAACACCCCTTACCCCTCCCTCTGATTGGGTCGAACGTTACCCCGGCTGTTTCTTTGCGGTTTTCCCCATTCAAAGTCTTTTAGGTAGGCGGGGGGTTTCCTTGCTCTTCCAGAATGTCGGGGTGGGGGTGTTTTATCTGCCCATTCCTCGACCCTTGGTGTTGTGTCCTTGTTAGAGTCCGGCTCAGGGGGGCAGGGGGTTTGACTCCTCGGTTTCCGGGTCCCTCTCGTTGGATGCGTGTTGCTGGAAAAAGTCATTATGCTCTTGGTTTTGTTGTGATGACATTTGTTCGGGGTGGCTTTGGTGTGACGGTATTTGCTCGGGGGGATTTGCTGGCATTCCGTTGCTCCCCCTTTCCCCCATGTTTTGTGGGCTGCATTGCCGTAACTGATCGATGTGTCTACGGAGGTGGTTGTTGTTTCCGGTATCGACGATGTATGACAAGGGTCCAGTCTGTTCTATGATAACCCCTTGTATCCACTTATTGCCACCTCCGTAGTTTCTTGCCCAGACGGCCTGCCCGGTATTGAGAGTTCTGTGCCGGATGGGTAGTTCTGGGTCTGCGGGGGTTCTATCTAGGTGTGAGCGATCTAGTCTGGTCGTAAGTCGTTTGCCCCAGCGGAGTTTGGCTGGGGATTTTCCGGTGGTCGTGCATGGGGTGGTGTGCTGCGCTAGCAGGAATTGTGCAAGTCTGCGGTGCCAATTGCCGGTGATGATTTTCTGCAGTGCCTCTTTAGTTGACTTTACCATCACGTCAGCCAAGCCGTTCGTCGAGGGATGAAACAGCCGTGGTGGTGTGTCTAATAGAGTTCGCCGTTGTGAAACTCTGGAATTCGTGGGAAGTAAATTGGGGGCCATTATCGGAGACTAATACATCCGGAAGCCCATGTGTGGCAAACAAACCCCTTAACACCTGTATTGTGGCTGCAGAGGTCGTGCTTGTGACTGGGGCCACCTCCAACCATTTGGAATAACTGTCTACCACGATTAGGAACATTTGTCCCTGGAAGGGACCTGCAAAGTATAAATGGACGCGGGACCAGGGTGTTTTTGTTGTTTCCCACCTGTGTACAGGAGCTTGGGGCTGGGCGGCTCTGACAAGTTGGCAGGGGTAACACCCAGCCACATGTGTTTCTATTTGCTTGTCGAGGCCAGGCCACCAGACGTAGCTTCTGGCTAAAGCTTTCATTTTGACAGTTCCTGGGTGACCCTCGTGCAGGCTTGCTAGGACTTTGGTCCTATGTTTTTCAGGAATTATTACTCTGCTGCCCCATAATATGCATCCCTGGTGGGTAGATAATTCTTTTTGTTTTAGAAAGTAGGGTTGGAATTCTGGCCCTGGGGGTGTGGTTTGCCATCCTGAAGTCATGTAACCTAAGACTCTGCCCAGGATTTTGTCTGTAGCTGTGGCGGCCGAAATGTCCCTGACTGATAAGGGGCATTCTGGTAATTCAGAGATAGCTAGTATTTTTCCAGCTAGTGCGGGGTCCGGGTCTATCTCTGGTAGGGGAAGCCTGCTAAGCCCGTCTGCGTGACCCATGCTTTTCCCTGGCTTGTGTTCTAGCGTTAAAGAATAGGCTGACAAGAAGGTAGACCATCTGAGGATGCGGGGAGACAAAATTTGGGGCGTTTGTTTATTGACTGTAAAAATTCCTAACAGGGGCTTGTGATCTGTAAAAATGGTAAATTGGCGCCCATAGAGGTAGTCGTGAAACTTCTTCACACTGGCCACTATGGCTAAAGCCTCTTTATCGATTTGAGCGTAATTGCACTCAGGTTTTGACAGCGTTCTGGAATAGAACGCTATAGGAGTTTGGGTTCCTTCCTTTGTCAGGTGGCTTAGGACTGCTCCGATGCCGTAGGGGGAGGCATCACATGCCAAACAAAGGGGTAACTGTTCGTTGAACAGTGCTATGGTGGCGTTGCTGGACAGCAAGTTTTTTAGGAGTCTAAAGCTTGAATCGTGCTGCGGGGACCAAGACCACGGGGTGCCCTTGTCTAAAAGCCTATGGAGGGGTTCTGCTATGGTAGCCTTATGTGGCAGGAAGGTGTGGTAAAAATTAACTAACCCCAGGAAGGCTTGCAGTTCTTGTTTGTTTTTGGGGATTGGGGCTGTTTTGATGGCTTTTATTTTAGACTCAGTGGGGTGTATCCCTTTTGCATCTATTTTGAACCCTAGGAATTCCGCTGAAGGCACCCCTATGGAGCATTTGTCCCGCCTTAATTTAAGCCCTGCTGCTCTGAACCTATGGAGCACTTTTGTCAGTTTGGTCGCTAGGTCCCTTTCAGATTCCCCTGCAATCAGAATGTCGTCAAAATATGGGCAGACCCCAGGGATTCCTTTGAGTGTTTTCTCCATAATTTCCTGAAAAATCCCAGGGGCTGCAGATATGCCGAATTGTAGGCGGTTAATTTTGAAGGCTCCTTTGTGGGTGACAATTGTCTGCGCTAGGGCGGTGTCAGGGGTGACAGGCAGCTGTAAGTACACCTGTGCCAAGTCTAATTTAGCGAAAATGGCGCCTGACTTAATGGCCGCGAGGATGTCTTTGACAGCCGGAACCGGGTAAGTGTGGGCATTTAATGCGCGGTTCAGGGTGGCCTTATAATCAGCGCAGAGTCTAATTTGTCCATTGGGCTTGATTGGGGTCACTATAGGTGTTTCCCATTCAGCCCCTTCGACTGGTTCTAAAACTCCCAGTTTAACTAGCCTGTCTAGTTCGTTTTCTATTTTGTCTCTTAGTGCAAATGGGACCCTCCTAGCCTTAATTCTTATGGGCATTACGTTAGGATTCAGTTTTAGTGACACTGGGGTTCCTGTATACTTTCCTAACGAGCCATCAAACACGTCCGCAAACTGATGGCAGATGGTGTCTAAGTTTGACAGCTGAATGGCGTTGATGCCTGTCAGTGCTATTCCTAATGCCTCGAACCAGTCCAGCCCCAGCAGGCTGGTCCTGTTTTCTTGTGTGACTAATATAGTGAGGGGTCCCTTAAATTGTCTAAATTCCATTGGGACTGAGGCTTTTCCCTTGAGCTTAATGGGGTTTTTTTGAAAATCCGCCAGGCGGAGTTTAGTGGGTTGCAAAACAGGTTGCTGCCGACTACGGCTGCAAATGATTTTGTAAGTTTGCCATGAGATAAGAGAGACGGAGGACCCCGAGTCAACCTCCATCTCGCAAGGGACTCCGTGGATTAGGACGTCCACCTTAACTTTGGGCTTAAGGATGGTGTGGATCGTATTTTTTCCTGTACCTTCCTTAACATTTAGTACTAGGGGTTTAAAAATTTGTTTTTCCCTGGGTGTGGGTCGGTTCGTACCTGCAGACGTCACCTCCAATTCGTGTAGATTTTCTCGGCTTAGGCTACGGCACACGGCTTTGAGGTGACCTGTTTTCCCGCATCCGTGGCATTTGGCACTGCGGAACCGGCACGATGCCCTCGGGTGGTTTCCACCGCAGCTGGCACATTTGACCTTGCTAGGCTGGTAGCTGGGGCTCTTGTTGTTGTTGAAAGAACCCCCTCAGCTGTTGCGCTGGGACTTGAGCCTCTCGAATCGGCGTTGAACGGCATCGATGTCCAAGGAGACGTCGTCGTCTTCTGGGGCGCTGTAGGCACCGTCCTCCTGGTGCACGGACCCGCTGGGTCCGCTATCAGGGGATCGGCGGTTGTCGCCGTGACTATCCTCGTAGGCGATGACTTCCATGGCTACTTCTGCCAGCGTTAGAGTGGGTTTGGCAATTAGTTTTCTTCGTAGGCGCTCGTCCTTCAGCCCGATAACGATCTGGTCACGGATCCGGTCCTCCAGGTCAGGGAACCGGCATCGCCGTGCAGCGTGCCTGACTTGAGTTATGAAGTCGTTGGCAGGTTCGTCGAGGAGTTGTACGCGCCGGGCGAAGTTCACTCTCCAAAACAGCTTTGACTTTGTTGGCATAAAATGTTTGCTCAGTCCCTCGGTGAGTTCTGCGTATGATATGGTCGCAATGGGTTCCGGACTGAATAGACCCACAGCGGCATCATATACGGCAGGCCCGCTGAGCCAGAGAAGTGCTGCTGCTTTGGCCCGGTCGTCGGTTATCTTCTTTACCACCAGGTACCCTTCCACCTGGCCTAAATGTGATTCCCAGCACTCCGGGTGGTGGGTGTTGAATTCGCGGATATGGCCGTGGTTCGTCATGCTGTCCGGTCGTGGGTACTGCTCACGTTATAGTGGAAGCTGTGCTTCCAGTCAGTGACTTCAGCTAGTGACTTAGCTCGAGACTAAGGGAAAAAATCTCTTCTCCCCTTAGACGGTGACTTCAGCTACGCGAAGCAGAGGATCCCATCCTCGTCGCCAGTGCTTTAGAAGGAGCAGGCAGGACAGCAGGTTTAAACAGAACTTAACTTTATTCTGAACCAGGCGAAGAATACGTTGACAGCGCTCCTATTTATACTTACAGCTGTCAGCTGTTTAATCAATCGGGGCTGAGCCGGTTTCCTGCTCTGTTTGTTCTAGCCAATCGGTGTCGGGCCGGTTTGACAGCTTGGAGCTGTCAAACTGGTGGCGCGTGCGCGGTAGCCGGCGACTTTGACAGCCAAGAGCTGTCAACCGGCTTGCGCCTGCGTGGTTAATCTCCGGCAGCTTTTGACAGCTGTCAAAAGCTGCTGCGGCTTTTACCTCAGCCCCGTTGAACTATTTAATGTATGATTAAACATGTAAATACATAACACATATATACCTGAAAATTGAAAGAACTGCAATCTAGATTTACTATACAAAGAAAATATGTGTACTGTACAACATTTATAGGCAGATAAGTTGATGTTTCTGGAAAAGTGTTTAGCAAAATTCTGAAGGAAAAAGGTGCAGTAATAAAAATAGGCAAAACTTTGGGAAGTGAAATGGGTTTGAGCAGTCCAGGCTTTTGCTTTTCAGCAGTTCTCTGAAGAAATCTGAATGTAAGAAATTATTACATGTTTGTTGACTTAATGAAACTGTTTAGTAAAGTAAGCATAGATTGCATTATGTAATGTTTTGTGTGAATATGGAGTTGACGTTTGAATGACAAATGCAGTAAAATAGTCTTTAATAAAACTAAAGCATATATGAAAATAAAATAGCTCAACAGTGGGAGGAGAATAATGTGATATTCCTTTGGTTCTTTTGTGTATTTACAAATAAATTTAACAGGAATGCTCATGCTGATGTTAGTTGTGTTGATTAGTTGAAGAGAGGAATGTGCTACACATCCAAATAGGCTGCTAAGAGCCCAACTGATTTTCAATAAATGTTACATAGATTTCATAACACAATAGGAAATGTAAATTTGAAAACGAATGCATCACTGGAAGTTGTGACGGTCAAGGAAACTGTAGTCAATAATTTACATTATACAAAATGGTGAGAAACTAGAAGCAAGTAAATAGTATAGTATAGGGGGTATCTTGCTCAATAGTAGTAACTGTGAGAAGGAACTCGGAGTCCTAGTGGACAATCACTTAAATATGAGCCAGCAGTGTGCTGCAGCTGCCAAAAAAGCCAACACAGTGCTAGGCTACATTAACAGAGGGATAGAATCAAGATCACATGAAGTATTATTGCCACTTTACAACGCCTTGGTAAGGCCACACTTGGAATACTACATCCAGTTTTGGTCACCATGATGTAAAAAAAGATGTCGAGACTCTAGAAAGAATACAGAGAAGAGCAACAAAGATGATCAGGGGACTGGAGGCTAAAACATATAAGGAACGGCTGCTGGAATTGGGTATGTCTAGTTTAATGAAGAGAAGGGCAAGGGGTGACATGATAGCAGTGTTCCAATATCTCAGGGGCTGCCACAAAGAAGAGGGAGTCGAGCTATTCTCCAAAGCACCCGAAGGCAGGACAAGAAACAATGGATGGAAACTAACCAAGGAGAGAAGCAACCTAGAACTAAGGAGAAACTTCCTGACAGTTAGAACAATTAACCAGTGGAACAACTACCTCCAGAAGCTGTGAATGCTCCAACATTGGAAGTTTTTAAGAAGAGAGTAGACAGCCATTTGTCCGAAAGGATATAGGGTTTCCTGCCTGAGCAGGGGGTTCGACTAGATGAACTCCAAGGTCACTTCCAAATAATAATAATAATAATAATAATAATAATAATAATAATAATAATAATAATAATAATAATAATAATAATAATAATAATAATAATAATAATAATAATAATAATAATATGTACATTGGTGGGTTATTCTTGAAAGATGGATAGTACAATTGCAGTGAAAAAAATGGATATCATAATGTCTGTATTTTTTATGTAGACATGAAAATTACGTATTTAAAATTGTAATAGGAAAGGGTTACTTTAAGAGGTATGTGTAAAGGATGTAGAAATATGGTAAAGTGTGAATTAGTGTTGAATGAATATGGACTAAGTATAAAAGTGAATGACCAGTATCAAAGAAAGTAATTTGATTGTATAATGAGGATCTAACTTCAGAAGCAATACATAAAGAAAAGTGAATGGGTTGAGAAGAGAACTGAGAAAGTTGTGATTGGGTGGAATGTATGCAATCCTCAGAGGGAGAGACAGATAGACAGACAGAGATAGAGAAACAGACAGAGAGACAGACAGAAAGAGAAAGATGAAAAATTTAGAGAAGAAATGACAATGCATAAAAAGGTGAATAGACCTGGCAGAAATAAAGAAAGTTTGAATGATATAACCTAAATTTAGTTAGATTTTCTTTTTCTTATTCTTGCTTCTTTTCTTACTTCTTTAATTTCTTTGGCTTATTTTTAGTCCTTTTCTGTGCTTTACATAATATTGCTTATCCCAAAAGCAAATACTTTGGTGGTATGTATGCATGTGATATGTGACATATTTATACAGACCTAATCCTGTTTATTAGACAGAGAGCAAGAAATCATCTGTAGAGCAAAAGATTGTACTTTACAGTAATTTAAACAAAAGACAATAGGAAGCATGAAAGACATCACAGACAGATGGAAGAAAAGACAAATATAATGAACAGCAAAAAAAGGAAGAATAGAGGAGGTAACCTGATCTAAGAATACATATTTACAAATAATAATAATAATAATAATAATAATAATAATAATAATAATAATAATAATAATAATAATAATAATACACCTTTATTGTCAAAGTACAACATGTGTACATTGAGATTAGCTGAGCCTCCCCCCGTGCTCTCTCCCCCAACACACAGTGACAACAAACCCTCCATCCCACCACACCATGTGAACCAACTACACCACACACCGGCCTCCCAAGTCAATTCTGCATCAGATTATGTCCCATTTAAAGCCTAACAGCCCACGGATAAAAGCTATTTTTCAGCCTGTTGGTACGGCTGGCTATATTCTTATATCTCCTACCCGATGGTAGGAGAGTAAAGAGATACCGTCCAGGGTGTGAGTCATCCCTGAGAATCTTCCTCACTCTTCCAAGGCAACGAGCCCTGGCGATGTCATCCAGTGGTGTCAGGGAAAAGCCCACAATGTCTTGTGCTGTGCTTACTACCCTCTGTAATACTTTCCTATCCGCGGCTGTCAGACCAGCATACCAAACCACAATACCATACGAGAGGACGCTCTCTATAGTAGACTGGTAAAAGAGGGTCATTAGCTGTTGTTCTACCCTGTTCTTCCGCAAGACCCTAAGAAAGTGAAGCCTCTGTTGGGCCTTTCTAGCCACCTGAGTTGTGTTAACTTTCCAGGTCAGATCTTCACAGACGTAGACTCCCAGAAATTTAAAGGAGGAAACTCTCTCTACACAGTTCTCTCTGATGTAAAGTGGGGCAGGTTCCTCCTTTTTTCTCCGGAAGTCTAACACCATCTCTTTCATCTTGCCGATGTTTAGGTGCAAGTTGTTGTTACTACACCATATGGATAGTTTTTGTACCTCCGCCCTATATGCTGTCTCATCCCCACCTGTAATATGACCCACCACAGTTGTATCATCTGCAAACTTGATTATAGCAGTGGATGGGTCAGATGATACACAATCATAAGTGTATAAAGAGTACAGGTAGGGGCTAAGCACACAGCCCTGTGGCGTGCCGGTGCAAAGCTTCAGGGGGGTGGACAAAGCAGAGCCGACCCTCACTGTTTGTAACCGATCCCTAAGAAAGTCTTGAATCCAATCGCAGATGGCGGGGGAGAATTTCAAGTCAGTCAGCTTCTCTGTATTGTATGTAAATAGTTCCATTTAATGTGTTGACTCCAATTCACTAAAACTATAACATGAGGTAAAGCGTTGACAGCCGAACACGCGGGAGTTTTGACAGCTGTCAAAACTCCCGACAATACGCAGGCGCAACCGGCTGACAGCTCTCAGCTGTCAGAGCAATACAAAGCCGCCCAGCCACGAGGAACCGAGCTGTCAGACGCTCCGCGAAGCTGATTGGAGCGGAAAGCAAAGCGGGAAAAGACCGGCCGCTGATTGGATCAGCCGGCCGGTTACATACTATAAAAAGCCAAACGTCTCTGTTATTGCTCTGTTCTAAATAAACCTGTTGAAGTTACCAGCTGTCTTGAGTGGTCTGTCAGCCACTTCACTGGCGACGAGGATGGGATCCGCTTCCCAGAGCTGAAGTCACGGCCAGGAAGAGAGTTCCAGGCCGGCAGAGCTAGTCACTGGAAGTTTTAACTTCCATCGCGAAGCGGACCACCGGACCCAGACAGCATGGCCAATTTCGGACGAGTGAGGGAGTTTGACACCCGCCACCCCGAGCGATGGGAGTCGCATCTGGGGCAGGTCGAGGGATTCCTCCTCGTCAGTAAAATCACGAACGACAGAGCCAAAGCCGCAGCGCTCCTCTACATCAGCGGTCCACCAGTCTACGATGCTGCTGTAGGGCTATTCAGCCCCGTGCCGATCACCGAGGTCCCATACACCGAGCTCATAGACCGGCTCAACAAACACTACATGCCGGCCCGCTCGGAACTGTACTGGCGGGTACAGTTTGCCCAGCGAAGACAGCGGCCGGATGAAGCTGCGAACGACTTCATCGCAGGAGTCCGGCACGCCGCGCGGAGCTGCAACTTCCCTGACCTGGAAGATCGGATCCGGGACCAAGTGGTCATCGGGCTGAGGGACGAACGCCTCAGGGAAAAAAATCACGTCTAAACCTGATATGACTCTCGCCGAGGTCTCCCGGGAGATCTTGGCGTATGAAGACAACCACAGGAGAACCCTTGCCCGAACTACAGCCGAACCCCAAGGAAGCGTCCATCAGGACGAAGCGTCCTTCAGTGACGAAGAATCCATAGATCTGACAGACACCGACGCATTACAACGCCGGATGGAGAGAAGGCAAAACAGACGGAGTGACAACAATGACCATCCTAAACCTAGAAATTTCATTCCAGCTCAAAGAGAACAATGCAACAACTGTGCCAGCTGCGGGGGCAACCATGCCCGGGCCAACTGCCGGTTCCGGAGCGCAAAATGCCACAATTGTGGTAAGACTGGCCACATTAAACCCGTCTGCCGAAGCCGTCCCCGCGACAACCTGCATGAAGTGGAGGCTAACCCCCCAGGTACGAACACCCACCGAGCCAGTAAGGGAATGTCCCCAGAAGGGTTAGTGGAGGCGGTAGACAGGGTGCACCACTTGAGTCCTAAGGTAAAAATTAAAACAAAGCTTCAGGGAGTCTACTGTGACATGGAGGTGGACTCAGGATCAGCAGTAACCCTAATTTCGTTTAAAACGTACAGGGAAATCTGCCGGCGCAGTAAAAAAGCAATACTGTTAGAACCCCCGCAAGTGCAGCTAGCGGACTACCAGAAAACACCTATACAGCTTAAGGGTAAAGCCAAAGTGTGGGTAGAGTATAAAAAATTCAAGGGGCCCCTAGAGGTAATAGTCACCCAAGGGGATCGCACGAATTTAATAGGGTTAAATTGGTTTAGCCCCTCAGGCATTGCCATTACCGGCGTCAACGCGGTGCAAACTTCAAACCTCGAAGCCGTCTGCAGAAAATATGCAGACGTCTTCGATGGTTCATTGGGCAAATATACAGGTCCTCCCATCGCCCTTAACCTAAACCCCGCCATACAACCTGTCAAAATTAGGGCCAGGAGGGTTCCCTTCGCCCTCAAACAAAAAAATTGAGGACGAGCTGGAATGCCTTGTCAAGCTAGGAGTTTTAGAACCTACTGACGGGGGCAGCTGGGAAACCCCCATCGTAACCCCTATAAAACCTAACGGGCAAATTAGATTGTGCACTGATTATAAAGCGACCCTAAACCTAGCGCTCAACGCTCACTCTTACCCCATTCCAGCGGTGAGAGACGTCCTCGCCTCCATCCGCTCCGGCGCCATTTTTGCAAAATTAGACCTCACGCAGGCGTACTTGCAATTGCCTGTGACCGATGACACCGCGGTCGCCCAGACAATTGTCACACACCGCGGAGCATTTAAAGTGACAAGACTGCAATTCGGCATTTCGGCAGCCCCGGGGATATTTCAAAGCATCATGGAAAAAACCTTAAAAGAGATCCCCGGGGTTTGCCCTTACTTTGACGATGTGCTCATCGCCGGGGAAACAGAAGCCATTCTAGCTGACAGATTGTCAGCTGTGCTAGAGCGGTTCAGAAAAGCCGGGTTTAAACTAAAAAGAGAAAAGTGTTCCATAGGAGTTCCCTCTATGGAATTCCTCGGGTACAAAATTGACGCCCAGGGCATCCATCCTACCAACGACAAACTTAAAGCTATTCAATCAGCCCCCAGCCCCAAGAACAAACAAGAACTCCAGGCATTTTTGGGGCTATTAAATTTCTATCACGCCTTCCTTCCCCATAAGGCTACAATTGCAGAACCACTACATAGATTATTGGATAAGGGCACCCCCTGGACCTGGACAAGGGCACATGAAAATAGTTTCCAGTCACTTAAGAATATCATTTGCAAAAGCTCCACTGTCACCCTATTCAAGGAGGACGCTCCCGTTTGCATCGCTTGCGATGCATCCCCGTACGGGATAGGAGCCGTCTTGAGCCACCTTGATCAGGACGGCATGCAAAGACCTATCGCATTTTATTCCCGGACCCTTACAAAAACTGAAAGGAATTACGCGCAAATTGATAGGGAGGCACTGGCCATTGTCGCCGGTGTGAAAAAATTTCATGACTACCTGTATGGTAGACCTTTCACTATCTTCACAGACCACAAACCCCTATTAGGCATATTTACCTGGGACAAAACAACCCCCCCAAATATTATCCCCTAGATTCCTGCGCTGGTCCACCTTTTTATCAGCATACTCCTACAAATTGGTACACAAGCCGGGGAAGGAACTGGGACATGCAGACTGCTTAAGCAGACTTCCTATACAACACCACGACCACGACCCAGCCCCCGCTGGCAACATACTTGCTATCGCTGAATTACCAGAATGCCCTCTCACAGCAAAAATCATTGCTGACAACTCCGCTAAGGATAAAACTCTCAGCAGGGTCCTGCGATGGGTCACAACAGGATGGCCACATAAGTGCCCAGAGGAAATTTTCCGCCCCTTTTTCACCAAACAATTAGAATTAACATAACATTTAGGCTGCCTCCTATGGGGAAACAGGGTGGTGATACCACACAAAAACATACAACAAACATTAAAAACCCTTCACGAAGGACACCCAGGAATGGTAAAAATGAAACTGCTTGCTAGAAGCTATGTGTGGTGGCCAGGGATCGATAAGGACATAGAAGAACACGTAGGGGGATGCTACACTTGCCAATTAACCAGAAGCGAGCCGCCCCACGCCCCAGTCCACAAATGGGAAACTACAAAAAACCCATGGTCCCGCATCCATCTAGATTTCGCTGGACCAATACGAGGGCAGAATTTCTTAATAATTGTTGATAGTTATTCTAAATGGCTCGAGGTGATACCCCTCAATAAAACAACAACGAACTCTACTATACAAGCACTTAGAAAAGTTTTTGCAACACACGGCCTTCCTGACGTCATAGTTTCTGATAACGGCCCACAATTCACTTCTCGTGAATTTCAGATGTTCGCTTCGAGGAACTCTATTAGACTGGTGACGTCAGCGCCATTCCACCCGTCGACAAATGGCATGGCAGAAATAATGGTAAGGTCCACCAAAGAGGCACTTAAAAAGTTTATAAAAGGAGACTGGCACCGGCGACTCAGCCAATTCCTCCTGGCCCAACACACCACACCAGGCACCACCACTGGCAAAACGCCGGCGGAACTACGGTGGGGCAGGAGGCTAATAACAAGGTTAGATCGTTTGCACCCAGACAGGACAACAAATGACCAAGAGCCACCGACACCATCACCACGAACCTTTTCACCGGGCCAAACCATCTGGGCCAGAAGTTATTCCGGTAACCAAAAATGGATAAAAGGGGTCATAATAAAACAAACGGGACCCATTTCATACCTAATTCATTCTGGCACAGAGGGACAACTACGGCGACACGTCGATCAGCTACGGAACCGCAAACCACAAAACTCACCCCCGCCAACCCCATCACAAAACCAACACCCCTACATACCCCCCTTCATACCAGACGACCTCACCCCGCCCCATGACGAGGCAAGACCACCACTACCGCAGGAGGAAGGGGAGCCTGGAAATGAGACACCCCCTCGACGATCCAGCCGAATTAAGAAAGCACCTGCCTACCTACAGGACTACGAATGGGGAGGCAGCAACAAACAAACACACGGGGGTGAAAACGATCCGGGGGAGGGGTAAGGGGTGTATTGTATGTAAATAGTTCCATTTAATGTGTTGACTCCAATTCACTAAAACTATAACATGAGGTAAAGCGTTGACAGCCGAACACGCGGGAGTTTTGACAGCTGTCAAAACTCCCGACAATACGCAGGCGCAACCGGCTGACAGCTCTCAGCTGTCAGAGCAATACAAAGCCGCCCAGCCACGAGGAACCGAGCTGTCAGACGCTCCGCGAAGCTGATTGGAGCGGAAAGCAAAGCGGGAAAAGACCGGCCGCTGATTGGACCAGCCGGCCGGTTACATACTATAAAAAGCCGAACATCTCTGTTATTAGTTGCTCTGTTCTAAATAAACCTGTTGAAGTTACCAGCTGTCTTGAGTGGTCTCTCAGCCACTTCATTCTCGATGAGAATGCTTGGCAAAATGGTGTTGAAAGCCGAGCTGTAGTCAACAAAAAGCATCTTGACGTAATTTCCAGGCTTCTCGAGATGACTTGCATAATGCGGTTGCATAAACTCAATATTCGTTTAAGCAAGAAAGGATTAAAGGATTAAGGATTGCTAGAAAAGATATGAAGCTGGGATTTGAATAAAATGTAATAAATCAGGGGTGGGGTGGGGGACTGTTGGATCATCTGGAAGGCAGCAGAGTTCCTCAGATGGGCAAAAATGGAATTGAGAGCCTGAATATTACCTGTAGTGAGAGATCAATTCTACGTGTTTTCTTTTCTAAAAGTTCCCAATTCAAATTGTAAATTATAAGATATTCAAAACAGCTTACTTTCCTGTTTTCCCCATTGTCTCTCTCTGTGTGTTTGTGTTTATGTGCACGCACGCACGTGTGTGTGTGTGTAGTTGTTAAGCTTTTAAATTTTCTGAACAGAGTTCCTAATGTTAAAGTAATGTTAGCAGTTCTGGAAGTCATTTGGAAAAACAGCAAAGTAAAAATGCTAATTATTATGATTCATCTAATAACAATGAATATAATCCTTAATATTGTCTAAATAATTTATATGCCTTTTTTAACATGGGAAAATCTGTCCATTCTGTAGGTCACTTAATGATTTTATTGCTGAAGTAGATTTGAAGCCTAGAATATCCCAATTCATAAGCCAAGCATGAATGTTATCTCAGACTGTGATGAGCATTCTTTTATACCCTGGGCATTTTTATCACACATCTATTTCCAGCTTAATTTACATCATCTTAGCAACCCATTTTTCAGTCCCTTCCTTTTTTCAGCTATAATATCTCTGGGAGAATTGAAGCCAGCAACTGTAGCATAAATGTCTATTGATGACAGCCACAAAGATTCTGCTACAAAGTAATCATGAAGAAAATTGTATTGAAAATAATAAAAGGAACAAAGATTTCTACATAGGAAAATTGTACTCATACATCTAACTTGAATATTCCATTTGGACAAAGTTCACAAGACATCCGTGAGGCAAAATCATTCATTCTAAATGCATTCCTTTAAGATGTAAGATACAAAATGGGTATGTCATTAACAAAAATTAAAACGCTAGGTACACAAGTCTAAAATTTATCAGTTATTTAACAGTTTTATGTCAACTTGAAGTAAAAACAAGTGATTTCACAAGTAGTATCAACACAGATTCCATAATTCTTAAAAGAATTGAAATTTACATTAGATTATAATCTAAGAGATTTTTTTTGCTTTGGTGAAATGAGCTACCATTAGTCAGTGAACTGCCCAGAATTTGTAAAGACACTTCAGATTTATGTTGGAAGTGTGAACTACAAGAAGGGAAATTTTACCATATTTGGTGAATGAGTAAAAATCTGGATTCAACTACACACACTGATTCAGAAGATTTTGAACAATATACAAATGAGACTAGAGATTTCTCTTTTGGGATTGATCAACAAACAGTTGGAAAAATGTCATGGAACTTTTTTTTTACATGGTAACTGCAGTGAGATTATTGTGCGGTAGTTGCTTGTCCCAGAACAGTTTAGCATCTTCACGTTCTGATACTTTGTCTATTTTACGATCCCATCAGTTCTTGATTGCAGATAAATGATATTTCTTGAAGATATTCCAAAGCACTATTGTTGCTACTTTGCCATGCCATTAATGTTATTTCCAGATGGCACTTTATTCCTTCAGTTTTTACCATTTCCCCCTGATAACGATAAGGGTAGCCCATTTGTCCAGTCCAAACTCCATTAAAATACCTTGGCTGGTGTTAAGCAGTGATTGTTTTTTTTTCCATACAGCTTCAGATTTCTATGTAAAGGAGACAGGATAGCCTGGCAGATATTTCTGATATTTGATAGTCGTGGCCTGATTTGCTCAGTATTATTGGCAGAGGAAGCAATGTAATGGCAAACAGTAGTGCTAAAGTTGAGTCTCCATGAAAGATGTTAAATTCTTCCAGTCTATCAGCATTGACCGGCAACTGTGTTTTCCATTATGCCATTGATTGTTGCATTCAATTTCTTAGACAGGCCAGGAGTTGAAAGCCTTGTTTCAATCAATCCAAGCTTCATTCATATTGGTCTTTCTTCTCTTGCAGTTTTTTTAAAATAATCTAGTCAGCTAGGAACTGATATTTTATTCCACTGCTGTTTGGGCAGTTTTCTTTCTGCTCATCTGGAAAGATCTTGTTTTCAACTAGAATGTTGTTGGACTGCATAAATTACCAAACCAGCAATTTGAAAGTAGTTGATAAGCAGGTAATTGGCCTGCAATTGTTGGATACTACCTCTTTTGCTAAATTTTCATTATTAGGTAGTTTTCACCAGATGATAACTGATCTTCAGTTTTATCTCCTTGCACTGTATCGGGGTCCTCAAGCTTGGCCACTTTAAGACTTGTGGACTTCAACTTCCAGAATTCCCCAGCCAGCCATGCTGGCTGGGGAATTCTGGGAGTTGAAGTCCACAAATCTTAAAATAGCCAAGTTTGAGGACCCATGCACTATATTGTTAAACTGCTTGGAGATGAGTAGATGTACACAAGTCTTGTTTCAATGAAAAATTATGCAGGTTTTTTTTCACCTTCACTTGGTGCTCACCAATTCTCAACCTTTCTTGTTCTTTTCTCCAGAATTTCTGCTACTATTATTTCTGTCATTTCAGTTTCTTTTTACTTTCTCTATCTTCTTTATCCAAGCTACATTCTTATATTTTTTTTGGGTTGTCCCATAGCTACACTTAGAACTGCACTGATTCTTCTTGTCAGGTGTTACTGGTTTATTGCAGTGTCTCCATTAATAGATTGGCAGAAATATTTCTGATTCAACTGCAATTGGGTTTTCTGCATATAACCTGCAATTTAAACTCCATATCTGCTAATGTTTTTGGCTATAGCTGCTATTTGCTGCTTTATTATTTCCATTTGGGTAGTGCACTGTGTGGCTTTTTTTTGTCTTCTGCTGATTTTACATCATAGATATTCAGTTATAACTGCAGCCATGCTGTACATTAGTTGTTTTGTTTCTTGCTGTGAGCTGGTACTGCAATATTGCAATATTTTTAATGTTTTTAATGTTTAAATGTTTTTAATATTTTATCACTGGGGCTTGTTAGTTTAATCTTTTTTTAACATTTGTATTATTGTGTTTTATTGTTGTTAGCCTCCCTGAGTCCTTTGGGAGATAGGGCGGCATATAAGTCCCAATAATAAATAAATAAATAATATTGGCATCTTTTAATACTTGTGCTAGTTGTTTCCTTGGAACAACTAAAATGCAGGCATTCTGTTGTTTTTGTGCTGTTCTAAATGCTCAGATATTCTTTGTTTCAATTCTTCTGCTTCCTGAGGAGGAGGCAGAGAAGAGGTGCCTTGTTTCTGAATAAAACAATTATATAGCTGTGCTGGCTTACTCTATTGCCAACTCTTTCTCATTTGTATCTACCATATGAGTTAGTTCAGGCAAGGCTTTGATTTCTTTGTCCTGGGTATTTCTTCCAGTTCTACTTCTGTGAATATTTTATTTCATATTATAAATAAATGTTGATCTGCTATTTCTTATTCTGAATATTATTCTTTCTAGAACTAGTGCATTCTTTTCAGGTAACCATTTCTTATTGGATCTGGTTTCTAATAATAGGTTAATATTTATTTGTTTTCACTCTTGGTATATTTGTGATTTTCTTTCAGAAGTCTTGCAACTGCTAGCCCTGATTGGTCAGCCAACAGTCCTGAGTCCTGCAGCCCATTTGTCACCATAGGTCCAGGAACTCCAACAGCTAGTGTAGTCCTTGTTGACTGATCCAGTATAGTTTTCTGTAAATTACATATTGTTTATGGGAAAGGCACTCTTCATCTGATCCCTCTAATAAGACTTGTCCAATATAGTTGAATCTCTGGCATAGCTCTTAGATCCTTGTGAGCACATAAGGACTACAACCATTTCAAACTCCTGCAAATAGAAGTAGAACAATAGTTGAAAAAGAAAGCAAGGATAGTATTAATAGTAATTGGTGTCTTAGTGTAGGAGGTGAACAAGCTGAGCCTGACAGAGGGGTCAAACATGTCATCAGTCTGAAGTCCCTTTATGCCCACAAGAAATCTAACTCCAGCTCATGTTGAATTCCATTAACACTTATTTACCACCAATTTGCTTTTTCCATTAGTAGTTCAGATTCTTATAGAGAACATTAGGTAAAGGTAAAGGTAAAGGTAAAGGTTCCCCCGCACACGCGTGCTAGTCGTTTCCGACTCTAGGGGCCGGTGCTCATCTCCGTTTCAAAGCCGAAGAGCCAGCGCTTGTCCGAGGACGTCTCCGTGGTCATGTGGCCGGCATGACTAGACGCCAAAGGCGCACAGAACGCTGTTACCTTCCCACCGTAGTGGTCCCTATTTTTCTACTTGCATTTTTACATGCTTTCGAACTGCTAGGTTGGCAGAAGCTGGGACGAGTAACAGGCGCTCACTCTGCTACACGGCACTCGGGATTTGACCCGCCAAACTGCCGACCTTCTGATCGACAAGCTCAGCGTCCTAACCCACTGAGCCACCGCGTCCCTTCCTAGAGAGAACATTAGCTTGCAATAAACATTTATATTCATTTGAATCCCTTGGACTTCTGATTTTCCCATTCTTGATACTTAGATGCAATCTCAAAACAAGCAGAACACCACTTGAATACCATCAGCATTAACTAAATCACCATCAGTCAATTGCAAAATACAGTTTTACTTAGAACCGCTTATATTCTGTGACACAACCTTTAACACCATCAAATAATATCTGCAGACTTTTGGTTTCCTATGAGCAGCAAAGCAGTTGAGGGATTCAGAATGTTGAGCCCTTCAGCTGAATTTCTTTCTCTTTGAGGACCCTAAATGGGCCAGGAGCCATCCCGGAGAGGTGGTAATGAAGGAAGGTAGTCCCAGGGACCTAGGAGAGATGGCGGTCTCCCCAATCGGTCCAGGAGAAGCCTTCCAGAAACCAACGGAAGAAAGGCTAGCTAACTCCATTATCTAGCCCAAGCTGCAAACAACGGAAGTCAAAAGCTCTACTTTAGGCTGATTGTAAACAGCACGTTTGAATCTGGGTAAGAATATTGATTTTTTTCTATCCTACTTACTTTCCTGAAGAAGAGAATTCCCAAAGCAAAAGACCTCAGAGAGAGAGAAGGAGGGGTTTTCCCCCTCACCTTTTGGCTATTGGAAGTGGCAAATTTCACTCTTTAGGGAAGGAAAAGATTAGAAAGATCTGAAAAATATACCAATGCTGACACCTACTGGTGGACGAGGATTATTTGTGGATAAATTTCTGCCTCTGACCTTCAAAGTTCTCAATAAACACAGCTGTTTAGATAAAGTGAGACTTACAAATCAGAGGGAACAGAAACAAAGAAAAAAATATCTTTTTTATGAACTCTGTGGACTATACACATCTATTTAATTCTGACTTCAAAGCCATTTCCAAAGGGGGGAAAAATCTGGACTTTTGGTCATTCTGGAAAATCAGAGACTTATAGAAAATACTTATCAAGAAACAATGAATACTTCACATGAGGAAATATATGATAAGCTGCAACCAATTCAAAGGTCAATGAACTCAAACTACAAAGAAATACAGAATAACTTTGAAAGTATAAATCAACTTATCTCCAATTTAATTCTACTTCAAGAAAATTCTCAGGAAAATGTAGCAGAGATGACTGAACATATTTTTATTTAATTATTTTAATCCCATTTATATCCCGCCCTTCTCCGAAGACTCAGGGTGGCTTACAATTTAAGCACAAACCAATGTGCTTAGCAATAGCCTTCATTCTATGTATATGCCTGCTTATTAGGGCTTTCACCCCCCCCCAGCGGCATTATTACAAAGTCAGCTTATTGCCCCCAACAATCTGGGTCCTCATTTTACCTACCTCGGAAGGATGGAAGGCTGAGTCAACCTTGAGCCTGGTGGGATGCGAACCTGCACTAATTCCGAGGAAAGAGACTTAAAGATGGAATTTTACAAAACAAAAGAATATGATTTAATTCAAGTGGAAGAAAAGATAACTGACATTTCAATGCTTCAAAGCAAATTTGAGGATGAGAAAAAGGATTGGAAAAACATTCTAGAGATACGAGGAAAAACAACAGAACTGGAGAGACAAAAAGTGACAAGAGAAGTGGAGAGAAAAGGAAGGAAAAAGATTTCTAATAAAAAGGAGTGGGCAAATGCCCATAACAAAGATACTGATTTATCTTTTTATCTACAGCACGGGTCGGCAACCCGCGGCTCCGGAGCTGCATGCGGCTCTTTGAGCCGTCTCCTGCGGCTCCCAGCCGCCCGGTGCGCACGCACCTCTTCGAACGGGCAGTGGTGCGCGCGCACCTCTCCAAATGGAGAGTGGCACCGCCCGTTTGGAGAGGTGCACGCGCACCTCCCCGAATGGGCAGAGGTGCGCGCGTACTTCCGCGCGAACGGGCCGCGGCGTCGCTCTTTGAGGAAGCTGCCGCGGCCCGTCTGCAAAGCTGCCGAAAGCGGCAGCTTTGCAGATGGGCCACGGCAGCTTCCTCAAAGAGCAACGCCGCGGCCCATTCCGAGAGGTGCGCGCGCACCTCCCCGAATGGGTGGAGCTGTGCGCGCACCTCCCCAAACCTTTGGAGAGGTGCGCGCGTACCTCCGGGCGAACGGGCAGCGGTGCCGCTCTTTGAGGAAGCTGCCACGGCCCGTCTGCAAAGCTGCCGAAAGCGGCAGCTTTGCAGACGGGCCGTCGCCGTCAGGCAACCGGGAACCGGTTCCATCTCACTTTTTTAAAAAAAATGGCAACCGCGTGCGTCCGCGCATGCGCAAAAAACCATTTTGCACATGCGCAAAACGGTTTTTGCGCATGCGTGTGCATGGACACACGCACGCGGCTCCCAGTTTTTAAAATTTGTGATGGAACCGGTTCCCGGTGGCTCTTTTCCTTTTTTAGGTTGCCGACCCCTGATCTACAGTAATACCTATGATTAAATGGAAAAATCTTTTGATTCAGCAAAGCACATTGATTAAGAAAGACGCTGGGCAAAGAAAAAAGATTAAAATGGAAACTAAGAAAATAGATGATGGGACCTATCAGAGAAAATACTTTAAAAAGAAGCATTTGTTCGAATATGGTTAAAGAAATAATAAAAAAAAAACTTTGGAATATACCACTTTAAGAGGGATGAATTCTCGAAATAATATAGTATGCTTGTTTCTTTTCTGTAAAAAAAAGCTGAAATGACTTAAATAAAGCAAATGTGACTGAATTTAAGAAAAGTATATAAAAATGTTTTGAATTAGAGTCAAGGGACTAGATGACTAGATCTATTGAATGGAATGTTTAAAGATTAAATATATTCTTAGATATGGTTAAAAAGAATAAGAAATTGAGGGAATAAATATATATTAACCTAGGAGGGATGTATAATTTAAGTAGTATGTTATTTCTTATGTCTCATTGCTCTCTCTTTTTTTTCTTTTTTTTTCCTTTTTCCTTTTTCCTCTTCATTCTTCTATTTATTTCTTAAGAAATATAAAAGTATGAGAGGGCTTATATGGAAAAAATAGAATTAAATCTGCCAATGTAAATGTAATTAATTGTTGAGAAAAAATTCGCTAGTAAGAGTATTTATTTTTATTTTATTTTTATTTTAATTCCATTTATATCCCGCCCTTCTCCGAAGACTTACAAGCTTAGCAATAGCCTTCATTCTATATATATGCCTGCTTATTAGGGCTTTCCCCCCCCCAAAGCGGCATTATTACAAAGTCAGCTTATTGCCCCCAACAATCTGGGTCCTCATTTTACCTACCTCGGAAGGATGGAAGGCTGAGTCAACCTTGAGCCTGGTGGGATGCGAACCTGCAATAATTGCAGGCAGCTGGTGTTACTTAAGGAGGCATTAGCCCACAGCTCCACCAAGGCTTGGTGGGAGAAATAAACTAAAATAAGTATTGTAATAGGATTTATGATAAGGCAACCAAAATGACTAATAAGAAAAGAAATATTATACTAATATGATTATTATTCTTTAGGAATATTGGAAAAACTATATACTCAATTGTTATTTATCAAAACAATAAGAATTGTATTAACCCAATGTTTGCAAAAAAGGATATTTTGGGGAAAGAGGAAATCATCTAAAATTAACACATGGAATATAGATTATAGAAATTAATTGTTAAAGATTGTTCTACAAATGTAACCTAGACAACACACTGTTTACCAATTATTGAGTGATTTATGCTTTGTTAAAAAAAATCAATAAAATATATTAAAAAACAAACAAACAAACAAACATCTGCCATTCCTAGAATCTCTGGAAGAACTCTAAACAGTCTAAATATATGTCTGATTGTGTGACCAATAATAGAAATAAATAAAACATACGAATGTTTCTGAATTTGATGTATCATTTGAAATTATCTGCACAATTGTGAGAAAATAAGTTGGATAGGATACATTTAAAATGCCAGCAGCTAGATGGTAGTCATTTACAACACATTATTTTATTTTATTTTAAAGAATAAATAATAAGCTATTGTTGGGGAACATTATTATTGGGCTATCATTGAGTCATATTTTCATATGTTGTTTGAACCAACATTTGGCTAAATCTTGCCTTTCACTGAATATGTCCTTCTCTACCTGCCACCTCTCATAAGCCCCATTCATCAAATTATGTTTTAGAGGTCTTGCAATATCAAATAGAAGTGCAAGCTAAGCTTATGTGTACAAAAACTATTTTTGTGCAAGCCTAAAACATGGATTCCTTCTTCATGATATCAAATACTGTGTGGCTCATTAAATATAAATTGGAAGATATTCTGACACAAGCCATATACTATAACTGCAGAACTGCAAAGGACAAAAACCACAAAATTAAAATGGAGTATTAAGAGATTTTAACATAGTACATTCTGAATCCAACAAGCAGTTCTGGAATCTGAATGCAGAATAGCATCCATGACTTAAACTGAAAATCTTGCCTTATCTCCAAAATAGTCTTGAAATTGAAAATGGGGAAATCATGAGTAGTGTAGCCTTGGAAGCCTGGAGAAATAAAATTTGGTGTGTGGAAGGAATAGGTTCAATAATCCATTATAGCATATTTTTTCCTTCCACATACCCAGCAGAAAACAAATCATTTCTACAGATTATATTCTGTCTGTTTTATTTATGTGATGATAAAATTGGACTTACTTTGGCAGACAATGTCATTTCTTTTCAATGGCAGAATACAGGAATTAAGGATTCTCAATTCATAGGAGAATCAAGAGGTAAATATGATTGAAGATTCTCCAGGACAAAGACATTAAGTGACTATTTTCTGGTAATGGCTGCACCAGACCTTTTCCACATGGAAGGCAAATTTTCTTCTTCTAAATTACAGCTCAAAATGATAACAGCCCAGCAGCTGTTGGCATTGCTGTGATGTCTGTATTTCCTTTTTCACTATATGATGTAAGCAGCAAACAAGGTATTTATGGCTTTGGAACAGAAACACTGCACTAATTAATATCCCCCATGATGTTGTAAGTTGCTCAGTCTAAAATATCTAGATCCTGTGCCCCATATGCTTTTGTGTTGTGGTGAAGGATTACTCTTCTGGATATCTGGGAAGACAGAGGGAAGGGGATACACATGTACTGTCCTCTTCTTGTGTGCCCTTCACTGGGTACATAAGATAGATAGCAAAATGGAAAGAATGAATTTGAGAAAACTTTTACAATGGCATGCAATGAGGGAAAGAACCTTGAAACTCTTAAAAGTGAAGTCTAGAGAAATTTACATTTTTTTTAAAAAAAAAAACCTTATCCATATGGTTGTTGTTGTTCTGTCACTATCCAACTCTTCAAGACCCCATGGACCATAGCAAGCCAAGACCCCTGTCCTCCACTGTCTCTCAGAGTTTGCCCAAAATCACGTTCATTGCATTTATGACACTGTCTAACCATTTCATCCTCTGCCATCCCCTTTTCCTTTTGCCTTCAATCTTTCCCAACATCAGGGTCTTCCAATGAATTCTGTCTTCTCATTGGGTGGTCAAAGTATTTGAGCTTCAGCTTCATTTCTGCCCTTCCAAAGAACAGTCAGGGTTGTTTTCTTTTAAGATTGACTGATTTGATTGCCTTGCAGTCCTGGGGATTCTCAAGAGTCTTAGCCTGGTGAAGTAAATGAGAGGATTGCTTACTAGCTAGGAAAGTGCCTCATGATTACAAATGTATGTTTTCAGGAAAGCAAGCAAGCAAGCAGTTTGTTTGTTTGTTTATCAAACTTGTATCACTACCAATATGATATAAAAGTGACTCTAGGTGGCATATAGCACGCACGCACACACACACACACACACATTACATTTAAACAGCCATAATTAAAAAATAACTTAAAAGGACACAAAAAACAGGAGAGGATATATTAACCATAGCAAGGGACCCATTGCAAAACCTCCCCAGTCCCCTTGGGGTTCCAAACTTTACAACCCAGACCTTAAAACACAGCCAGCTCTTGAGGGACTTGCAAGCATGTTGGTAGGGATAATCTCATTGCTGGGGGGGGGGGAGGAATCCCACAATGTGTGTCCTATGGCAGAGAATGCCTGCTCCTGGGACTCACCAATGACATTCCTTGCAGATGGGACCCACTGTGGGCCTTCTCTGCAAGACCTGATGGCACATGTAATCAGGGATAGGCAGTCTTTCAGATAACTCAGCTTCATGCCCTGAAGGGCTTTAAAATTCAAAACCAGCACGTTGAATTGAACCCCAAAACAGACTGGCAACCAAATGCAGCTCACAAAACTGAAGTATAACAACATATACTGCTCTAGTCTTTTGGGCTTCATTCATGGATTTGCCATAGTGGTGGGATTCAAACATGTGAACAGCTGGTTCTCTGTGTACATGCTGCTTCTGGAAGTCCATTCTGGGCCTGGGCAACAAAAAATTAGCTATCGTTTCTGCTGAAGTGGCGAACTGGACTTCTGTTTCCTTTTTCCTGTTTTTTTATTCAAAATGTTGCACTAGTCAGCCATAGTCAGCCAGCTGGCCTGGCCTGATGGGGGAACGTTAGGGTTTTAATGGGTTTTATATTGTGATTGTTTTAATTGGGCAATTATTTAATCCTTTTTTTAACTTTTGTATTTCTATTTATATGCCCTGTTCACCGCCCTGAGTCCTCCGGGAGAAGGGCGGTATATAAATTTAATAAATAATAATAATAATAATAATAATAATAATAATAATAATAATAATAATAATAATAATAATAATAATAATAATAATAATAATAATAATAGTGGCAGAATAGCTCTCTTTTCACTACCCAACATGATTACTTCATTGATCAGGTCACATTGGTGAGGAGCAGAAATAGTAAAAATGAGCTAAATGTCAGGCGCGAGGAACCAGAAACAACATGATAAATTGCTCAAGAAGTTTCTTTATTGCTGTTCACCCACAGGCAGGAATCATGCCAGACTAAAGCACACTGCATAACTATCAGATAAATCCTGTAAAGATTTTAGAAAAGAACCTTTTTGGGGCCTCTTTCTACACACCAAAGATTCAAGGGTGATTTGCCTCTTAGTTCATTGGGGAAGAGCTCTCCCTCTTGTAAATCAGAACAGATTCCATCACCGTAAACAAATATATATGGCAGATTTAAAAACTGGGATTATTTTTTTAATATTAAGTAAATGAATCACATTTAAACAAGATGGGTGCATGCAGATCTAATAAATAAATAAATTTGCTTTTTTTAATTTGCATTTGCATCCAGAAGTCCACACTTATATAAATACAAATAATCCTGTGATTCTGCAGTATTTCAAGCTCTATTTTATTTTTCTCATTTTCTTGTATTACAATTTTGTATTGGGATCATGAGTCATTTTCAAATTGTTGTGAGCCACACAAATGCTGCCTGAAAACAAGAAAGAGCAGAGGATCAGTTCCTGGTGGCTTTGTGATACTAAAATGAGACAAGAAAATAAGTGTATCCAGGTCATACAGATAGGTCTGCACACTTTAATTATATTTTACCCTTTGCCTCTGTGAATGTGTATTTTCCAAGTAATAATAAATATTTCTAAAATCTTCTTTCAAAGGTTTTATCTTTAATAACCCCCATACAATATTCTGTCAGATTGTTATTCAAAGACTTTAAAAAGATGATTTAATATTGTGCAGTTACTATACTAGCAGTAGTCTTAGAAGGGGCAGAGTAATGTTGGCATTACTTTTTGTAGGGTGTTTCAAGCAGGAAAATGCTAAATACACATTCTTTTAAGTCATGTCTATTTTGTGTAAGCAGAGAGAATATTTTGTGTAGGTTAAGTATGTATTCGACAGAGGCAACATTCTTTCACAATTCTGAACATATTGAAATCTAAAGTTGGTTTAAATTTAAACTCCAGATTCTTTTACTTGGAAATATTATGTATACAATTCCTTCATCATAATTTCATACCATTTATTTAATCAAATTTGTATGGCCAGCCATTTCAAACAGAGTAACTAGGGATGATGTACAAAAATCCCCAACCATTAAAACTGAATATAAAAATCAGTTAAAGCAAATAATAATATAAATAAAATCAATATTGTGAAAGAGTTATTTAAGACAGGACTTTTCAACCTTTTTGCCCATTGTACCACTTTTAGGATATGGCAACATCCAAGTACCACCAGTCACCTAGCAAGGTGTCAAAAACCTGACCAAAAAAAGGGGAGGGAAGTGATGAAGTACAGGTAGTCCTTGACTTACAACAGTTCGCTTAGTGACTGTTTGAAGTTAATGGCAGTGAAAAAAATGCCCCCCAAGCCACAGCCAAGCAACGCACCTGCCTGCCTGCCTGGTGGCACTCTTCCTCCTGTCCAAGGTTTTCATTGTTGTGAGCATTTCTGTTGAGGATTGGCAGCGGGGGCGGGAGGGTTTGGTTTTTATTCCCCCCCATCTGCTGGGTGGTTGCAGCAGGTTTTGGTCACTTCACATGACCCTGGTACACTGTGACCATCATAAATATGAATGAGTTGCCAAACATCTGAATATAAATCACAAGACCCTGGAGATGCTGCAACATTCCAGTGATCGGTGCTTTTTTCTGGGCTCAGCAGAAGTGCCAGGATCAGTGCTGAGCTCCAGCTGGAGCCTGGCGCTGACCCTGGCACTTCCACTGAGCCCTGACAGCTCCAAAGCAGCACTGATCCTGGTGCTTTCGCTGAGCCCTGACAGCCCTGCAGCTCCAGCCATCTCTCGCTCAGGCTTGTGCGGCGCTGCCACCGGTTCAGCTCATTCCCCTCCCCCGCTACCACTTTTCTAGGATGGTCGCATACCACCTGCCAGGTACCAATATACCACAGGTGGTACCCGTACCACTGGTTGAAAAGCCCTCGTATATGGAAACACCAACTGTGGAGATGTCTGCTGTCAGAAAGTCCCCAGAAAGTCATGTTTTGAGAGCTTTCAAAAAGGCCATAAGGCTGGAGCTATTTTTAACGTCAGGAGAATGATGTTCCAGAGGGCAGGCACAATAATATGCTTCCTGGGTTCTGTCAGATGGAACACTTTAGCAGACAGAATCCACAGCATTCCTATTTTGTTCACCCTGAAGCCACCAAGCACATACAATGTGCCCCACTCCCAACCCCAAAGCTGTTCCAGAAGGATATCATGGTTGATGGTACTGAAAGTGGACAAGAAGTCAAGGATAGCCAGGATGGATGCACTATCCCCAGTGTGCTTCTGCCAGAAGTCCAAAAATGTGACCAATGACATTTCTGTCCTACTTCCAGGCCTGAATCCAGACTGAAAGTGCTCTGAATAAACTGCTTCATTGAGAGTTCATTGAAGATGCAACCTTCTCCAGAACTGTCCCTAAAAAAGAGAGGATGGTTACTACTCAAAAGTTGTCTAATATGGTGGGATCCAACAATGTTTTCTTGAGGAGAGGGCACAAAAATCCCTCCTTATATGACAAAGGGAAAACCATATATCTCAAGTATAAATTAATCCCCATTATAACCAACCTACATATCACTGCCTGGGAAGTCTTGACCAATCAGGAGGGACATGGATCTAAAGCAGAGGTAGTTAAGCTCCAGTCATAAGTACCCTGCCTAATTTTTCAGGCACAACAGGTTCAAATGGTTCCCAGATGCAGGCATCCCAGAATCTAAGCATCCATCTCCAAGCATCTTCACAGGACCTGCACCAAGGCTGGGATCACAGATGAGGGAAGCTTTATTACATTCTGATCTGGCATTCAGTAGCAGCTGTCAAAAGTCAGACATCAAAAGGCTGATTGATTGACTTCGATTGAGGCCAGAACATGCAACTGGTAGAAGACAGTGTTCCCCTGATCCCAAAAGCAGGCTACTTCCAGCCTTCTGCCATACCTTATTTCTGTCATCATTGTGACATTCTGTTCTTGTCCTGATTCCCCTTGAATTCACTGCACATCCTATCTCATGCTTTCCAGTGCCCAAAATGGGATTCTCTCCCAATGACCATTTTTTCATCCAAAGAGAGTAGGATGTGTCCTCCAGGCACTTCAGATCATGCTTTCAGCACCATGGAGGATTTAGAGGAACCCCCCCTCCTTCCTCAAATAACCTCATCCTCCATCACCAACTGTTCTCCATCCTTTCGACAATGTCTTTTCCAATCAATTCTATGGATGCATTGTGTCTTGATTCCATTCCTCATGAAGGCTTAGTGTTCTGTTATTTCTAAAAGACTTTATGGACATTTCTCTTTGAATAGCTTGTGATAGGGAATCGGTAATGTACCATGAATACAAATTTCAATTGCTTTGATTTATTTCAATTTATTACTTGTTTCCTATTCCATGAGGCCAAATTAACTGAGCTCTTATAGAGTTTTATTGCTGAAAACATTAATTCCTTCAATTAATAAAAATATATATGAATGTGTATTGATCATCTGTGTCTGGGAAGAAGAGAAAGGAAATGAACAGATTTATGTCTACATCCAATTTTGCAATCTTCCCATTTAATGCAAAGTAGCACAATAAATACATTCTGTTAGACAAATTTTGGAAATTAGATATAAAAAGGAATAATGCAGAAGTCAATTTCTGTAGTTAAGTCCGATATCTGGAAAGCATCCATTTGGAAGACTGGAAGTTGTCAGACTAATGATGTATAACATGATCCAGCCATTGCTGAGGTGATACATCACTAATGTGGACAGAATTTATATTGCCACAACAATGGCTAGGAGACATTATAAATCTCTGATATAGAAAGCCTTTTCAATAGATAACCTATAAGAAGTCCAAACAAATCCAAAGAAGATCTACATCAATGTTTGAAATTGATAATGGACTAAATGAAATGAAACATTCATGTAACACATATGACAACTCTTGGTAATTTAGCATACATATCAGGGAATGTCAGCCCTAAGAGGTAGGCTTAAGTGAATTTGGCTTCCCCATTGACATTGCTTGCCAGAAAGTCACGAAAGCTTATCACATGACCCCATGACATTGCAACTGTCATAAATATGAGTCAAGTTGCTAAGCATCTGAATTTTGATCACTTGACCATGGGGATGCTTCAACATTGTAAGTGTGAAAACAAGTCATAAGTCACTTTTTTAGTGCCGTTTTAACTTCAAATGGTCATTAAATGAACTGTTGTAAGTCAAGGACTATCTGTAACCACAACCATAACAACAAACAACTTGGATGATAATGTGGATGGATGCTATAATTTTATTAATGTATTTTAATACTATTTTAAAATTGCTTTATTTATAATGCTGTTATGTACCTATTTGTCAATGAAATGAAGTATAAATTAAATGTATAAATAATACATAAGTAGGCTATAAGAGCACTAGTTCTCTATCAGTTTTACTTCTCCTAGACTATGCAATTTCCATACCTAAAAATAAGGTAACCTTTGAGAGTTTATCTACTCCCATTTTAATGAGATCTAATAACGTAGAAATTGTCCATAGAGACAAAGCTCCTGTAACTCTAAAATGTAAAGATTTCCCTGTCCAGTCATGTCCAACTTTAAGCGTGGTGCTCATCTGTTTCTTGACCAAGGAAGCCAGTGTTGTCCAAAGACATTTTACATGGCCATATGGTCACCATGACTATACACCAAAGGTATATGGAACACTTTTACTTTCCCACTAAGTGGTACCTATTAACGTACTCGCATTTGCATGCTTTCAAACTGCTAGATGGGCAGGAGCTGGGTCAGGAACAGGAGCTCACCCTGTTCCATGGCACTCAGGTATCAAACCTGGGCTATCAGCTTTCCAGCTGACAACCATCAGTGTCTTTAACCACTGAACCTTTCCTGTAACTCTAAGACACATAACATGTATATGCTTCTTCAGTGCCTACTATAGAGACATTTGTACTAGTTATTATATAATTATTACTTCATCGATGCCCAAGTTGCACAAAACATTTCTATACCACCCTGATGCTTTCAGATACCAACCCTGCTACAGCATGGAGTGTTGCCAGGTTCTGTGCAATAGTGCTCAAAATTTGTTGGATATAAATTAGATTTAATGATTTAGTTTGTGTTATTAGAGCACTTTGTAACTTGATAGTTATAGTCTGAATATCTCTCATTAGACAGCATATAAGCAATAATGAAGGTGATGATGGTATTGTGAAAAATGTACTAAAGAAATATATATATATATATATATATATATATATATATATATATATATATATATATATATATATATATATATATATATATGAAGGGACGCGGTGGCTCAGTGGGTTAGGACGCTGAGCTTGTCGATCAGAAGGTCGGCAGTTTGGCGGGTCGAATCCCGAGTGCCGCGTAGCAGAGTGAGCGCCTGTTACTCGTCCCAGCTTCTGCCAACCTAGCAGTTCGAAAGCACATAAAAATGCAAGTAGAAAAATAGGGACCACTACGGTGGGAAGGTAACAGCGTTCCATGCGCCTTTGGTGTCTAGTCATGCCGGCCACATGACCACGGAGACGTCCTCGGACAAGCGCTGGCTCTTCGGCTTTGAAACGGAGATGAGCACCGGCCCCTAGAGTCGGAAACGACTAGCACGCGTGTGCGGGCGAACCTTTACCTTTTACTATATATATGTAGTAAAATAACAAAGATTTTTTTTTAAAAAAAAGTTTTTGGAATTTTATTACTATTTATATTAGGAGATTGCATTATTAATAAAAACAGTCTTCATCAATTTATCCTTTGAACTAGTAGAATACTGTATTAGTTTTACTCTGTTTTCACTTTTTTCCTACTATTTTGCAAGTGTATGATTTTGTAGCCATACTTGGAAAAAATGATGGAATGGGCTGGGAGACTGAGTGTGCATTTAAAAGTAGGTATAAAGAAGTCACCCCCACCCTTAGTCCCACAGAAGCCATTCAAGTTCTCATGGAAACCAAGAGTTCTGTGGGGAAAAAAGTCTGAAAAAAATCATTTTTGATTAAGAAATGAAGTGTTCATAGAATATAATCATAAAGCTTCACCTCTGGAAAACTACAATTCAAAATGTTTCAGCAGGAGAAGTCATGGTTACAGTTTTTGGGAATAGTGTTATTCATATGTATTTTCTTAAACCTAATAACATTTCAGCTCAACACTCAAACTTTGAAAATTACGAGTTAACAAGTATAAGAACATTTTGCTGCAACATAACACTAGATGCATACTTCACAATTTACCAAAAGGCCATTGTGAAGTTGGATCTCATCAACATCTATATTTCACACAGTCCAGATGTGGTGCCAAGTGACTTTTACCTTTTCTCAAATTTATTGGAATACCTTTGTGGGTATTTGACTGAAATGATGAAGTGGAAAGGACTGTTAAAATCTGACTAAAAAAAAGAAACTCTGGAGCTTTTATAATAGTTTTAAGATGTCAATTCATTATTGGCATAGGTTTGTAGTGATGATAAAATAAATACAGGTAACAAAACAGGTCATTTCTGGTCTAATTAAGTTAAAATTCTGGAGAGGGAAGCCCTTTTTCCTAACCAATATTTATAGTGATATGTATATCTTTATTACACATAGCATTGAATTAGTAATGAAATCTGGGAAATGATAAATCTAAATCAGAAAGAAAGGTCAGATTTCTTCTATGTATCCAGTTTTTATTAAATATTTTTAAAAGGAAGGTAAAAACTATTATAAACTAATATATAGTAAGAAAAAAGACAAAATCAGAGAATGTTAAAAATTCAAGAAATGAAAAACTAAAAGATAAATAGAAAAATAATATATAAAGAAGTAGTTTCCAATCTTTTTTACAGCAGTTATAGCAGAATCATACATTTATCTCCTATTCTGTGGTTACAATATAATCCTCTTCTTTCTATAATCTATTTTATCTAACCATTAAAACCATGAATCATAAGTTCATCTTTTTCTGTTTCATCTGAAAAGTTCCTAACAGTAGAGAGCATGTAAAAGCACTCTACAGTCTAAATTTTATGTCCTATCTGGGCTCTACATACAGTCAGATGGATACCTAAACCTTGCAAAGATCCAGTGACCTCCATTTTGATGCACAAGTCTCTAGTTGGCTAAACTTTTGGTAATGATTTTTTTTCTCCAGTTCAAGAGAAAAAGCTGCAAAAATATTTTCTTTCCTTCTTGCTTCCAATGAGAATAATGCTGGAAGAGACCTTGGAGGTCTTCTACTCCAACCCCTGCTCAAGCAGGAGATCCTATATCATTTCAGACAGGTGGCTGTCCAGTCTTCTCTTAAAAACTTCCAAGGCTGAAGCACCTACAACTTTTAAAAGCAAACTGTTCTCACTGTTAGGAAGTTTCTCCTTAACTCAAGGTTGCTTCTCTCCTTGATTGGTTTCTATCCATTGTTTCTTGTCTTACCATCTAGTGCTTTAAAAAACAAGTTGACTCCCCTCTTCCTTGTGGAAGCTTTTTACCCTTCTGTGGTAAGGATGAGTGACCATGGAGACACTGCTGCTATCATAAATTTGAAACAGATTTGTATGTAATTTTGGGATGCCCATTGTAACTCTGGTTGTTAAGTGATCTATCATTTCTTGAAGCCTATGTGATATATTCATATTAATTGTGTAATATTGTTGGGTTTGTTAACTGCCTTAAGATGTTCTAAATCTATTAGGTATAAAAATGTAAATAAGAAAAATGTACTTTGACTATGTTGATTTAGGGATATTTTATATGCTTATTATATGCTCATTAGCTACTGCATATTATAAGTGAATTCTCAGAGAAAACTATGTGACAAACCCATAAGTATCAAATGAATGTGTTATGATTAATAGAGTTTCATTGATTATCAAATTATTCTTTAATGATGACTGAAGACTAATACTTTACAGTTGATTCTTACAAAATGCAAAGGACCTCACTCTGATCAGAAATGACAACAGGAATAGATGTTTAAATTTAGAGATAGAATGTCCTTATGTTAGGCTGTGAGGGGTTTTTATAGCAACTAGCATGCAGGCCAGAGGGAAAAGCATTCCACTAAATTTCAATGAAGTATTTAATAATCACAGTATTTATTCACACCATTTTATAAATGTAGTTTAATAGCCCTTACCTAACATTAGTTGCATTATATGTTCAGTGTGTGTTTCTTTTTTTCTTTTTATCAATTTGATTAAATTTTATTTCTGTAAATGATCCCAAAATATTATCATATATTTGACTAAGAATTTTTTTTATTCCTATTTATATCCCGCCCTTCTCTGAAGACTCAGGGCGGCTTACAATTTAAAGCACAAATCAATGTGCTCAGCAATAGCCTTCATTCTATGTATATGCCTGCTTATTAGGGCTTTCGCCCCCCCCCCAAGCGGCATTATTACAAAGTCAGCTTATTGCCCCCAACAATCTGGGTCCTCATTTTACCTACCTCGGAAGGATGGAAGGCTGAGTCAACCTTGAGCCTGGTGGGACTTGAACCTGCACTAATTGCAGGCAGCTGGTGTTACTTAAGGAGGCATTAGTCCACTGCTCCACCAAGGCTCAAATTTTGATGAATTTGGTAAATTAGATGGACAATATAGCTTTATCAGATGAAGCAATAAGATATAATTTAAGACTGCAAAGAGAGATTTGTTAAGAGACGCAACTGACCACCCAGAGCCAATAACTAAATGCAAGCAATTAAAAACAAATATTAAAGATAGATGAGTTTGTTTCAGAATTTAATGTTATGTTTTTTACACAGATGGTAACTTTGTTTCCTAGAACTTAAAACAGCATTCTGGATTTATTTTGAAAACTGAAAATGAATTTCTTAAGTAGGTAATGAAAAATCCAGTAATTATCATACAGTTAGGATGTTGAACAAGGTCATGTATAAACTGAACACAGAAATGTCCCAATGATAAATGTTAATATTCTTTCAAGGCACATATCTTGGACAGGATGCAATAATGGCATAATAATGTCAAAACTTTATATGGTATTTGCAATAAATGTAGCTGGATATTTTGTTATTTATGAACTTTTGTGAAGTGGCTGACAGACCACTCGGAGACAGCTGGCTTAACTTCAACAGGTTTATTCAGAACTGGACAAGTAGGTGTTTGGCTTTAGTTCTTTTATAGCTGGCCGCCGGCCGGCTGGGCCAATCCGCAGGCGTTCTTCTCCCGCCGGGATTCAGGAGCCAATCAGCTGTAGACTGTGTTTGACAGCTCCTCGTCCGCATGGCTGGAACGCATGCATGGTACGGTGCTTGTGTTTGACAGCGGAGAGCTGTCAACTGGCTGTGCATGCGCCTTCACTGGTGGCGGCTTTTGACAGCTGTCAAAAGCTCCCACGTGTTCCCCTGTCACAGTGTTTACCTCACAATATTACAACTGTATTAACTATTAACGTTAACATTACTTTTACATATAATACATTTTGAATAATATGAGAGCTATATAAATTTGATAAATAAATAAATATTACAACTCAGAATAATGTGCCAGCACACTGCACCAAAATTTTGAGCAGCTAAGCAACAAAAACTAAGGACTGTTTAAATATGCACATTGACACACATACCAATATATTTGATGACAAAGGAAAATTATGCGTAGATATTATTTATTTAGGATATAGTTTTTATCTTAAATACATCACTACAATAACTCATACTCCACTCTACCGCCCCATAAAAAAATTTAAACAAAACCCAATTTAGTAAAAATACTATATCAACTGAAGACTCAAGCTGCCAATAAAAATTTGCACCTCTATTGTGCTAAAAGAATATTCTGGCCCAGTGTTTCGGGGCAAAGCTGGGTCTTCACAGCTTTCAAAATATTTATAAAGTATTAGTCTATTAATGAATTATTTAAACTTTTGAATCTACTTTTCTGTGTAACAGCATATCTTAATTGATAACAAAAAGTTTCATCTATTTCCTGTGTTTGGTTGGGTAGCCTCTAATATACACCTATGCTAATGTCATTATTTTATATTGATCCAAATTTATTCAAGATGGTTTTCATCATTGTTATGCTGTATTTCTATGTACTTATTCCTTATATATATTACAACGGTATCTCCTCTTTTATAAGGTCTGTTTCTTTTCAATAATTTATATCCTTCAAGCTATATAGAAAGATTCATAATATAATCTCTTCATAGATAGATATAGAAAGACTTAAATTTCTGGAGGTGTTTATCTTCTCACTTTGCTTTAAGTTCCTCAGTGAACTGCTTCTTAATGAGTCTCCCTTTCAGCCAAAGAACAACAGTTAACAAATAGTACATTATGACTTAAACTGTCAGCTTCATTTAAACAATGCCTAATTCTACACAGGATCTATAGGTTTCTCTGTAGTTCTTCTTGTGTGATCAGTTTTAAGTCTGTTCAAGAACTTGAATAGTGTGAAGGAAACAATAGATCACAATTTTACATATTACATAGTGATCATTAATGTAATGTAATGAAGCCACTCTATGAGCATCTGCAGGGTGGAGGGTAGAGGATCAAAACTGGCAAGATGGTAGGAGTGACTTCGTGATCAAAGCCCTGCCCATTTTGTATGTATATACAAAAGGGACAGAGTTTTAATTGTAATCTCCTACTATTGCCTGGACAGCCTATAATAGTTTTTTTACTATCTACTATATCTATCTCCTATAAATTTCAGTGTGTATAGACAGCTGAAAAAGAAACTAACATTTAATGCAAGCAGAACACTTAAACCACCATACAAGAATGATATTTTCACTGAAGAGCATTTTACTCTTTCCTAAGTTCGAAATAGGTTCCAAATTTGCAGTACAAGGGTTCTCAGACCTTTCTTTTTGCATAGGCTTTCAAAAGCATGTCATATCTATTTTGTATATATTACTCAGTGGTAGAGCTTGTTCTGCAAAGATACTGGATTTAGGTACTTAAAAAGAAAAATGGAGGAAGGAAGTCCTATGTGTGCTGTCTTGAACACAGAAAAAGAGTGTATTAATAGCTGCTGTAATGGTTGCTATATAGATTTTTTTTTTTTTTAAATTACACATTAAACCTTTTAGGTTAAAACTAGATATCTGATTTTATATCTGCCCTACCTAACAGAGAATGTCCTCTTAAAATCCTTGCAGATTTCCCTTAGTTTTATCACCACAGAATCTTTTCCTTATTCAGTTACAAATAGCTCAGATGCTTGTGATATTTTACTAGTAACCCCAAGCTAAGATGGGTATCCAAAAGAATCTGTTGCTTTCATCATAAAAATATTTCTACACTATGCTGCTTTCATAATTCTGTCCCCTCCCATTGAGGATGAATGCCAACTTAAAATGTATTTGTTCACCCAAGAATTTGATTACATTTGTGCTGCTGTGCCGTCTGTTTGGTGGATTTTTTTTAATGTTGTAAAGATTTTCAGCCGTTCTGCAGCATCTAATTCAGCGAGATAGTACTTGGACAGGAGCCCAGAAGAGCTGTATTTAAATTGGAAAGTCAATAAACTAGAAGGAAGCAATGGAAATGACTTCCATGTTATTGCCAAAACAAAAAACAAAAAAAGAAAACCCACTACGTGGACATACCCATAAGGTCAACTGGAATTATGCTTTATGTTTCATGGTTCTAATTAGATGGTATTGTAAGATAAAATTTTACTATTAGGTGCTTTTAAATAATGGTATCACGATACTGATTTTTTTTTTAACAGTGAAAACAGAGGATAAAAATGTTCTAAAGAGAATAGGTGTATTTAAATCTTTTGTTAACACAAGCAAGAGACACATCATTTCTTCATTTTTCATCCAAAATCTATTAAATAATATCCAATGCAATTTTCTCCCAGTTTTCCCTAAAATAATTTAGATACTTGTTCGCCAGTAATATAAATACTTCTCATATGTATCTTAAACTATACATGAGTAATTATTTTTTTAGTATTGTGGCATAATAATTGCCATGAAAAACATAATAGTACTTGTACAATACATCACAGCAATCTGGATTTATAGTTTTGGTAAGATAACATTTGTTGTTGTTAGCTGCAAAGTCATGTCCGACCCATCCTGACCCCATGGACAACATTCCTGCAGGCCTTCCTGTCCACCACCATCTTCTGGAGTCCATTTAAACTCACGCCTACTGCTCCAGTGACTCCATCCAGCCACCTCATTCTCTGTTATCCCCTTTCCCAGGATTAGGCTCTTCTCCAGTGAGTCCTTCCTTCTCATTAGGTGGCCAAAGTATTTGAGTTTCAACTTCAGAATCTGGTCTTCTAAAGAGCAGTCAGGGTTAATCTCCTCTAGGACTGACCGGTTTGATCGCCTTGCAGTCCAAGGGACTCGCAGGAGTCTTCTCCAGCACCATAGTTCAAAGGCCTCAATTCTTTGGTGTTCAGCCTTTCCTATGGTCCAACTTTCACTGCCATACATTGCAACTGGGAAAACCATAGCCTTGTCTATACACACTTTTCTTGACAGGGTGATGTCTCTGCTTTTTAGTGTGCTGTCTAGATTTGCCATGGCTTTACTCCCCAGGAGCAAACCTTTTTTAATTTCTTGGCTACAGTCCCCATCTGCAGTGATCTTGGAGCCCAGTAAAATAAAATACCTCCATTTCCTCCCCATCTATTTGCCAGGAATTGAGAGGGCCAGATGCCATGATCTTGGTTTTCTTAATGTTAAGTTTCAACCCAAGTTTTGCACTCTCCTTCTTCACCCGTAACAAGAGGCTCTTTAGTTCTTCTTCACTTTCTGCCATTAGAGTGGTATCATCTGCATATCTTAGGTTGTTGATATTTCTTCCGGCAATCTTAATTCCAACTTTTGATTCATCTAGCCCTGCCTTTCTCATGATGTGCTCTGCATATAAGTTAAATAGGCAGGGCGACAGTATACAGCCTTGCCGGACTCCTTTCCCAATTTTGAACCAATCAGTGGTTCCATGTCCAGTTCTCACTGTTGCTTCTTGCTCCCATCTCTTTAAGAACTTGCCACAGTTTGTTGTGATCCACACAATCAAAGGCTTTAGCAGAAGTAGTGTTTTTCTGGAACTCCCTAGCTTTCTCCACCATCCAGCGTATGTTCGCAATTTGATCTCTACTTGGTCTGCCTCTTCAAAATCCTGCCTGTACTTCTGGTAGTTCTCGATCCACATACTGCTGGAGTCAAGCTTGTAGGATTTTAAGCATAACTTTACTAGCATGTGAAATGAGTGCAATGGTGTGATAGTTTGAACATTCTTTGGCACTGCCTTTCTTTGGAATTGGAATGTAAACTGATCTTTTCCAATCCTGTGGCCACTGTTGAGTTTCCCAAATTTGCTGGCAAATTGAGTGTAGCACTTTTACTGCATCGTCTTTTAAGATTTTGAATAGCTCAGCTGGAATACTGTCACCTCCACTAGCTTTGTTGTTGCTCAGCTTTTCTAAGGCCCACATCACTTCACATTCTAGGATTTCTGGCTCGAGGTCAGTGACCACCTCATTGGGATTATCAGGGACATTAAGCTCATTCTTGTATAGTTCTTCTGTGTAATTTTTCCACCTCTTCTTAATCTCTTCTGCCTCTGTTAGGTCCCTGCCATTTTGGTCCTTTGTCATGCCCATTTTTGCATGAAACATTCTTTTCATCTCTCCAATTTTCTTGAAGAGATCTCTGTTCCTCTCTATTCTATTGTTTTCTTCTACTTCTTTGCACTGTTCATTTAAGAAGGCATTCTTTTCTCTTCTAGCTATTCTCTGGAATTCTGCATTCAATTGGGCATATCTTTCTTTTTTTTCCTTGCCTTTCGCGTCCCTCCTGTCCTCAGCTATTTGCAAATCTTCCTCAGACAGCCATTTTTCTTTCTTGCATTTCTTTTTTTTATTGAAAAGTTTTACAATACATTTTTAAATACAAAAAACTCCCTCCTCCCCCTCCCCTCTCCCCAACTGTCCCCTCCCCTCCCCTCCCCCCTCCCCGACTTCCCAGAGCTGAATGCAGGGTATACTAATACAAACATAAACTAAAATATGCTAACAAAAAATAACACATTAAGTTCTATCGGACTTTAACTCTCCATAGTCATAATATTAATAAAATAACAAATGACTAATCATACATCATAAAAATCCACTACTTATTCAAATGCTAAATGAAACTTTTTAGTCCCATATTTATTCTGAATATATTCAATCCATCTTCTCCATTCCACAATATATCTCTGTTGCGATTGATCTTTCAAATATGCCGAAATCTTTGCCATTTCCGCCAAATTGGAAACTTTCAAAGTCCACTCTTCTATATTCGGCAATTCCTCCTTCTTCCAGTATTGCGCAACTAAAAGTCTTGCCGCCCTTTCTTGCATTTCTTTTTCTTTAGGATGGTTTTAGTTGCTACCTCTGGCACAATGTTGTGAGCCTCTGTCCATAGTTCTTCCGGCACTCTGTTTATCAGATCTAATTCCTTAAATCTATTTGTCACCTCTACTGTATATTCAACAGGGATATGATTTAATTCATACCTGAGTGGCCTAGTGCTTTTCCCTACTTTCTCAGTTTAAGCCTAAACTTTGCAATGAGAAGCTCATGGTCTGAGCCACAGTCAGCTTCTGGTCTTTTTACTGACTGTATAGAGCTTCTCCATCTTTGGCTGCAGAGCACATAGTAATCTGATTTCTGTGTTGACCGTCTGGTGATGTCCATGTGTAGAGACGTCTCTTGGGTTGTTGGAAAAGAGTGTTTGCTATGACCATCCTATTCTCTTGACAAAATTCTATCAGCCTGTGCCCTGCTTCATTTTGTATTCCAAGGCCAAACTTGCCTGTTATTCCGATTATCTTTTGGCTTCCTACTTTAGCATTCCAATCCCCCATGATGATAAGGACATCATTTTTTGGTGTTAGTTCTATAAGGTGATGTAGGGCTTCATAGAACTGGTCAATTCCATCCTCTTCAGCACTGGTGGTTGGGGCATAGACTTGGACTACTGTGGTATTGAATGGTTTGCCTTGGATTCTAACTGAGATCATTCTGTCATTTTGGGGATTGTATCCCAGTATTGCTTTTCCTACTCTTTTATTGACTATGAAGGCTACTCCATTTCTTCTGAGGGATTCTTGCCCGCAGTAGTATACCATTGCCATTTCCTTCTCCAGTGGATTACGTTTTGTCAGAACTTTTTGCTATGACTTCTCCGTCTTGGGTGGCCCTGCACGGCATAGCTCATAGCTTCATTGAATTACCCAAGCCCCTTCACCACGACAAGGTAGTAATCCATGAAGGGGAAGATAACATACATCATATAAAAGATACCACGAATATTTGTTCACTATTTGGACTCCACAAGTTGTGGAGTGTAATCCATACATAGCTTCCTTCTATCATTGAACATTAGACATTAAATAGATTCTGGACACTTGAAGATTCATTACAATCTGACTAATCATTGGATTTCATTAATTAGGAAAATATTCTATTTTATTTGTATCCTTTTGTTATTATTTTTACGGCAATAAACATATCCAGCACAACCTTTTCTTCCTATTTTCTCCATAACCACAACAAGCCTGTGAGGTGATTTGGTTTGAGAGTGGCTGGCTGAAAGTCACTCAGCTGGCTTTCATGCATAAGGTGTGATTGGAACTTAAAGTTTCCTGGTTTCTAGTCTGGTGCCTAAACCACTAGACCAAACTGGCTCTCTAGTGGAAAAGGATGGAAAATATATTGAAAAGGATGGATGACAATATTTGAGTGAAAAAGGAAAACAGCCATAGGTTCTTTTAAGTAGATGTATATATCATACTAAGAATTAGTGTGGCTATGTGCCTTAGTATGGTTTGATTTATAGTCATGGTTCATAGCCAAGCATTATATGTGAGCCAATCTAATATAATTTATTTTACAAATTATGTTTAAAGCATGATGTTCAGCTCTTCTGTAATATCTGGGTTTTAAAAGGAGGGTATTCTAATAATATCACTTGGTGAGATCATTTGCCACCATAGAATGAGATACCATCAGTACACTGATGATATTCAAATTTACATCTCCATCCTGGGTGACCCAAGTAATGATGTGGCTGCCCTTTTGTGGTACCTGGATGCTGTACGTGTCTGGATGGGGGACAACAGACTTTGGCTGAACCCTTGTAAGATCAATTGGGTTTGGGCATGTGGAGCTTCTGGTTCCAGGAGTTTAACATTTTCAATTCTGGATGGGATTGCACTACCCCAGACAGATGTGCACACAATTTGGGAGTTCTCCTTGACTTGCAACTTCTGCTCAATAAGCAGGTGGCAGTCGTGGCTAAGAAAGCCTTTGCAAAACTTTGTGTTGTGTTCCAGTTATGGTCTTTCCTGGATCAGGAGTTCATGCACTTAGTCACTTAAGCCCTGGTCATTTCATGCTTCGACTACTGCAATATGCTGTATATGAGTCTACTGTTAAAATGTATTTGGTAGCTTCAGCTGGTGCAGAACAGTTCTGGTGCAGAACAGTTCTGTTGCATCACTGTTCTATGATCTGCAGTGGCTGCCAGTTTGCTTTTTGGTAAAACCTTTTAAGTCCTTTATGGTATAGACCTAGGGCAGGGGTAGGCAACCTTGGCTATTTTATGACTCATGGACTTCAACTCTCAGAATTCTTGAGTCAGCTATTCTGGGAGTTGAAGTCCATGAGTCATAAAAGAGCTGAGGTTGCCTACCTCTGACCTAGGGTATTTGAGTAACTGGCTCATTGCAACTGCCCCACCCTCTCTGGCAGGAGAGGAATGTTGCAGACCTTGTCAGCCAAGGAATTTCAACTGGCAGGGTCTAGAAGACCCTTTCTGCCATGGCTCCTACCCTCTGGAACATCTTGCCCCATGCGGTCAGATCTGCTCCCACCCATTTGGGCTTCCAAGAGGCACTCAAGACATGGCCATGCCAACTAGCCTGATGTCCCAGTGGGGGTGTGGCTCTTTGGAAGTGGCTAATGGATTAGATAACATCCCACCTCCTCCCTATGCACACTTTGCTCCCTTCCTCACCATCCTGATTAGTTTTATTGTAACTGAATTTTACATTTAGGATCCTTATTTATTGTTTTAATGTTTTATAGTGCACTTTATTCAATAAAATGGTGAGATTAATGGCATACAATTTTGATAAATAAAGACCAAAATGTATTATAATTGTTTTTAATAATGTGCTTGTTTTAGTAGAAAAATCAAGGAAAGCCAAAGACTACTTCTGCCTAAAAATGTTTCAATGAAATATCTAAAAAGACAGACTTGCTCATCATTTTAAAATAAGGTTATCTACATCAAGCAAAATCTATCATACAGTAAATATCAATTTAAATTGGATTTGCCAGTCAGTTCATTTTGAGTTTTTGATTTGATACTAAAATTATAAAAATAATTTATAAACATGAACAACAGCCTTCTAAATATATCTGCAGGTACTAAATTGAATTCATTTGTTGTAATACTGTTGATTCTGTATAGAAATTTCATATGTGTATATGTTCACAGGCAATTCAAATTTCTAAATCAAATAGTTCATTGATCAAACACTCCATTCATTCCTTTTGCTAATAGATGGAAGTCCTTTTCCTAACCATAAATTTTGCACTTACGTTTAGCTTTGTTCTACCCTCATTATCTTAAGCACAAAACTATCCATATATTATGTGAAGAAAAATAATGGGAAACTACGATATGTGACTGCTACTTCTTTTCTAATACCAATGCAAACCAGAACAGAGTTGTTCAGTGCTTCCAGCAGAAATGATATGATATACTCCCATCTAATAGATAGGACATTCACCATAAAGAAAGTTTTTGATGCATTTGTAGTTGAATAAAGACAAGAAACAGAAGTACATTTTGGTAGAAACAACACAGCAATAGAAAGACAGCTGCAGAACAGGGGAAACAGTGTCATTTCCATTTTAGGAACACAGTCAACTCTAGAATGCATGATGAGAGGTAATTTAATCAAAACACATTTTCAGTTCTATGCTAATAGCAAATGTTTCTATTTTCCTGACAGAAATAAAAGAAAAATCAGTTAGGGCTGAACAAATATTCTGCCATGAATTATTTATCAAACAAGTTTCCCTTTTTTTGTGCTGGTGGGATATCCATAAGCAAATTGTAATTTCCTTCAAATTTCCCTTTTGTTTAAAGTTATTCCATCAATTTCATCTCATCTTATTAACTCTGTAGAGTGATTGTAATACATTCCTCTCTGTGCCTCTTATTTATTAATCAGTATTCCAGCTGTGTGGGATGTTCTGATGGGGTGGCAATCACACAATGCTAAGCCAAAGTAATTTGATACTCTTTCCCTTCTTCTTTTCATTAAATATTTTCTCTGTTTGTTATAAAGATTGTAAGCTGAATGATACTCCAGAATACTGCAGTGCTATTACTAGATCTTACACTGTCCTTTTATGAAATCAAGAAATTCTTCAGCTATGTCAGTCAATGATAAATCTTTACATGGGGTGGCAGCAGGGCATACCCAAAGGATTCTCAGAACTCTGCAAACAATAGAAGATGGCTAAAACATCTGTAAGAAATTCCTACTAAACTTAACAGCAGTGGGATGTTATTATTTGTTTGGCATGAAATGAATAATTGTGGTCAAAGATATCATGGCTGTTTGTTTAAAATCATAGAAGTTCATCACGTCTTATCCCAAGATTTCCCAAGCTTTATATTTTTGTTTAAAAAGTACACAATTTTTTAACTTTGAGTTCTGTGACTGTGTCTAGAGTTGTTAAGTATACTTCATTTGTATTTGACTAAGAGTTCTATATAATGCACTATAGTAACTTAGTAATTGAATTCATTATAAGAACAGCATCATACTCTAAAATATCCTCAATAAGGGGTCAATTACATAGCCTTTTCAGAGATACGATTGCAGACAGTTCAAAATTGTTTTGGAAGCTCAGCTATATGTGTAGAAATATCCCAAAATTTAGAATCAGATAGCAAAATATTCTGGTCATGTGAAAACTCTTATAGTTTTAAAGGTAAAGGTTCCCCCACACATGTCTGCTAGTCGTTTCCGACTCTAGGGGCCGGTGCTCATCTCCGTTTCAAAGCCGAAGAGCCAGCGCTTGTCCGAGGACGTCTCCGTGGTCATGTGGCCGGCATGACTAGACACCAAAGGCGCACGGAACGTTGTTACCTTCCCACTGGAGTGGTCCCTATTTTTTATTATTATTATTATTAAAGAGTTTTAAAGATACATTTTCCAATTTCCCCTCCCTCCCCCTCCCCCCCGACTTCCCAGAGCATAATACAGGGTATTGAACCTAACAATCTTAAACTATAATATGCTAACTAACTATAATAACACTTTAAATCCTATCGCACTTTAATTCTCCTTAAAAATAACTAAATAATAATAAATCTTATAAATCTAATACTTATTCAAATGTTAAATGAAACTTTTTAGTCCCATATTTATTCTGAATGTAATCAATCCATCTTCTCCATTCCAATGGTCTTTCAAATATGCTGAATTTTTGGCCATTTCTGCCAGGTTTGAAACTTTTAAAGTCCATTCTTCTATAGTAGGCAAATCCTCCTTCTTCTAATATTGCGCTACCAAAAGTCTTGCTGCCGTTATTAAATTCAACATCAATTTAGTTTCTATAGCAGTACAGTCTATAGTAATACCCAGCAAAAATAATTGTGGAGAAAACTTTATCTTTTTCTTAAATATCTTCTGCATATTCCACCAAATTTTAATCGAAAAAGCTTTAACTTTTTTACAAGTCCACCATATATGATAATACATTGCATCATCACAACCACACCTCCAGCATTTACTGTAGGCTGATAATTTGGATACATACATGCCAATTTCTTAGGATCTAAATGCCATCTATAAAACATCTTATAAAAATTCTCTCTTAAATTTTGTACCTGTGTAAATTTTACATTTCTGACCCAGATTGTTTCCCAAGTATCCATCGTTATTGATTCTTGAATATTCTTGGCCCATTTTATCATACAATCTTTAACAAGTTCCCTTTCTGAGTCTATTTCTATCAATGCATTATATATCCTTCTTATATGTGCAGGACTTTGATCTCTAATTTGTTTAACCAAATTTTCATCTACTATGGAAATACCAATTTTCTGATCCTGTTTCCATCTAGCTTGTAACTGCCCATACTGAAATCAAGTTTGTACTATCTTTTCTTCTTTTAAAATATTAAATGGCTTTAATTGCCATACATTTCTTTCTAATCTAAGAATTTCTTTATATGTAATCACATCATGCTTAAATCCCACATTTATATTTTCTATCGCATGTTTAGGTATTGCCCTATTTTTCTACTTGCGTTTTTACGTGCTTTCGAACTGCTAGGTTGGCAGAAGCTGGGACGAGTAACAGGTGCTCACTCTGTTACGCGACACTCGGGATTCGACCCGCCAAACTGCCGACCTTCTGATCGACAAACTCAGCGTCCTAACCCACTGAGCCACCGCGTTACATTAGTTTATATTGCTCATGAAACATCTGGGAAAGGGATATGATACATAGTGTGCTCTACATATGCAATACAAAAAGTTCATTTATGTATTACCTTAAGCTGAAGTTTAGTTATAGCTAGACAAACCTTGCCCCATTGGATCATCATTTCAAATATATTTTGTTATCCAAACAAAAAAAGCAATGGCAGCTGGAATGACGTCTGACTTCCTTCCATATTCCCCGCTGAGTTTCTTTGTGTGAAGGTAGCAGAGGCATCAGGAATCTTCCTTCCTTCCTTCCTTCCTTCCTTCCTTCCTTCCTTCCTTCCTTCCTTCCTTCCTTTTCCTACTGGCTTCCCCATATTCTTTGCTTGTAAAGCAGTCCCTTATGAAATATATTGCAGTTGTCCAAATGAGTTGTGATCAGGATGTAAATTACCAATGCAAGGACATTTTGGTCTAGATATAGTCATAACAAGAACACTAGCTAAAGCTTCATGTTGTCAGCCCTGAATTTCAACTGCTATTTAAGCAGGAGCTAAGAGTTCAGATATTAAATGCTTTGGCTGTAACCAAATCCAGCCCAGATTGTTCAGATGTTGTCAGATAATAAGCAGCTGCATCTTGTTATGCTATGAAATTAATCTAAGTTTCTTTTGCCATATTCATATCATCCCAACCTCTAGAAACTGGTTCATGACTTCCATAGCATCTCTGGCTCATTATGTATCACCTGGGGTGGTAATATATAATTAGTGTTATCAGCTGCTGACACTAATAGATAACTTTGCCACCAACTTCATATTATTATTAAACAATATGGGCAGAGCAACAAATACCCATGAAATTCTCAAAACATCTAAACCAACCAAAAAAGTGTGCATTCCCCCATGTAAATCTTAACAAAAGTAATCATTACAGTAATCAATGCTTTTCATGTCTTAGGACCAGGCTTGAATCCACACTGGAGAGTATTTAGGCAATCTTCTTCTACAACATCTTTTTTGGAATTGTCACTATCTTCTCAGTAAATAGGAAGTCAGTAAGAAAGTAGTGACAATTTCCATTAAAAGAGAAGTTTGAGATTGGGTGAATGTTATCAAATACATTTGGGTCCATTGAAGACTTGTTTAAGAGAGGTTAGGTAGAGGTAGCAGTTCCCACAAAGTAATACTGATTATCTCTCAGATTTAGCTATTTATACTGTGCCTAGCCCAAAGTTTGTAAAGAATCCTTTCAATTTTCTTGAGCTCTACAAGATCAAAAGATTCTACAATTCATTACAAAACTGTAAATAAAAATTTGTTTGCCATCTTTAGCAAGCAATTATGGCTTGCTTCCCCCCCCCAACTTCTGTTCAATACTGTCCAATTCTCAGACAACCTGGACAACTTCTTACAGTTTAGATGGCAAGAATTTTTAGAATTTTCCATTACTAGTCCATTGGTTGGCACAAGAGTTGACTAACTGGTCTGTCACCCAAGCCTGATATGAGAGAACAACCATCCCAAAGTCACCCAGCCAACTTTCACATCCAAGGTAAACTAGAATTCAATGAAACCCAGTTTTTATCCTGATGCCTTAATTATTATACCAAACTGTCTCTCATAGGTGCCTTAGAAAATACAGAATTTTTTAAAAAAACATAATGTAAAATCTGTAAGGCAGCGTCAAATTAAATATAATGAAGACTTCTTACATAAATCTACAATTGCATAAGAACAAACCACAGATGACAACATCCTGGCCAGGCAGAAACCATTGGAAGCAGATTATCCAATAAGTAACTTAGCCTTATGTTATAAACAGTTTTGAAGATGGTTTTTCAGCACCTAGAATTACCCTGCCATGCATATCAAGGGTTCTTTTTTGGATGACATAGATACTTGAGTGGTAAAACAAAGGAAAATGATGTGTTGTATATTAGATGTAGTTTAGGTGGTGTATCTAAATGTATTAATTAGGTTTTTGCTTGTGTGTCCTTTTATCTCCTGTACAAACAATTGCACCAAATAATAAATGTTGTATAATATATTAACACATATTTTTAAAAAGTTTGCAATGCTAAAGATAAAATGTTAAAAGGACACCGTTTATTCACAAAGTGAGTAGAAAAGCAAGGAAAGTGTAAGATGCCTTATGAGGACAAAGCAATTAAATTTGTTATGATTATGTATTTCATTTTATCTTGAGAAGATTTTGATAAAAATACAAAAAAAACCTGAAGAAAAATATAGATGAAATTACTGACCTTATGTTACAAAAATCCTAATACAACTAGTCCAATTTGATGTACGAGAAAATGAGTAAGTCACCATTAGAAATAGAAAAACTGTGGTACAGACACATATTAAACTTATAATAGTTTAATAGTACTTATAATTCTAAGGTAAATGAATTATCACTGAATTATGTATACCCTTACAGGTCTATTCTATTTGTTTCAAATTAATAATATTCAGATAGATTCTTTTGTTATAGTCCATGTATTAATAAATGGATTTCTGTATGTGTTTCCATATCCAACTTGTATATTAGCCTTTTTAAATACAATATATAAATATATTAGCAAACAAGTATAAAAATAAAATAAAAAGTTAATGGTTTGACTTTTCACCTATTTTCTTGATGCTCTCCTGGAGGCCACCTTCTAGGAGGAAAATGAGCCATGTCTGGAGCCATCAGAAAGCAGTGATGTGGAGTTTCAGAGAGCTCAGAAGCTGAATGGGATGTATTCATGGGAACGTTGGGAAGAGGGATGAGTGATCTACCAGACAAGCAGCCACTCAAACAAGAAGGAGATGGAGATGCATGGCTGCTGCCAGCCAGCTCAGAAGAGCAATCCATGATGAGGCCAGCTGATGAGAAATTGCAGCAATGGGTTGGCTCTCAAGAGAAACAGTTGCTTCCCCTGTCCGATCTGCAGAGCTGAATGACAAAATGGTAGTGGAGGTTGGTGAGGTGATTCATGAGGCAGTAGCCTCACCCCTCCTAATAAGATGCACCAGTTGGGATTGATTTAATAAGCCAGAGGGAGTCAGCTGGTTGAAAGAGACAAACATTTGTGGTTTTTTTTTGGTGCCTTGCTACTTTGCTTCATCTCAGTGTCTTGTTCCTGTCCCATGGTTTGTGGATTTTGTTCAAGGATGATTTTGTTGCCTTGATCTTGTTCCTGGGACTTATCTTTTGACTTGGACTTTTTTTGAGGAGACCTGCTCTTTGCTTCATTGTCCCTTGGAACAATTGAAGCCAGAACTGCTGGCATCCCTTCTAGTTTGGTCACTGTCAGTTGCACTTCACATTGCACTTAAGCCTCACTACTTTGTGGCCAGCTGGCCACCTCATTGTTGCCTGTGCTTCAGGTGTCAGATTGCTTCTGCTAGCCATGCTCTGTTAATGAACTTCTGGTGCCCTTGTTGGAAGACGTCCAGTCACTAAGGTTGCTACTCTTGACCTCCTACAAACTGTGGAAAATTGACTTGGGGTTTTGGAGAATGCTTTATGGGGGTTAGTTGTGAAATAAACATATTCATTCCTTTTTGAGAGTTACTTCCATGAACTGGGACAAGACAATTCTTAGTATGTCCATTTCATTTCCCCCAAACTGGTATTAGTCTCACTTGGAGAGGCAGGAACAGAAATCTGATGTTCCCATATTACATACTCCAATGGTTTGCAATAATATCTTCAGATTGACCATGCAGATCAGAAAAGTAGCACTGGGTCATTGTGCCTTTAAAAATACTCTTTTTTAAAAAAAGAATAAACTTTCTGAGAAAACATAATCAAAACATTGGAGAATCAAAGACAAAAAACCCTGGATATGTGTCTCACCTGACTGAATCAATCACAGCCACTTCTAAAACCATAGTTTTAAGCCGGCATCTTGAATTCTCTCTGAAACCTGACTTTCAACTACACTTGCATTCTTACCAGTTGCTGAATTTAATATTCTATTTGTGTTTTTCATTCTGCTTCTTTTATTACATGCACCTTCTCCAGCATTAATACTAATGATTTTCTCTTCTTTTCATCAATAAAAAGATGTGCTTCAGAATGACAGTCAGATCATCTGCTAGAAACCAATTCAAGGTTGATAAGACAATACAAAAGAAAAAAGAAATTTATTCCATACCAGTGCCTGCCACATCTGTTCATGGTGTAGGGGAATAAAGATTTCCTTCTGTTTTCCATTGAGAAAGATAAAGTATCTTTTTCACTTGCTTGCACTAAGACAGCCATATTACCATAAGGTATAACTAGTTCATTCCTCTATAATAGCTATACCAAAATGCATGAAAACTGAGACAGAGGATAAAGCTAGAGGTTTGATAGGCAGAATGAAATAGGATCACTGATAAGTGAGCTTATCCACCAACAATTGATTTCATAGCCAGGCTTGTCCACTATGAATATCATTGCCTATTTCAACAGAGAACAAGGCATTTATTTGCAATGGAACATTTGATGTGAAGATCTTTGGTGAGAAGCACACTGAAGTGACATCCATTAAAGTGGTTAGAACAGCTCTTTGGTTCCACAGTTTACATGCTTCGGCCTAAATGTTGAGCTCAATATTTCTTGCCTGTATGGAATTTCAATAACATTTTTACAATGAGAATAAGGAATGGTTGGAAAAATCAATCACATTTTTGATGAATAAATTGGTGTGTGTGTGAGTGTGTGTGTTGTTGAGACACTGAGCTGAGCATAACTATAAATGCATTTTTAAAAAATGCATGAATTAGATCCTTCCCTTTTTATACTTTAAAATAGTATATAAAACTATAAATATTTAAGCATTTTACTATTAATTATATACCAACATGATCCCCTTCATGGATTACTGCCTTGTCGTGGCGAAGGGGCTTGCATAATTCAATGAAGCTGTGAGCTATGCCGGGCAGGGCCACCCAAGACAGAAAGGTCATAGCAGAGAATTCTGACAAAACGTGATCCACTGGAGAAGGAAATGGCAACCCACTCCAGTATCTTTGCCATGAAAACCCCATGTACAGTACCAAAAGGCAAAACAATATGATGCTGGAAGATGAGCCCCTCAGGTCGAAAGGCATCCAATATGCTACTTGGGAAGAGCAGAGGGCTAGTACCAGTAGCACCAGAAAGAATGAAGCGACTGGGCCAAAGCCGAAAGGAGGCTAAGCTGTGGATGTGTCTGGTGGTGAAAGGAAAGTCCGATGCTGTAAAGATTTTTTCTCCATAGTAACCTGGAATGTAAGATCCATGAATCAAGGAAAGCTGGACATGGTCAAAAAAGAGATGACAAGACTGAACATGGATATCTTAGCAATCAGCGAACTAAAATGGACAGGAATGGGTGAATTGAATTCAGATGAGCATCAGGTATACTACTGCTGGCAAGAATCCCTCAGAAGAAATGGAGTAGCCAACATAGTCAATAAAAGAGTAGGAAAAGCAATACTGGGATACAATCCTCAAAATGACAGAATGATCTCAGTTCGAATCCAAGGCAAACCATTCAATATCACAGTAGTCCAAGTCTATGCCCCAACCACCGGTTCCGAAGAGGATGACATTGACCGGTTCTATGAAGCCCTACAGCACCTTATAGAACTAACACCAAAAAATGATGTCTTTATCATCATGGGGGATTGGAATGCTAAAGTAGGAAGCCAAAAGATAACCAGAATAACAGGCAAGTTTGGCCTTGGAGTACAAAATGAAGCAGGGGACAGGCTGATAGAATTTTGTCAAGAGAATACAATGGTCATAGCAAACACTCTTTTCGAACAACCCAAGAGATGGTTCTACACATGGACATCACCAGACGGTCAACACAGAAATCAGATTGACTATGTGCTCTGCAGCCAAAGATGGAGAAGCTCTATACAGTCAGTAAAAACAAGACCAGGAGCTGACTGTGGCTCAGACCATGAGCTTCTCATTGCAAAATTTAGGCTTAAACTGAACAAAGTAGGGAAAAGCACTAGGCCACTCAGGTATGAATTAAATCATATCCCTGTTGAATATACAGTAGAGGTGACAAATAGATTTAAGGAATTAGATCTGATAGACAGTGCCTGAAGAACTATGGACAGAGGTTCACAACTTTGTACAAGAGATAGCAACCAAAAGCATCCCAAAGAAAAAGAAATGCAAGAAAGCAAAATGTCTGTCTGAGGAAGCTTTGCAAATAGCTGAGGAAAGGAGGAAAGCGAAAGGCAAGGGTGAAAAAGAAAGATATCCCCAATTTAATGCAGAATTCTAAAGAATAGCTAGAAGAGATAAGAATGCCTTCTTCAATGAACAGTGCAAAGAAATAGAAGAAAACAATAGAATAGAGAGGACTAGAGATCTTTTCAAGAAAATTGGAGAGATGAAGGGAACGTTTAATGCAGAAATGGGCATGATAAAGGACCAAAATGGCAGGGACCTAACAGAGGCAGAAGAGATTAAGAAGAGGTGGAAAAATTACAAAGAAGAACTATACAAGAATGAGCTTAACGTCCCTGATAATCCCAATGAGGTGGTCACTGACCTCGAGCCAGACATCCTAGAATGTGAAGTGAAGTAGGCCTTAGGAAAGCTGAGCAACAACAAAGCTAGTGGAGGTGACAGTATTCCAGCTGAGCTATTCAAAATCTTAAAAGACGATGCAGTAAAAGTGCTACACTCAATTTGCCAGCAAATTTGGGAAACTCAACAGTGGCCACAGAATTGGAAAAGATCAGTTTACATTCCAATTCCAAAGAAAGGCAGTGCCAAAGAATGTTCAAACTATCACACCATTGCACTCATTTCACATGCTAGTGAAGTTATGCTTAAAATCCTATAAGCTAGACTCCAGCAGTATGTGGATCGAGAAGTACCAGAAGTACAGGCAGGATTTCGAAGAGGCAGAGGAATTAGAGATCAAATTGCAAACATATGCTGGATCATGGAGAAAACTAGAGAGTTCCAGAAAAACATCTACTTCTGCTTCATTGACTATGCTAAAGCCTTTGATTGTGTGGATCATAACAAACTATGGCAAGTTCTTAAAGAGATGGGAGTACCAGACCATCTTATTTGTCTCTTGAGAAACCTATATGTGGGCCAAGAAGCAACAGTGAGAACTGGATACGGAACCACTGATTGGTTCAAAATTGGGAAAGGAGTCCGGCAAGGCTGTATACTCTTGCCCTGCCTGTAAAGTCGCGTGCTCCACAGAGAGATGGACACAGAGCTGGGTAACGATGCATTTATTCAGGAACAGAATGAACTGGGGAAAAGGGGATACCTGGCGTCTATTTGTACCTGCCCAGGTGGATGACATCCAATCAGTTCAAACCTGGGCTTCCCGCCAGTGCAGGTGGCCAATGGGTTTAAATCCTGGCTTCCCGCCAGGCCTGACCATGCCTGGGGCTGTCAACAGCTTGAGCCATTCAGGCTTTTCCCGCGTGAGCGGTTATCGCCCGGAGCTGTCCGACCCCCTGCTGATCTGCTCAATCAGCCTCCTGCTGAGCTGTTCATTGTGTATGCTGAGTGGCATACACTGCACCCCTTCCCCCATGGTGAGGAGGACCCTCCGTCGTTCCTTCTAACTATATACAGCTTATTTACAAATTTACATTTAACCATCTGATTCCTCCTCCCCCAGGCTTAAGAGCGAACATAATCGTTAAGGTAGCTAGGGGCTCTGTGTGCTCTGTTGGATCTTCTCAGGATCGGCTCTGCAGTAGGTGCGGTTCTTCTTCTTGTTTCTCGGTCTGACTGCGTTGGTCTGTTTTGTGTGGGGGTATGTGTTTCTGTGTTGGCTCTTTGTGACCCGCTGTCATCAGGCTCCTGCCTATTTCCCCTGTCAGCTACTTGCCAGGTAGATGGATACCCCAGGGCCCTTCCTGCTGTTCTTCTGGGTGACTGTGAATGGGTTTGTGTGTGCGTCTGTGCTTGTGTTTGCACTGCCTCCTCTCCCACTGCCTTCGTTGATGCTTTACCCATCCTTTCAGGGGCCCTCTTCCTTAATTGATCTAAATGTCTCCTCCACAGGAGTCCTCCCTCCACACTTACTTTGTAGGAGAGGGGCCCTGTCTGCTCTACTACCTCACCTGGCACCCATGGATGGCCTGTGCTGTAGTTTCTGGCCCAGATCTGCTCCCCTGTGTTGAAATTGGTTTTGAGGATTGGGGGCTCTGTGTCTGCTGATACCCTGTCTGGGTGGAGTCTGTCTAGTGTTGTTATGAGGTGTTTGCCCCATCTGAGCTCCGCTGGGCTCTTGCCTGTGGCTGTGCAGGGTGTTGCGTGTTGATGGAGGAGGAATGTGGCCAGTCTCTGTTTCCAGTCCCCTTGTATTATTCGCTTGAGTGCATCCTTGGTGGTCCACACGAACCTCTCTGCCAATCCATTACTGGCAGGGTGGAAGGGCGCTGATGTGGCCCTTTCCTCAGGAACACCTGGAAATCCGAGGAGGTAAATTGTGCTCCTCAGGAACACCTGGAAATCCGAGGAGGTAAATTGTGCTCCGTTATCAGATACCACTACATCTGGTAGCCCATGCGTGGCAAACACTCCCCTTAATGCCTGTATAGTTCCTGCTGATGTCATGTTAGTCACAGGTACCACCTCTAACCACTTGGAGTGACTGTCAACGATGACTAGAAATGTGTGTCCCTGGAAAGGCCCTGCGTAATCTATATGTACCCTGGACCATGGGGTGTGAGTTTGTTCCCACTTGTGGACTGGGGCGTGTGCCTGCTCTGGACGAGACCTTTGGCACGTGTAGCACCCTGCTACCAACCCCTCTATCTCTTTGTCCAACCCCGGCCACCACAGGTAACTCCTCACTAGGGCCTTCATCCTTACCACTCCTGGGTGGCCCTCGTGTAGTGACTGCAGGACTTTCTCCCTAAGTTTTGTGGGGATGATGACCCTACTCCCCCACAACAGGCAGCCTTTATGTGCTGAAAGCTCGTGCCTTCTCGTGAAAAATGCTGTGAATTCTGGTCCAGGTGATTTGTCCTGCCATCCGCTGCTCACCCAGGACTGAATTCTGCTGAGAATCTTGTCCTTGGGAGTTTCAACTGCTATGTCTCTAGCGTCTAATGGGCATTCAGCCAGCTCCTGTATTGCTAGTATCTGATTAGCAGGGGCGGGGTCTGGCCCAGCCTCCCTTAGGGGGAGTCTGCTGAGTCCATCAGCGTGTCCCATTTCCTTACCTGGTCTATGGATCAGCTTACAGGAGTATGCTGATAGAAAAATGGACCATCGAAGCATCCTTGGTGAAAGGATTTGTGGCGTTTGCTTCTCCATGGTAAATAGTCCTAACAGGGGCTTGTGATCTGTGTAAATGAGGAATTCCCTCCCATAGAGGTAATCGTGAAACTTTTTTACTCCCACAACCACTGCCAGCGCCTCCTTATCTATCTGAGCATAGTTCCTTTCAGCCGCTGACAGGGTCCGGGAATAGTATGCTATGGGAGCCTGCGTGCCATCCTCCCTTAGGTGGCTGAGGACCGCCCCTATCCCATAAGGGGATGCATCGCACGCTAGGCAGATGGGCTGGTCCTCCCTGAAATGCGTGACTGTTGCATCCCCAGCTAGCATGTTCTTAAGGGTCCTGAACGTGCTTGTGTGTGTGGCAGTCCAGTCCCAGGGTGTCTGTTTGTCCAGGAGTCTGTGTAAAGGCTCTGCGATGGTTGCCTTATGTGGCAAGAAGGTGTGATAAAAGTTTAAAAGACCAAGAAACGCTTGCAGTTCCGCTTTGTTTTTGGGAATTGGGGCTTCCTTGATAGCCCTCACCTTGGAGGCGGACGGGTGGATGCCTTGAGCATCTATCCTGAACCCCAGGAACTCCGTTTCCGTTACCCCAATTTTGCACTTGTCTTTTTTTAACCTTAGACCCACATCCCTAAAACGACCGAGTACCGCTCTTAGACGTGATGCCAGGACGTCCTCTGAGCCGGCTGCTATGAGGATGTCGTCGAAATACGGGCAAACCCCGGGAATCCCCTTGAGCGTTTTTTCCATGACTTCCTGGAAAATCCCCAGAGCTATGCTGACTCCGAATTGCAGCCGGTTTACCCGGAACACCCCTTTATGGGTGATGATCATTTGGGCCCTTGCTGCCTCTGGGTCTACCGGCAACTGTTGATAAGCCTGGGCAAGATCTAATTTTGCGAACACTGCCCCACCTTGCAGGGATGCCAGGATGCTGCTTACGGCAGGGACCGGGTAAGAATGCGCACTTAACGCCCGGTTGATTGTCCCTTTATAATCTGCGCAAATTCTAATGTCCCCGTTTGCCTTTATCGGGGTGACTATGGGGGGGTCTCCCAATCTGCCCCGTCTACCGGCGTCAGCACCCCGTTCCGCCAATTTATCCAGTTCCTGCTCAATTTTGTGCTTGAGCGCGAAAGGAACTCTCCTCGCCTTCATCCTAACCGGCTGGACTAGGGGGTTTAATTTAAAGGAAATTGGGGTCCCGGTGTACTTTCCCAGCCATTCGTCGAAAACATCCGCGAATTCCCTGCAGATGCCCTCCAGTGAGGGGTGGCTCTGCGTCTGGTGGATCCCGGTGATCCCAATGCCCAATGCCCTGAAACACCCTAGCCCCACGAGGCTGGTCTGCTGACCCTCGACGACCAGCACGCTCAACTTCCCCTTAAACCCCTTGTAGTGGACCATCACCGACGCCTCCCCCCTGATGTTAATTGGAGAGTTCTGGAAGTCCAAGAGGGTCAGTTTGGATGGCCTCAGGGGAACCCACTGGCCGCTCCGCTTGCAGATTTCATTGAATGTCCGCGTGGAAATTATGGATACGGCCGACCCAGAGTCAAGTTCCATTACGCAGGGAACCCCTTGAAGCTTGACCCTTAGTTTGATTTTTGGCGTTAGGGGCGGGTGCCCCCCGGTTATGCAAACAGCTGACCGTCCCGCCGTGTGGCTAACCGTTAGCCTTGGCGTCCACTCCCCTGTACCTGTGGCCAGCTGGAAGTCTGCCTCTACCTCGTGTAGACTGTCCCTCGGCCGGCTCCGACAAAACGCCGCAATGTGGCCGGTCTTTCCGCACGCTCTGCACTTGGCCGATTTGAAATGGCAGGTAGACCGGGGATGCTGTCCTCCGCAGCTGGCACATCGGGTAGACCAGGTGGAATTTCCCGATCCGCAGCTGGCACACTGGGTAGATCGGGGTTGTCCGAGAGCGCCAGGCTGGGTAGACCTGGGGCCGCAGCCGCACTGCTGGGTAGATCGGGAGCGATTGGCGCCGCAGCCGGGAAGCTGGGTAGACCGTGGTCCGCTCGTTCTGCAACCGCACTCCTGGTACCGTTGCTCGGCTGCCGCTGGTCATTGCTCCCTCATGCGGTCCCTGGAGAAGGCAGTCGATCGCTGCTGGCGGTGAATGGCGTCCACCTCATATTCTGCCCCTTCTGCGTCGCTGTGGCCGGACAACTGATGGATGGCCCCGCTCTCCCTCGCTTCGGACTCCTCCGCTACGTCCCAGGCTAAGAACTCCTCCTGGACGTCTCGTAAAGTCAGCTTCTGCTTGGCAAACATTTTCTGCCGTAGTTTGCGGTCCCTTAGTCCGCAGACAATCCAGTCTCACAGACGGACCTCTAGATTGTCGAAGTTGCAGAGTCTAGCCGCTTGTCGCAGGGCGGCCATGTACTGCTTGGCGGTCTCGCCTGGTCGCTGGTCCTGTTTCTCGAACCGGTACTGCCATGCTATTTCTGAGGTTTCGGGCTTAAAATGCTCCGTTAGTTTGGTTATTAGTTCACTGTACCCGATGGCGTGAATGTCTTCGGGCGCGCAAAGACTGACCGCCAGCTGGTACATCTCCGTGCCACAGCTGCAGAGTAGCGCCGCCGCTCTCTGTTGGTCATCCTTGACCCCGTTCGCCCATAGGTAGCACTCGAGCTGACCTACAAATGCCTCCCACTCCTCAGGGCGGTTGCTGTGGAAGATGGGGTATTGCCCCAGTTGTGCCATTACCGTGGTCTGGGTCGCCCTGCATCGGTTTCCGAGCTGCCGATGGGAATTCGTCCGCGGCTATCATTGTCCGGGGCAGGATCCCACCTTCGTCGCCAGTGTAAAGTCACGTGCTTCACAGAGAGACGGACACAGAGCTGGGTAATGATGTGTTTATTCAGGAACAGAACAAACTGGGGAAAAAGGGATACCTGGCGTCTATTTGTACCTGCCCAGGTGGATGACATCCAATCAGTTCAAACCTGGGCTTCCCGCCAGGCCTGACCATGCCTGGGGATGTCAACAGCTTGAGCCATTCAGGCTTTTCCCGCGTGAGCGGTTATTGCCCGGAGCTGTCCGACCCCCTGCTGATCTGCTCAGTCAGCCTCCTGCTGAGCTGTTCATTGTGTATGCTGAGTGGCATACACTGCACTGCCTATTTAACTTATATGCAGTGCACATCATGAGAAAGGCAGGGCTAGATGAATCAAAATTTGGAATTAAGATTGCCAGAAGAAATATCAACAACCTAAGATATGCAGATGATACCACTCTAATGGCAGAAAGTGAAGAAGAACTAAAGAGCCTCTTGATGCAGGTGAAGAAGGAGAGTGCAAATGCTGGGTTGAGACTTAACATTAAGAAAACCAAGATCATGGCATCCGGCCCTCTCAATTCCTGGCAAATAGATGGGGAAGAAATGGAGGTAGTGACAGATTTTATTTTCCTGGGCTCCAAGATCACTGCAGATGGGGACTGTAGCCAAAAAATTAAAAGACGCTTGCTCCTTGGGAGGAAAGCCTTGGCAAATCTAGACAGCACACTAAAAAGCAGAGACATCACCTCTGATGTCATCTCTCAATGATCACAAAGAGCATCAATAGGTGCTAAGTTACGGTGGGTTCTTCTGGTATATAACATCTTCAGCAACATAGCCTATCAATTTTGAGGATTTAATGCAACTACTTATAATAAACAAAAGAATAATCTCAAAAATATATTGGTTAGTACTGCAATTAGAGGGAACCAGTTTGGTCTAGTAGTTGAGGTAACATGCTAGAAATCAGAAGACTGTGAGTTCTTGCCTTAAGGATGAGAGTTGACTGGGTGACTTTGGGCTGGTTGCTCTTTCTATCTATGATGTCAGGCTTGTGTGACAAGCTTGTTGGTCAACTCCTGTCACAACAAGTGATGGGATTCAGCTGGTTCGCACCACTTCAGCAGATCTGGTAGCTAATTTTTTGTTGCCCAGGCCCAGAATGGACTTCTGGAAGCGGCATCCACACAGAGAACCAGTTGTTCACATATTTGAATCCCACCACTGTCACAACCAATGAATCAACACTGGATAGATCTGAAAAAAATGGACCCTGTATTTGTGGGGAAACACTAGGTAGGAAAAATGCAATATAGTTAGAATAGGAGGTTCATCCCATGGTATAAAGAAAGCTTGGGACACTAATCTTGACAAATCCATACAAGAGACAATGGAAAAGCCTTAGATAATATAACAGTCAATTGCCAAATTAGGAAAAAAAAACCAGAAACAAATCATAAGACATCAGAGGCAGGGACCATAATTCTATCAAATTTGGAAGGATGTTATGACTTATTTCAATAACCATAATATGGTAATTTATTTTTTGAAGAAAACCATCCAAAGTTACATATTTGTATCTGGTGAAGGTATATGTGGGCTTTTCATTTTTAGTGAGGTAAGGGTGTCCAATCCTTGGTGGATTGGGCCTTGGTGGAGCAGTGGGCTAATGCCTCCTTAAGTAACACCAGCTGCCTGCAATTAGTGCAGGTTCGAGTCCCACCAGGCTCAAGGTTGACTCAGCCTTCCATCCTTCCGAGGTAGGTAAAATGAGGACCCAGATTGTTGGGGGCAATAAGCTGACTTTGTAATAATGCCGCTTGGGGGGGCGCGAAAGCCCTAATAAGCAGGCATATACATAGAATGAAGGCTATTGCTAAGCACATTGATTTGTGCTTAGATTGTAAGCCGCCCTGAGTCTTTGGAGAAGGGCGGGATATAAATGGGATTAAAAAAAACAATCCTAAAAAACACAATCAGAGTTTAGAGGAAGAGCTAGAATTTGACTCATTTATTTAATTGGACTATCTTTATCTAATCTTTATGTAATTTGTTGTATTGTTTTTAAAAACCTTGTGAACCGCCCTGAGTCCTACGGGAGAAGGGCTGTATATAAATTGAATAAATAAATAAATAAATAAATAAAATAATTTAAGGACTTGTGTGGAGAACAGATTTTCAGACATATTTATGCAGAAAATTCAAAGGGGTTCATAAATTTTTAAGCACCCTTGTAGAGGACAAACATAAAATGAACACATCATAGTTAAATCTCTTAAGAGCATGATGTGGCCATGAGAACTAGAATTGATTTCCACAACTAGCCTGAGCAGGATCATTGCCCATGTATTGAAGACAGAAATGTACAAAGTAATTCTCTATCAGACCTCCAGGAAGGCATATTCTGGCCATCTTTTGGAAATGCTATACATAAAAGGTATTGTTTTATGATTTATGACAGTGCAAACAAAGCTGTGTGATTCACTTGTAGGAATTGATTTAATTGTAGGGAAATATCTGTACTGCAATTAGTTATTATGCACTATTGCAGAAAAGCTGCCTCTTTTTGCATAACTGGTCCTTCCACACTTTTGTTTTTTTTTAAAAGTTGATTGAAATGATGGACTTGTAATGTTTTCTTGTAACCAGGTGAAATCAGTTAGTACAAGAACCAAAGGTAAAGAAAAATGGTAACTGTGGGCCCTTCCTTCCTGTTTGCTTGTGCCACATGGGTAGATGTCAAGCGAAAGGAGCAGACAGGGTAAGCTCATGCAGACAGTATAGCAATTAAAACTGTATGTCTTTATTTATTTATTTATTTTAATTCCATTTATATCCCGCCCTTCTCCGAAGACTCAGGGCGGCTTACAAGCTTAGCAGTAGCCTTCATTCTATGTATATGCCTGCTTAATAAGGTAAAGGTAAAGGTAAAGGTATAGGTTCCCCAGCACATACGTGCTAGTCGTTTCCAACTCTAGGGGCCGGTGCTCATCTCTGTTTCAAAGCTGAAGAGCCAGCGCTTGTCCGAGGACGTTTCCGTGGGCCAGCATGACTAGATGCCAAAGGCGAGCGGAACGCTGTTACCTTTCCACCGTAGTGGTCCCTATTTTTCTACTTGCATTTTTACATGCTTTTGAACTGCTAGGTTGGCAGAAGCTGAGATGAGTAACAGGCACTCACTCTGTTACGCGGCACTTGGGATTCAACCCGCCAAACTGCCGACCATCTGATCGACAAGCTCAGCGTCCTAACCCACCTGCCCATAAAAGGAAAGTGATTAGTACATAAAATCCAAGGGAATCAACCATTGGATTGGTAGTATCCACTTTATATGTAGAATAGAAACCATCACCATAGGAAAGGCTTTGATTGATTTGAATATTTATATCCTGCCTTTTTATTACTTTTAGGGGGGAAAAACTCAAGGCAGCAAAAATATCTAATACTCCCTCTTCTCTTATTTCCCCTACCACAGCAACCCTGACAGGTGGGTTGGGCCCAAGGTCATCCAGCTGGCTTTCATGCCTAAGGTGGGACTAGAACTCAAACACTCCTGCCTTAACCCTACACTAAGCTAGTTTTCTAGTTTGGATAGAACTAGAAGCTGTGACGAAGTCTTCACTCTGCAGCGTACCAAATTCCTGTTTAATTTTAAAAATTAAAATAAACTATCTTCCTACTGATCTCTATGTTTTGCATGAATGTATACTGTTTCTAATGTGTTTGTTTCTCTATGTATTTGATGAATCATAAAGACAAATTATTTCTAAAAATAAAGTTGAAGAGGCTTTGTTAGGGTAACTTCATTTTAATTAATCATGTGGTTTGCCCTTCGTTGTTTTCAAGGGCAGACCACATGATTAATACTTTGAACCCTAGAGAATTAATGTACTTTAAAAAAATCAATGTAGTGATGATGAGTTAATAAAAGGAATTCATCTTTTCTACTGCAATCTTTTTAAAAATGAATACATTTTGTTTTATATATTCTTGGATTTCTTTCCTCAATTACTTATGTAAGGTATTATATTGTGGGAGTAGGACAATGTGACTAAAATAAATATAAACCAATAGAGTTCACATTCATCACAGAGAAATTTATTTTTCCTCTTTACATTTTAGTAATTACTTACTTGAGCATCTATTTCACACCACAGAAAGGAAAAAATCTAAACAATGTCATTTTGTAATTTTATCAACATATGAATAGCTAAAATGAAGGGTTGAAACAACAAAACATGTTCCTTTTCTGAATTTAAATTGAATTTTATTTAATTTTTTGAGCTTATTCCCCAGTATCACAGGAATAAGATATTTAGCTGTTTGTCTCCCTCTTGCAACTATCTAAAAAAAAAGGTGGTGGAGGGAAGCCAAATACAAATAGATTCTTTTTCCAACTGAAAAGTACTAACCAAAGAAATCCCTGAGGCTAAATACACACAGCATTTTCCAAAAGGAGTTATACTATAGTTATACAGAATAACAGTATTTATACACAAGAAATATTGATTTCTAGCCAAGAAATTTACAAGGCCAAACACAGAAGCAATTCTCTTTAGGAATAATAAATTATATAGACTAAAGGAAAGTCTTTCTAACTGCACACTGACAATGATGTGGGAATTACATTGTCACTTGATGTTTCAACAACAAGAATTATGTTATTATTAGATTATTGTATGAGTCATTTACTAATATTCAGTGGCTAGCAACAGTACTATTCTTACCAGAAGACACTCTCAACAATTCTGTACTGAGTTCTTACATAACAAGAGGGGAAAATTGTATCTTCATCAAGTACAGCAATTTGTTATTTACATATGCAGATTGGGTTATGGACATGGATTAGTATATTACAAAATTTATTGGAGAAGCTTACAAGATCCAAAACTTATCATTAAATATTTGCTGGGTTCTGCAGCTTTTTTTGACTGTTGGATATTGTTATTAATTCAGGACAGGAGAATATGTAAGTTATGAAATGTAAAACTTGGGTTTCTGCAGATGGGTAGACTGAAGTACTGTAGCTTATAAATTAAGTTGTAAATTACTTTAAATGCCTAAATGTAGGATGTAGCCATTTGTACTGTATATTAGATAAAATCTATCTGTTTATACAGACTACAATACTTGATTATCTGCTTCACTGTTAAAAAACAATATAAATGTAAATGCTGACAAAAGAGAATATGATTGGTATTGTTTAAAGGTTGTAAATTTCTTATGGATACCTGACTGGAAGTTGTAACTATATTGAAAGAATGTACAACCATTAACTAATAACGTCCACAATAACCTCGCCGCTTTGGAAATATTTGTTTCCATACCTGGGCACATTTTCCCGATCATAACCCAAAAAGAGACAAATTTATTCCTTACAGATAGTCCTCTAGTTATGACCCTAACAGAGCCTCCCCATTAGGATCTGAAGTCAGGACAATGTAAAATGAATTGCCTCAAGTAATGACCAGTCATCCCTGCTGTCCCCAGTGCATTCTTTAAACAGAATGCAAGTGTCATTAAGTGGGGGAGGAGACCATGAGAGAAATAATGTAGGTACTAGCACACCTACCTCAGGCCTCTGAAGCCTCCCTCACCCCGAGATACCTCATTCTCTGTTTCTCAACCTTGGGTGCCTTGTATGTCAGTCTGTGGCACAGAAACATTAGGAAAGGAAAATGCTGCGTGCACCAGCCTTTCCTAATTCTGCCTCAGCCCTTCCTTCTGCCCAGGTGCCCTGCCTTTCTGGGACAAATAGAGAATCAGTTTCCTAGTCTGGTTGTAGCAGCCCTCTACAAGAAGTCAGAAGAAAATAGCTAAAGCTTGCAAAGATCCAGCATCCTCATTTTCTAGCACAAGTTTCTAGTTGACTTAAGTTTTGAGTTGAAGTTTTTCCCCCCTCCAATTCTATGAAAAAACCACAGAGTTTCTTTGCTTCCTTGGTTGGTTCCTCTATTTTTTTAGCATGGCAGGAGAGTTTATTTTAGCACCTAATTGGGGCAGGAAAGGAAACATCAACAAGTTTGACCGTCCAAGCTTTTTCTGTTTTGTTTTGTTTTCTATTGAACAAATGTGGCTTTGTGGGTGGGGGTAGGGTTAAGCAAGGAAAAGATTTTGGGAAGCTCATCCTGTGCTACATCTGTTTCACTGTGGAACAGATTCATATGTAGTTTGGGAAGTTGGTCATAATTTTGAACCGTCATTGTGGCCTGTCATTTTTTGAGCACTACCTGTACTACCTTTATTACTGAAGGTTCTGCTTGGAATTGCAAAAAGCTCCTCCTCCTCCTCCTCCTCCTCCTCCTCCTCCTCCTCCTCCTCCTCCTCCTCCTCCTCCTCCTCCTCCTCCTCCTTCTTCTTCTCTCTCTCTCTCTCTCTCTCTCTCTCTCTCTCTCTCTCTCTCTCTCTCTCTGTGTGTGTGTGTGTGTGTGTCTGTGTGTCTATGTATGTGTGTAAGATATGGGGATTATCCGTAACACATGCATTTTGATAAATATTATTCAGGTAAAAACACTGTAGAACTTCTCTCTGATTAGATTTTTTTTTGCTTATGTTGAAAATTTGAGGAATATTCTATCGAGATTTGTAAACTATTAGTCATGACAAAGAAAGAAAAAAAGAAAAAGGAAGGAAGGAAGGAAGGAAGGAAGGAAGGAAGGAAGGAAGGAAGGAAGGAAGGAAGGAAGGAAGGAAGGAAGGAAGGAAGATAAATATAATTCTACTAAAGTGCTTCAGACATGTACTCAGTATTTTCATGCCAGTTCATCATGCACTCTGTGGTATCAGCTGAGAACGTTCTTGGCTGACACTATTGCCTGGACTCATACTTCCATATTTCTAAAATACTTTGAATAAATTAGACTTCTTTTTCTTCTTCTTTTTTTAGAATAGCAATATATAATTATGTAAAATGGAGATTTTAGCCATTCTCCAATTATAGTTGTATGTAAAAGTTAGAGATTCCTCATATTTCAATGATTCTTTAAGTGAATAGAAGCTGGCAGAACCTACATATCGCACAATGTTAAACGTGATTATTTTGTGCAAACTTGAATACATATTATTTATGTTCAAGTATTTTTCTGTCTTCAACTTAGTGTTGACTATTGGCAAAGCTTCAACAAATCTCTGCAGTTTTATTTACAAAATTTGGGGGGGGAGTAGTTTGTTCTTGCTTTCTTCCTAGGACTGAACAGAGTGACTGGCCCAAAGTCACCCCGCTGGTTTCATCACTAAGATGGGACTATTGCTCCCATTTTCCCAGTTTCTAGTTCAGTCCCTTAACCACTACATAAAAGTGAATCTTTATAGCTCTTTAAAGTTTAAAATAAGACAAGAGTGATTTGGCAGATGGAAAAAATGGCTACTTTTTAATTCAGTTTTTTGCAGCATCTCCTTTTTTAATATAAAGCTTCCACATGTTTACTGTAGCCACAGACGCTAAAAAGATTTTGGATATTTCAGAATACAATGGTTTAAACATAGCTGTTTATCACCTAGAAAATATTTATAGAGAAATTAAAATAAAGGATTGGGGATGGATTCACGGTCTTCAGACTTCTGTATTATTGAAAATTTGAAGGAATATTTCAAACAAGCAGTCCATACAAAAGGTCTAAGAAATACTTTTGAGCTAGATGAGAAAAATAAAACAATCAAAACAAAGGAAGATATTTAGCTGATGACAGGATATGTTTGAAAACTTTTTTTATCAAAGATGATGTTATAAAATACTGACTGAATCTACTTTCAAAAAATTTCATCTGTATTCCCTGTTTTGATATTTTGAATCTGTATTTAGGTGCAATTGAAATGTTAGCTACTGAATTCTCTTTTCTGGGCCCGTCCAACAGGAAGGCTCTACTTTGTTTCTGATGCTATTGACGTTGGCTGATTAGAATGATCAGGGAGTGACATTTTGGAGTTTTGGAACAAAGCAGCAGGCATCCATTTGAAAGGAAAAGATGGCACAGTGATGAACCAATCAGGATGTGATTATTCTCCCACTGTTATGCTATTGTCTACCTATAAAGTAACTCACTGTTGCTTTGAGAATAATTACAGGAAAGTTGAAATTTTTGTCTTTCAGTTTATATGTGTACACAACCTTCAGAAGAAAGGCAGATAAAGTGTAAGGTTCCCCCGCACATGCGTGCTAGTCGTTTCCGACTCTAGGGGCCGGTGCTCATCTCCGTTTCAAAGCCGAAGAGCCAGCGCTTGTCCGAGGACGTCTCCGTGGTCATGTGGCCAACATGACTAGATGCCAAAGGCGCATGGAACGCTGTTACCTTCCCACCGTAGTGGTCCCTATTTTTCTACTTGCATTTTTACGTGCTTTCGAACTGCTAGGTTGGCAGAAGCTGGGACGAGTAACAGGCACTCACTCTGTTACGCGGCACTCGGGATTCGACCCGCCAAACTGCTGACCTTCTGATCGACAAGCTCAGTGTCCTAACCCACTGAGCCACCACGTCCCTTGCAAACAATGCAAACAATTTTAATACTGTAATAGTACGACTGTTCAATTGACCTTAGTTGTGTTTTTGAGGGTACACACAAACACACACACTCCTTATAAATGCAATCAATCTTTATCTTCAAAGGCAGATTGTCAGTTGGACAATTGAGCATGTGGAACTAAGCATTATGAATATAGCTGTATTCAGCAAGACATCACCATTTTTCTTATGTGCTAATGTCATACTTGGCTTGGTTGACTGAAAGCTAACTCTTTTGGAGTCGTGGGGAATGTACTGGTTGATTTGCTGGTTAATTTTTGGTATCCATCACTGCACTTCATGGCTTCTCTTGTGTGCTTTTTGTTTATGAAGAGTTCGACGTGCACTTAAAACATCTATTCTAGTTAGTCCTCTATTTTTTTAAAATTCAATTCAGTTGTGTCCAATTCATTGACACTACCTGTACAAGTCCCTGCAGATTTCTTGACAAATTTTTCAGAAGTAGTTTGTCTTCCTAGGGCTGAGAGAAAGTGACTGGCCCAAGCTGGCAATGTGACCAAGCGAAGACTAAATCTCCCAGTCTCCCAGTTTATAGGCTGATACCTTAACTACTACAGCAGACTAGCTGTCTTTTATTATTATGTTAGGTTGTGCAGTCAGCCAGATGTTTGGACTATTATTATTTAAATTTATTGGCTGCCAACTCTGTTGCTACTATACTATTATAAACATATTTTGTATTATGTTGATAGTACAAAAACATATGTAGGCTTTTTTATTTTGACGTCTTTTTGGCTGTTTTCTATTACTTTAATATTTCAGTGTAAAAGGAAGTGTTGTGCTATTGAGCAATGGAGTGTTTATGATTTATGAATTTTCCTTTTTGTTGTTTCTTTTCAAGTGAATCTTTAAATATTGTCTACAAGGTTAACTTTAGGAGCTAAATTAAGATTAATAGGATTGTTTTAGAAAGTTTTTGAAAGAAATACCATTTGTATTAACAGATCAGTTGGAATTCACTTTTTGCCAAGATGTTCTTCTAAACTGGAAGAGATTACTGATCTGCAAAATGGTATGAGTTAAGATTGTGTGATGGTCAGAGAAGTGCCTTTTTTTAGTTTCTCTCAATTAGCATATAACTTGTACTTCACTTCCAGGAATATAGCATAGAAGGAGAAAGTTTTCAGAATTAGAATTTTCAAAAAATAATTTAAATATTTTTTCTGCTCTTTTTAAATTCATGCTGGTGTAGTGATAGTAGTTTGACAAAAGGTCTGGGGTCTTCCAAGGGAATATGGCAGATTGAAGACAGCTTGCAAACAACCAGATTCAGTGTTTGCAGCATTAACAAGGGAGACATTGTAGATGGTCCCCTAGAATGATCTCTGCATAAACGAGAGATGGGTGGTTGCCCAAGCTGTTTCATTTTATGGTTGCTCCTCTTCCTCTTAAAGAGACTGTAAGACTGTAATCTCTGGTGCCGGTGGAAGAATTGGGATGTTGGAAATTTTTGCTCCATCTGCAAAGAGAGCCATTTAAAGGATACTAAGTTCATTCACTTCCCTTGTTAATTATTTTTGGGGATTGCCCATTTATTGCTTCAGATAAGTTAGACACCTGCAAAATCACACGATTCGAAATACTGGAAATATTGGAAATATTCTTCAACATAAGAATATGAAGATTTATTTTTATAATCTTTAGGTACTCCAACAGTAAAAGTAAGACAAAATTTTGTCTACAGAAAGTTTTGAAGCCTGAGAAAGCTTGGACTTTTTGATTTTGAATATTAATACTTTGAAATTACTTTTTAAAGAATAAGGCTATGCTTATAGGAAAAAATATTTTGAGATTGGAGACATAATAAGACAAGTACCTTATAACGGCATTTAGAGACATCTTTGAGGAACTATTCTGGGAATTGTGTCATGAATTTCATTCAATCACATCAGCTATGTTGTGTCTTTTTGAGAACAGTTTGTTCCCAGATAAAAATATTCCAAAACAAGATATGTGGCAAAATTTACCTAAGGAAAAAATATAAATGAGATTCTGAATAAGTATTTGTCACCAGATAGAAAACTGTGTTAAGGAATTTGTTGTGCAGAGGTCTCCTTGTGCTACCAAAGAGTTGCACAAACAAGAAAGGGTAGTGAGAGCAGCAAGAGTCACACAGTAAACACAAGAGTACACTGAGTTGTAAAAGCAAAAAGTAGTTTACTTTTGAGGTGGTATAAAAACAAAAATGCACAGTCAAAAATAAACAGTCCAGGTCAACAGTCCAAGGAGTAATCCAAAATACAAAGTCTTCTTACCGGTCCAGAGGTCAATACACAGTTCAGGTAACAGAGCAAAAACAGTAACAGTAGAGAGCAGTGAATTCAGAGAGAGAAAAGCTACATTCCTAGCTTCCTCTTATGGCCATGAGAACACTTACACACCCATTGGCCAATTAACATCTTAAAGACATAGCATTATGGTTAATATATTTTCAACCCAACATTGTAGGCTAACACCATATGCCTAACATTCTCCCCTTTGGGTAGAATAATATATAACTCTTACAATCTTATGCACATTCTTTCACAATTAGCATTGTGTTTTACAGCACTTTGTACCTTCGTAAAATGATCTGCAATATTTACAAAACAAGATATGTGGCAAAATTTACCTAAGGAAAAATATAAATGAGATTCTGAATAAGTATTTGTCACCAGATAGAAAACTGGATGAGGTTTTAAAAATTAAGAATGAAATAAAGATGACAATCCTAGAGGAGATCAACCCTGACTGCTCTTTAGAAGGCCAGATCATGAAGTTGAAACTCAAATACTTTGGCCACCTAATGAGAGGAAGGACTCACTGGAGAAGAGCCTAATGCTGGGAAAGGTTGAGGGCAAGAGAAGAAGGGGACGACAGAGAATGAGGTGGCTGGATGGAGTCACTGAAGCAGTAGGCATGAGCCTAAATGGACTCCAGAAGATGGTAGAGGACAGGAAGGCCTGGAGGAACGTTGTCCATGGGGTCGCAATGGGTCGGACATGACTTCGCAACTAACAACAACAAAAGATGACAATCAGAGAACAGTTGGAAAAAATTCTTTTTACTGGATTTACAAAAGATATTGTTTAAAGTATAAAAGAAATTTGTAATAAGAATTAAGGTGAAAGATTGTTCTGTGTTGAATAAAAAAAAACCCATATAAATTTGGTTTATTTGATGAGCTTAAAAAGGGAGATATTGTTGTGGGGGTTTTTTGGTAGTCCTTGTTGATTTACTGATATCAGAATTGGAAAATGTGGTATATTGGATTTGATTACATTTAATATGATGTAGAAGTCTTTTCTCCTATAGTTACATTATGAAATGTTAGTCTTTTGCTTATATTAGGATGCTAACCAATTATATTTCTGAGATGTGGATGTGTTTATAATTTAAAGTGAGACAGTTATGTGAGATGTCAAATTTTATGTATGCTATATAATGTTAAAATCCTGAAGTCTTGTTTGGACCTTTTACTGATATCTTGCACGGCACGTAGAATTTTTATTGTCAGGTTATGACTCAAAAAAGTTATACTTTGTTTTGTCCTATACCTGGAGAGGGAAGGATGATTTTTGTAATCTTAAATTTGGAATGGTCTAATCACCAATTAACTTAAATAAATAGTCCTCAACTTAGGATGCTGGCAGTTACCTTTTCAGAAACAGGCAAAACATTCCAAGAACAAATTAAGACAAATTTATTTTCCATACTGTATCCTTGACAACATTAAGTAAGATGATGGTATTGAAAACAACTGTGAGTAATTATGGTTTGGAATCCATGTAAATTGGCCAGAGACTTCCTTTGTCCTGAATTTCAGAGATAGAACTTCACCTGAAAACTTAACAAAAGTAGTTGATTGCGGAGGATTCCAATTAACATTTCTGTAAACTTTTGCACCCAAAATTCTTCCCTTCACTCTCTCCCTCCCCTCCCCTCCCCTCCCCTCCCCTCCCTCCCTCCCTCCCTCCCTTCCTTCCTTCCTCCCTCCCTCCCTCCCTCCCTCCCTCCCTTCTTCATACTTGTATGGACATTGTTTCCAAATTCAAAAAAATTGTAATCCAACCCTGCTTGGCTATTCCATATGTAGCATTTACCATCAACTGCTTTCCTATATATTCTGATGATCCTGGGCAGAAAAGAAGAGAGTGATAAGATTTTGTCTGTGTTTCCACTGTTCCCTGTAGCAGAAACTTGAAACTTTTTTTAATGAAACTATTTTCACTACTTTTCATTTTGCTCTGTTGAGATGAAGCCAGCATGAGAACATTTTAACATTTTAATGATATGGCACAAATGGTAAGTTTTGTTTCAAGCTCAAAACATACATTTTCTGTTTTAAGCACATCCTTTCAACTGAGATTTGAAATTGGTCCAAATATGTATGGTCAAATAATAAAAATTACTTTTTTTATATACCTGGCCATCAGATGCAAACATGATCAGCATGAATTTTAGTTCGTTACATTAATTTAAGTTCATTATCATGCTTCATTTATTGCAGTATATTTTGATGCTTTATTTCATTTTTATTTTCCAAACATCATCATTATCATCATCATCATCATCATCATCATCATCAGAAGAAGAAGAAGAAGAAGAAGAAGAAGAAGAAGTTGGAAGGGACCTTGGAGTTCATCTAGTCCAACCCCCTGCTAAGGCAGGCAACCCTATACCATTTCAGATAAATGGCTGGCCAGTCTCTTCTTAAAAACTTCCAGTGTTGGAGCATTCACCACTTCTGGAGGCAGGTTGTTCCACTGGTTAATTGTTCTAACTGTCAGGAAGTTTCTCCTTAGTTCTAGGTTGCTTCTCTCCTCTACTAGTTTCCATCCGTTGCTTCTTGTCCTGCTTTCAGGTGCTTTGGAGAATAGCTTGACTCCCTATTCTTTGTGGCAGCCCCTGAGATATTGGAACACTGCAATCATGTCACCCCTCACCCTTCTCTTCATTAAACATATACATATATAAATATATACACAGGCATATACATAGAATGAAGGCTATTGCTAAGCAAGTTGATTTGTGCTTAGATTGTAAGCCACCCTGAGTCTTCGGAGAAGGGCGGGATATAAATGGGATTAAAAAAAACAACTACACATACCCAATTCCAGCAGCCGTTCCTTATATGTTTTAGTCTCCAGACCATCTTTGTTGCTCTTCTCTGTACTCTTTCTAGAGTCTCAACATCTTTTTTACATCGTGGTGACCAAAACTGGATGCAGTATTCCAAGTGTGGCCTTACCAAGGCATTGTAAAGTGGTATTAGTACTTCACGTGATCTTGATTCTATCCCTCTGTTAATGTAGCCTAGCACTGTGTTGGCTTTTTTGGCAGCTGCAGCACACTGCTGGCTCATATTTAAGTGATAGTCCACTAGGACTCCGAGATCTCTCTCACAGTTACTACTATTGAGCAAGGTACCACCTATACCACAGGTCTGCAACCCGCGGCTCCGGAGCCACATGCGGCTCTTTCAGCCATCTCCTGCGGCTCCCAGTCCTCTGCCATGTGCAGTCCAAAAAAAAGTGGGACTAAAAAAGTTCAACCAATCAATTCAAATATGCAGGGTAGGTGCATATCTCGCCTTGGCTCCACTCTTCAGTCAAACCCTGTTCTGCGCATGCGTGCATGTACATGCATGTGCACACATTTTTTGCGGCTCTCAGTTTTTCCTTTTGTGAGGGAACCGGTTCTGAGTGGCTCTTTCACTGTTTCAGGTTGCTGACCCCTGACGTATACTATACCTGTGCATTTGATTTTTCCTGCCTAAATGTAGAACCTTACTTTTTTCACAACTGAATTTCATTTTGTTAGATAGTGCCCAGTGTTCGAGTCTGTCCAGATCCTCCTGTATCTTAAGCCTATCTTCTAGAGTATTGGCTATTCCTGCCAGCTTGGTGTCGTCTGCAAATTTGATGAGTTCCCCATCTATCCCCTCATCCAAATGGTTGATGAAGATGTTGAAGAGCACTGGGCCCAGAACAGAGCCCTGGGGCACCCCACTACACACTTCCTTCCATGTAGATGCAGTTCCATTGAGGACCATTGAAGATGGGAACTACATCAGCTCTCTTCCAGTCCTCTGGTAGTTCCCCGGTGCTCCAGGATCTTTGAAAAATATAGTTCAGTGGTTCTGAGATCACGTCTGCCAGTTCCTTGAGAACCTTGGGGTCTAATCCATCTGGTCCTGGTGATTTGAACTCGTCTAGGCTGGACAGATGCTCACTTACCATTTTCTTGCCTATTTTAACTTGCGTTTCTATTCTGTTTTTTATGGCACTGGTTTTGGTAGGTTGGACTGTTTTTTCCGTTTGTGTAAAGACAGATGCAAAAAATGAGTTAAGTAGTTCTGGTTTCTCCTTGTTGCTTGTCACCTTCTTGCCACTTTCCCCCACTAATGGACCAATCATTTCCTTAACTTTTTTTTGTTTCTTATATGTTGAAAGAAGCTTTTTTTGTTATTTTTAACTTTGGTCGCAAGCCTTAGTTCATTTTGAGCCTTAGCTTCCCTCACTTCATCTTTGCAGGCACGGGCTGTTTGCTGATATTCTGCCTTAGTTTATGTGCCCCTCTTTCCACTTCTTATACTTGTCCTTTTTATCTTTCATTTTATCAGAGAGTTCTTTATGCAGCCATGCTGGTTTCTTTTGAAAGCTGTTATTTTTCTTCTTTGTCGGCATTGTAAAATCAATTGTAAATGCACAAGGGTTTTAAATGCATCATTCATCCAATTAAGCAATGTGCCCTGTAGCATGTGACATGCTAAGGAAATATCCTGTTTCACACCATCAAATAAACATATGCAGTGATTCATTTCACATCATATCCTTCATTTGATTGTGATTTATTTCATAATTGTATTTCAGAACTTGTTTATTTTATTATTTATTTTATTAGGTCTTGATATTAATTTATATTAAATTTATATTAAACAGCAAAAATGCATTCTTATAAAATAAAAATCAAATCTTTGTAAAATTTAGTGTTATTAAATGCCATAAACACTGTCACAGGTATAGAGGAAAAAGTCCTTTCAGTCCCTTTGTTAGTTTCTTTATAGGTTGGGCTAGTTGTGCCATACCTAGAACTACTAAGAAAAATGCAATATATGATTTTATAAACCTGCTAGCTTAGAAATCTTTGCTGATATTTTATTTTTAATATTGTTTACTGTCTTTATATTATGCAATTCGCTCAGACTACAGGTAACTTGAAGATAATGCCCATTCACACAGGCAAAAAGGGTTTCATGTAGGTCAATGGAATGAAGTAATTAAACACAGCAACTAACATGCTGTGTAGAGGAAAACAAGATGTCTGTGAATAGGTTCTTTTTGCAAAATAAACTGACAAATGAATAAACAAACAAACAAAAAATAAAAGCAGTTCACCTCTTTTTAGAACACCAGTCCATGACTTTGAATATAATAAGAGTATAATAGGTGGTTGGTGTCTGGCAGATCTTTGGACTACAGTTCTAAGAATACTGCCCTAGTGAGTAATACCGAGAGCTTTAGTTCTATCATTAATGGATAGTACCAGGTTGTAAAAATCTTCTCAGTCTATTCAAATAGACAGATTACCATACTTGTATTCATTGTATTTCACATCTGTTACTTTTTATTTTCATTCCTCCTATATTATACCTGCTAAAGACATACCACACCATTGTATAACATGATTCTTTCCAGTGCTGGTATTTCTGGAAACTGTGGCCAATTTTAATAATGAAGCAAAACAGACAGCCTCAGTAGAAGGCTACTATTAAATTATGAGATAGATAAATAAATAGATAGATGATAGATGATAGATAGATAGATGATAGATAGATATAACAAATTAAAGTTGCTTTAATTGATCAGTTACAGCAGGTAAAGCAGAGTTTTAGAGTTGTAACATAATACCGGTATTATCTTTGTAACTTCCATCTGTCCATGCATTTAGCCTCATTCTTTAAAATCACAATTGCCAGGATACAGGGTTGTTGTTTTTTTTGCTTTTCCAATATTACATTTGAGTATTTAAAAAGCAACATGGTGGCTGGGTTAATCAACAAGTCAATAACAAAATCTTTAGTACAAATCTCAGGTTACATCATCAAATATTTCTTCTCTTTTTCCCTTAACATTTACTATCTCATATTCAAGGTAGTACATTGTAATAACAATCAATACAATGCAATGGCAATGAGGTCTGAGGGGGAAAAAAAGCAAATCAGGCAAACTAGACCCATGCCCTGACCCACAGCCTCAGGACACAGCCAAGTTATTAAGGCCTTACAGAAATCAACAGGGTAAAGGCCATCCAGATTTTGAGGGAAATACAGGTAAAACTCGAAAAATTAGAATATTGTGCAAAAGTTCATTTATTTCAGTAATGCAACTTAAAAGGGGAAACTAATATATGAGATAGACTCATCACATGCAAAGCAAGATAGTTCAAGCCGTGATTTGTCATAATTGTGATGATTATGGCATACAGTTCATGAAAACCCCTAATCCACAATCTCAGAAAATTAGAATATTGTGAAAAGGTGCAATATTCTAGGCTCAAAGTGTCCCACTCTAATCAGCTAATTAAGCCATAACACCTGCAAAGGGTTCCTGAGCCTTTAAATGGTCTCTCAGTCTGGTTCAGTAGGAATTACAATCATGGGGAAGACTGCTGACCTGACAGTTGTGCAGAAAACCATCATTGACACCCTCCATAAGGAGGGAAAGCCTCAAAAGGTAATTGCAAAAGAAGTTGGATGTTCCCAAAGTGCTGTATCAAAGCACATTAATAGAAAGTTATGTGGAAGGGAAAAGTGTGGAACAAAAGGTTCACAAGCAGTAGGGATGACTGCAGCCTGGAGAGGATTGTCAGGAAAAGGCCATTCAAAAGTGTTGGGGACTTTCACAAGGAGTGGACTGAGGCTGGAGTCAGTGCATCAAGAGCCACCACACACAGACGGATCCTGGACATGGGCTTCAAATGTTGTATTCCTCTTGTCAAGCCGCTCCTGAACAACAAACAACGTCAGAAGTGTCTTACCTGGGCTAAAGAAAAACAGACCTGGTCTGTTGCTCAGTGGTTCAAAGTCCTCTTTTCTGATGAGAGCAACTTTTGCATCTCATTTGGAAACCAAGGACCCAGAGTCTGGAGGAAGAATGGAGAGGCACACACTGCAAGATGCTTGAAGTCCAATGTGAAGTTTCCACAGTCTGTGTTGATTTGGGGAGCCATGTCATCTGCTGGTGTTGGTCCACTGTGCTTCATTAAGTCCAGGGTCAACGCAGCCGTCTACCAGGAGATTTTGGAGCACTTCATGCTTCCTTCCGCAGACGAGCTTTATGGGGATGCTGACTTCATTTTCCAGCAGGACTTGGCACCTGCCCACACTGCCAAAAGCACCAAAACCTGGTTCAATGACCGTGGGATTACTGTGCTTGATTGGCCAGCAAACTCGCCTGACCTGAACCCCATAGAGAATCTATGGGGCATTGCCAAGAGAAAGATGAGAGACATGAGGCTGAACAATGCAGAAGAGTTGAAGGCCGCTATTGAAGCATCCTGGTCTTCCATAACACCTCAGCAGTGCCACAGGCTGATAGCTTCCATGCCAGGCCGCATTGAGGCAGTAATTGCTGCAAAAGGGGCCCAAACCAAGTACTGAGTACATATGCATGCTTATACTTTTCAGAGGTCCGATATTGTTCTATGTACATTCCTTGTTTTATTGATTGCATGTGATATTCTAATTTTCTGAGATTGTGGATTTGGGGTTTTCATGAGCTGTACGCCATAATCATCACAATTATGACAAATCACAGCTTGAACTATCTTGCTTTGCATGTAATGAGTCTATCTCATATATTAGTTTCCCCCTTTAAGTTGCATTACTGAAATAAATGAACTTTTGCACGATATTCTAATTTTTCGAGTTTCACCTGTATGTTAGTTTAGGAGCATGATACAAAAAATACTTTCTGTATTTCCTACTAAAAAGTTGAATAAGACTGAGAAACTGCACCACCAGTTTTTATCGGAAGGTGCTCTGGGAACCGCAAAGAAAAAGGTTTGTCAACAATGTGATCCTTAGCTAAGGGATTCTGCCCCTTCCAACTTTCCTTTGTCCCTCCTTCCCACTTTTTAACAAGTGTTAAAAAAGTACTTGCATTCAAGCACAACGGTCCATATGAACATAGGTGTTGGTTTATACAGGTCTGTGTCTGAATGTAATCTTATTATCTCTTTTCATAAATGCTTGAATGCAAGTCTTTCTAATACTTGTAGTTATTTCATATTCATTAATTCATATGAACATATTGTTGTCTAAAATCTAATAGGTATTTCATTCAACCACATCTCCAAGTATATATTTTCTAATTTTTTCATAACAGCTTATTTTGAACAAAGTAAAACTTAGATTCCATTTTTAAAAAACTGTTGCCCTTTTATTTACTAAATCTGCAGGATATTAGAAGCAGAAATATTCCCTGCATACTCAGTATAGACTGATAAGACTTGTAGATAGAAATAAACCTCATTGGCATTTGTGCTAAAACCTGTGCAAGCAAAGCCAACACTTTCTAAATAATTTTTTACACTTCATGGTATTTGAATATCTTGCTTAGTGACCCAAGCCAATATTTCAAATACAAACTGCATAATAAATGCACATTTCAAACATATCCCCTCAAGTAAATGGTTGTTTATGCACAAGTTATGTATGCTGATTTTTAAAATATGCAAATATCGTTCTATGTATTTATGTCCCATTGATTATCATGGGAGTTAAGTATGCATAATAGTGTTCAGGAATAAGCCAAAATTTTAAATGGTCTTTCAGAAGTAAAAATTGTTATATATGTACCTTGGAGCATAAACATCATTGTTTTATAAGGTGTGTTTTAGTGATGTGTACATACACATAGGCATACACATAGAAACATATTGCAAATATAAAAAACCTCCTTAATGAGTATATGCAGTACAAGCTAATTAACCCAATTACTTCTACAGCTCATATTAATTAATATTGTATTATTATTTTACATTTAGTAATGTGGGCTCCGTCGTGCTCTCTGAGCTTGGTTGTTTGCTTGTAGACATTTTCTAGCATTATTGTTACCTCATCAGTTAATAAAATATCTACAAGTAAACAACCAAGCTCAGAGAGAACCAAAGACTCTATAGTTCAATCCTGAGCTACATATACAGTATTCTTTTCTATTGGATTTAGTAATGTTTCTGAATAAACATTTGATTCATTCATCAGATGCCAGACTTTCTAGAATATTGCTTTCTGCACAGTGGTGGTGCTTCTTTTCATTATTCATTCATTTATTTCACAAAGCAGCAAGATAATCAAACCAATGCAATCTGGCTGTGAGTTCAACAGCAGTTCTTCTTCTTTTTTATGACAAAAAAGAAAATCATATTTTCATAAGACATACTGTAACCCATGAATCCATTTTCTTCTTTAGGTTTTTACTTGGAGGCTCTTTTATTTTAAAGATATTTTCAATCTAAAATCAATTCATGGGTGTTAATACAGTTCAACCCATACTGTCCTTTCACTTTTCTACCTTCATGGAGATGATATTTATTCCAACTGATGTACTTCTTCTACAGGTGGTCATGTATTAGGGAAAATCTCAGAAGTATTGTTATTTTGGTCACTTTTAGGAATCAAAGTAAACACTCAGAGCACTTGGGTTCACTGAAGTCTTATTGCTGGCCTAAAACTGGTCACCTTTATGGTTAATTTGAACACTGAGAGAATCGTCCTTTTAATTATGTCTTTAGAAATAAAGAGATTATACTGGTGAGGTTAAGACAAATAGATTATGAAGACTGTTGGAGAGATTACGTTTTTTTCTATTGTTCAAGTGTTAATATATTCTTTCTTTCTTTCTTTCTTTCTTTCTTTCTTTCTTTCTTTCTTTCTTTCTTTCTTTCTTTCTTTCTTTCTTTCTTTCTTTCTTTCTTTCTTTCTTGGAGCTGTAAACTATTGTCAAGGTTTATTGGAACTTAGTCCATATCCAGTACATTCCACATTTGTTTACACCTTTGGCAATTTCAGTTCAAATTTATTTCTCCCCCACCATATCCAGATGCTAAGCCAGGAACAGAAAGAAGATTTTTATTTTTATTTTTTTTATTTTAATTCCATTTATATCCCGCCCTTCTTCGAAGACTCAGGGCGGCTTACAAGCTTAGCAGTAGCCTTCATTCTATGTATATGCCTGCTTATTAGGGCTTTCACACACACCCCCAGCGGCATTATTACAAAGTCAGCTTAATTGCCCCCAACAATCTGGGTCCTCATTTTACCTACCTCGGAAGGATGGAAGGCTGAGTCAACCTTGAGCCTGGTGGGATGCGAACCTGCACTAATTGCAGGCAGCTGGTGTTACTTAAGGAGGCATTAGCCCACTGCTCCACCAAGGACTCTTGGTAAGTGAATATCTGTTAATGATGACTATCTAAATTAATTATTTAATTAATAAAAAAGGGAGTGTCATCCTTTCACATTTACAATGGATAGGTTTCCTGCAGTAATATTCATGCTTTGTGTTATCAGGCCACACTAGATTATTTGTCACTAGTTCAGAGCTTGTGTATATTCTAAGGTAGTAAGACGAAAAATAAATTTATATGAAAGATATCATTTCATAGGTTCAGGCTGTTTGCTAAGCTTTTCTTACTGCTTTTCCTCTGTCCCGACATTTCCCCCCCCCCACTTTTCCAGCGACAAAGGCTTTGCTGATATGAGTGTGAATAGTAACAGTGGGTTCCGGAGTCTACTATTTGTTGCAAGCTGTTTTTCTAAGCAACCACTTTCCTGGCAGAAGGATATGCCTTTCACGATGTTTTATAACTCACCACGAATTATTCACATGAGTATATTGATTGTCACTGTTGCTGCAAATTGCATTCTACAGGATCAGTTGATGATACAGCCCATTGTACAACCTTCTACTGTGAAGGATCTCTTAGAATCAGTATGTTAGTTACTTTGGAAGCAGGAACCTGGAGATGTCAAAAAATAAAGACTTACAAGAATAGCCCTAGGTAAAGCACTTGAGACAGCAGCTGTAACATTTCTGTTTTTCAGCAACTGTTTGCTTATAAAAGCCTCTCCACTGGCACTTGATGTCTCGTGGGGATTTCTTTATTTGTTTAACATCACACTGTTGTATTGACAGCAAAGCCCCATCATAAACACTATACCTGAATATAAGTGGAGCTCTGTGAACTGTAGCTTGTGCAATTACCTGATGCAATAATTTCAAGATTTTAGGAATTTCATTCAATGGAAAAAGACAATAATAGGCATTACACCCCAAATCTGTTCTAAAAATGTTGATTTCTTAATATTTTTTAAAATCATACGTTATTTTATATCTTTTAGCGGGCATAATGCATAAATCAGTATCCTATCTAATTTTTTAACATTCTGTAATAATTGATCCTGAGTTTGTGAAGTTAAAATTAAGATCATGTTAAAAGCTATGGTCCAATTTCCTGAAAGTTTTCTTCCTCTGGGAATGAGGCTTCAATTTTTCTATACCTCATGATACAAGTGCTTCATAATTTATTTGGCAATATTTCTAGTTTATTGTTGCAATGTTCCTAGTGGAGAACAGTTTTTGTTCTAGTATAAACTGGAATGTGATTTCAAGTGGTTTTGAAAAAAACAACACTTTGCATTAGTTTGAAGGAAAAAAGATATCATATGGTATTTCTGGCCTTCCTATTGCTTTAGAAAGCTGTTTCCATTTCATTTTACTAAAACATTAAATAGTAGTTTTTATTGTTTTATGTCAGTGGTCCTTGACAATTCTATTCAAAAGCATTCACTCCATTATTAATTTTCAGAAGTTTTACTAGAGCTTCATTGGGATCCAAAGATATGAAAAGGGAGAAAGTGAAAAAATAATGCTGATGTTTGATGGTGGTTTTGATGGTGCCAATATGACAAACATATTACTTAAACCAATTCAGTTAAAGAGAAACATAAGATAGGTTGTGTGAATACTTCATTAAATAGTCCTAACTGATTTTGGCTACCTTTTTATACAATTTATATATTTGTTTGTTTGCCAGCCATCTCATAGCAAAAGACTTTGGGCACCTTCCAGCAGAAATCCTATAATTAAAAGATCAGGACGAAGGACACAGGGTATGCAAGGGGAAAAGGTAGGATTACCTCTTAATTCAACAACCACCTCCAATGTCATGTCCCTCCATTAGGAGCCAGGCATTCTGACAGAGCTAGGTCAGGCTTCTGTAGAAGGACAGAAGGAGCCAATCTACCCGCAGGGGATAAGATGGTTGAAAGGAAGGAGCAATGACAGAGAAGGCCCTTCTCCTGGACCCTGCCAATCAGAATTCCTTGATTAATGGTACATGCAGCATGCCTCCTCTATCGAGGAAGGTGGAGTAGGCTAGTCCCAGTGGGATGAGACAGTTTTTCAAATAGCCTGGACCACATGCAGGACTTTAAAGATAATAACCTTTAATTGAATCCAGAAGCAGACCAGCAGCCAATTCAGCTTACAAAGCAGTGGTATAATTTGGGTCATTCTAGGGACCCCAAGAACTGCCCATGCTGTCTTATTTTGCACCAGTTGAAACATCCAAATGCTCGTCAAAGATAGCCCTATATAGAGCACATTGCAATAATCCAGATGTGAGATGACCAGGGCTTGAATGACTGAGCACAGGGATTCCTGATCCAGGCAAGTCTGCAACAAGCATATCAATCAAAGTTGTGCAAGGGCTCTTCTAGCATGAGTGCTAATCATGATTTATCACAATTAACTTCTCACCATACAGAATCTAGAATCATCTCATTCCTCACTCAAGAGATAATTTTGAAGATCTCCTTCCTAAAGTCATTGTATTCTACCAATTTGAAAAAAGAAATTCCCAACAACCCTAATTTTCAAATGAAGAAGTTTGAGACAATAGCTAATATTGCAAGGCAGACTATCCTATTAAAATCACTTCAAGAGCATGACATAAAATTGGCCAGGAAAGCACAAAAAACAGGTAGCTAAAGATCTGGAACCCATTCCCATCTTGGCAAGTATTTAGGATTCCACCATCAGAAAAGCACAGAATACGACAGGGAAAAACTATTGTCACTAACATTGAGATTCACCCGAACTTTGCCAAAAATTACCTGGGAAACCCTTCCATACTTCTGGGACAATAATTAACAGAGAGATACATTAAAACTTGAACTTTGATGCTGCATGGGTTTCACAATGCCTGGTAGAAACCAAATACTGCATTCCACAATTTAGAATCTCGATTTTCAAGCATGGAGGGGTAGTTGCATAATGCAGTAATGTACTGATGTCTCACGATCTGGATGATTTGCTGTCAGTGAAGAGACATGAATTTTGTTCTGTGTCAGAGAATTCTGTAGAAAATATCAGACCATCTGTTTTTCAGCTGAAAGTGAAACCCAAGTGGGCCATACAACAAGATGATACTCCCAACCACACAGAAAGTGTAGAAACAAATGGATAAAGTGAAAGCAAGTTAGTGCTTTGAAATAACTAAGTCAAAGGCTGGATCTAAAATCCATAGAAGTATTGTGGCAGACCATTCAGAACATGACATATGCAGTTCATGTTAGAATTCAGAGTTTTCTATGGGAAAGGGCCCCAAATTTATACACAATAATAGGAAAGTTTGGTCACCAACTGCAGGAAATGTCTGGTTGCACTTATAGAGGCTAAAGATGGTGCAACTCATCACTAAACATGAGGGTGTGGTGACTTTTTCATATTGACCTGGTGCATATTATATTACTTTGTTTATGAAATAAATGATATAAATACAAATGTTAGGGTTTGTTTTTGTTTTCCTGTCAGATTTCTTTATTTAATAATAGTAGGACCCACATGAAGCTATTATAATATTTAGTGCAAAGGATATAAAAATTCAGAAAATCTGAAATGGGGCAAATATATTTTCATAAAAGCTTATATTTTGTTCCTAGAGGATTGTTTTAATTTGCCAGTTTCTTTCCATAATTGTCTTTTGTTACTGCTGCTGTTACAAAACATACATAAAAGGATAACTATCTCACTGTGACAGAGTTGTGGGATTTTATAAAAGTCTTTTCTGCATGTTATTTTTCTGATACAAATTGTTCTATTCCCTCCTCTCTACCAGAGCAATTATTTTACCACCAGAACAAAGCATACAGATACCAGTACTACACTTGAATGTTTTTTCTATAAGATAGTTTGGCAGATTCAGATCAGGAATATATATGGGGAAGAAGTAGAAGAAATTACTGCACTGTCTAGTTTGGTTTCTTCATACTGTAGCTGCTTTTACCTATGGGATGAGAATCATAGCTGTCTTAAACTCAATTTTATGGACAATATTCTTGTAAAACACCAAAAATGTCTTTAATATGGCTGATTGTCTGAAGCTGCAAGATTATAACCTTGAAGCTCATTTGTTGAAATGCTCTATGTTGATTATAAAGGCTAGATCATTCCCAAGGCCCCTACCAAGAAACTGGATTATGTTTCTGGATGAAAACTTGTAGTCTTTAACCTCTGGAATGAATTAGCCATCAATTTCCTGCCAGATGTTATAAACATATGTTCCCTTTTCAGACTTCTATACTCAATATACAGATGCCAAGGCAGTAGACATTTGAAGGATAAGAGAAACAGCATACTTTGTCCCTATTTTAATGTGCCAATGCTCCACTTGTGCTTAATGCATTAATTATGTTTGCACAGTAACAAGTGAACAAAACATGTTATTATCTAGCATAGGGATTATATGACTCATGGCTGAACATTATTTTCTCTAGAACCTCTCTAAAAGACCAGCAAGTACTATTAGAATTGCACATATGATTCATTAGCAAATAAAAAAGGCTTATAGTAAACATATCATGCTACTTCCTCATGGAATAACTTGTTGATATTTTTGTAATTTATCTGTTCTTACTTAAGACCACTTCTATTATATATTTTAAGATGTTAAATTGTCCCATTAGAGCAAGTATATTATTTTTACTTACAAATACTTTTTTATTAAAAGAGTCTTCCATGATTTTCTGTTCCTATATTCCAGCTGCATTCTGATTTACCTTTACCTTTATCCAAGTTCATTCAGTTAAGTTTACTTTTGTTTTCTAATACACTGTACAAACATTTCTGCTAGCATTTATTTCTTGAATGCTAGGGAGGAAAAGCAATCAAGCAAAGAGTACAGCCCTTTATTTCAAAAGACCATTTTATTCAGATTCTTTTCTCTCATTATTATTTTTGTAGGACATCCATTCCATTTTTGTAATTTTTATATTTTATGTTTACCTAGTGCACAATGCATAAAAATGCAAGTAGAAAAATAGGGACCACTATGGTGGGAAGGTAACAGCGTTCCGTACACCTTTGGCGTCTAGTCATGCCGGCCACATGACCACGGAGACATCCTCGGACAAGCGCTGGCTCTTCGGCTTTGAAATGGAGATGAGCACTGGCCCCTAGAGTTGGAAACGACTAGCATGCATGTGCGGGGGAACCTTCACTTTTACCTTTTAGTGCACAATGAGCAAAAAGACAGCACATTCATACTTGCAAGATTCTGTTAATATAGCTATTCTCAATAAGTATAGTACTAGTTTTCCTGAAAAGATAATTTTCTAGTCTACTAAGTGGAGCTGACATTAAAAGCTATACTGACAATAAGTATGTTTCACATTGATCACCCAAAACAGAAAATCTCAACTGAGTGCCTGAACTAAGTGTGTTCCACAATTTGCTTCAACAGTGAATACTAAAAAAGTAATATATAAATTGACCATCATCCAAATTGAAAAAAACAACAACAACACATGATATAAATAAATAAATAAATATGTATGTAAGAGATTAAATGACAAATAGATTATTGATTTGGTTCCTTCTGCAAGATAACTAGGACATAGAATTATAAAGCAACTGCATTTTTAAGCATTAAATCCTCAAATGGTATGTAGCACCCTGGGCAGCAGGAATCTCCTGCAGTTTTGGTTTATGGTGAGTACTTCAGTGTCTTTCATGTGATCTTAGACTCTTTAAGTCTTCCATGAATGTGAAGCATTAATCTTCAAAATAAAATCCAAAACTGAAATCCTGATCTACTGCTGGAAACAAGTTGATTATGAAATATTATTCTGAATCCAATCACTTAGCAAGGTGATTTCAAAAACTGATATATCTATATTTTTTGGAATAAAATACCTTAGATTGGAATAATTACAGAACAAACACATTTTATAAAGGAGCATATAGATCACTTTGAAAAGGGAATGCAAATCACAAAGAAAGAATGCAAATGTGAATGTGCATTTAGCCCCAGGGATGATGATGATAATAATAATAATAATAATAATAATAATAATAATAATAATAATAATAATAATAATAATAATAATAATAATAATAATAAAGTTGGAAGGGACCTTGGAGGTCATCTAGTCCAACCCCCTGCTCTAGCAGGAAACCCTATACCATTTCAGAAAAGTCGCTGTCCAGTCTCTTCTTAAAAATGTCCAGTGTTGGAGCATTCACCACTTCTGGAGGCAGGTTGTTCCACTGATTAATTGTTCTAACTGTCAGGAAGTATCTCCTTAGTTCTAGGTTGCTTCTCTCCTTGACTAGTTTCCACCTGTTGCTTCTTGTCCTGCCTTCAGGCACTTTGGAGAATAGCTTGACTCCCTCTTTTTTGTGGCAGCCCCTGAGATATTGGAACACTGCTATCATGTCACCCCTTGCCCTTCTCTTCATTAAACTAGACATACCCAATTCCAGCAACCGTTCCTTATATGTTTTAGCCTCCAGTCCCCTAATCATCTTTGTTGCTCTTCTCTATACTCTTTCTAGAGTCTCAACATCTTTTTTACAACACGGTGACCAAAACTGGACGCAGTATTCCAAGTGTAGCCTTACCAAGGCATTGTAAAGTGGCATTAATACTTCACGTGATCTTGATTCTATCCCTCTGTTAATGCAGCCTAGCACTGTGTTGGCTTTTTTGGCAGCTGCAGCACACTGTTGGCACATATTTAAGTGATTGTCCACTAGGACTCCAACATCCCTCTCACAGTACTATTGAGCAAGTTACCACCTATACTATACCTGTACATTTGGTTTTTCTTGCCTAAATGCAGGGCTTTTTTTCTCATAGAACGCTCAGAATGGAGTTCCAGCACCTTTTTTGGATGGAACCTTGTAGGGTAGGCAAGGCAGGTTGTATGACATGTGTGAGTTCCTGCACCTTTTTCTTTTACAAAAAAGCACTGCCTAAATGTAGAACCTTACTTTTTTCACCATTGAATTTCATTTTCTTAGATAGTGCCCAGTGTTCAAGTCTGTCAAGATCCTCCTATATCATAAGTCTATCTTCTGGAGTATTGGATACTCCTGCCAGCTTGGTGTCATCAGCAAATTTGATGAGTTCCCTAGCTATCCCCTCGTCCAAATCGTTGATGAAGATGTTGAATAGCACTGGGCCCAGAACAGAGCCCTGGGGCACCCCACTACACACTTCCCTCCATGTAGATACAGTTCCATTGAGAACCACATGCTGAGTTTGGCCAGTAAGCCAGGTATGAATCCATCTGGTGATGATGCTGTCTAACCCACATTTTTCTATCTTATCAAGTAGTAGGTTGGGATCTATGTTATCAAATGTCTTACTGAAGTCCAAGTAAAGTATATCCACATCATTCCACTGGTCCAATAATTTTGTCACTTGGTCAAAGAATGCAATAAATTTGTCTGGCATGATCTGTTTTTGACAGACCCATATTGGCTTTTAGTAATGACTTTGTTTGCCTGTACGTGTTCGTTGATTCATTGTTTGATGATATTTTCCAGAATCTTCCCAGGTATTGAGGTCAGGCTGATAGGTCTGATAGGCAATGTCATTTCCCTCTCTTTTATACTGACCCAAATGCATTCAAGACAGTTTTCATCATTGTTGTCCTCTATTTCTGTAGATATGTAGTTATTTCTTATATAGAGAGCAACTCCACCTCCTCTTTTGTTTGGTCTGTTTCTTTTAAATAATTTAAATCCCTCTAGCTGTGTGTTCCATTTGTGGGTTTCATCCCACCATGTTTCTGTAATGGCAACAATATCATATCTGTCCTCATTTTCCTGAATTTCTAGTTCACCCTGCTTACTGTTCATACTCTGTGCATTGGTGTATAGATATTTGAGTCCTTTATGACTGACCCTGTGTTTACTTTCTACATAACTTGTGTGGTTCCTGAGTTCCCTTATTTTCTTTTCTGTTTGGTTAGTGCACTTTGTGTGGCACTCACTATTAAAAGTGTAAGAGGGATTGAGATTGAAACTCAAGATAACCCTGCATGGATTGCCACTGTGACTATCTAGGACAGATGGGAGGATGCTAACCACCAGATTGCAACAATACATGTGAGCAGTCAGATGAGGAGTCCTGAACTCATTGGTAGCCTCACATTGCAATGAGCAAGGACATACATTCAATTTCACAACTACTAAGATTGTTGAATGGGTATAGACAGGAAAATGATTGAAATCTGGGAATTGGGCCCCTTGTCAGTCAACAGGAAAGCTGATTTATCACCAGCTTATCAGGTACTTAGGAGCTGAAGACTTGACAGCATGGGGAACCAACAGCCAATAACTTAATACTCAGCCATCAACACCCCAATGAACAAATAAAAAGCCACACACAATCAGGCACTATATAAATACTACACTTAGAATACTCCAAAGCCCACATTCTGGTAGAAAGAATTTTCCCTGTGGATGGGGTCTAGTACAAGTCAAAAAGCTTGGAATACCAAACCTCTGGCCCAGTGACTGACCTAGATTGGATCAAGATAACCTGCCTGGATTCTTTTTCGCATAAAAGGAAACAAAGTTATACTGGAAGTCTTTCAAGACAGTCTGTTCTTATTAAAATTCCAATAATACTTATCTGTTTCCTGACTTGGCTTACCTTGAAGAGATGGTATCAGTTTTGAAAGCACCATTAATCTCTAATCAGAGAAGCATCAAAAATTGTTTTAAATTATGAAGATGGCATCAGATTCTTGGGGTATCCTTCAGTCTATAGAACACCTTGCTGAATCACTGATACAATATCAAGAGCAGGTGTGTGCAAATGGTAAATTATCACAATGCCAAAGTCTGTAGGAATCCATTGCACTCCCCCTTCAACTTCTTTCTAGCTATAAGCATAGCCATAAGAAGTGCTTCAGAAAACACAAATGTCAAGCTGCTAATAGGAAACCATTCGAGGCAGACTTCTGGTCCTGCACAGCAGTGCAACAGTTAAGGGGTTCAGGACTTTGTGCCCTTTGTCTGAGTTTCTTCCTGTTAGGGGACCCTAAATGGGTCAGAAGCCAACCTGAAGAGGTGGCAAAGAAGGAAGGAAGTTCCAGGGACCTCAAAAAGATGGTGGTCAACCCGATCAGTCCAGGAGAAGCCTTCCAGAAACCAACAGGAGAAAGGCTAACCTAACTTCAGAGTCTAGCCCAAGCTGCAAGCAACCAAAGTCAAAAGCACTATTTTAAGCTGATTGTAAACAGTGTGTTTGAATCTGGGTAAGAACATCAATTTTCTCTATCCTACTTATCAACTTTCCTGAAGAAAAAAAAATCCGAAGAAGCAAAAAAACCTTCAAAAGTGAAGGAGGGTTTCCCCCCCCCACTCTTTTACTAATGGAAGCGGCAAATTAAACCTTTTATGGAAGACCAAAATGTATTGAAATGAAATGAAATGACTATAAAACCTAAATTTGGATAAGTTTGAAATTACTGAATGGTTAAGATTTTTATTTTAAAGGCAATTTGTTGAAAAATAAACCATGCTGACATCTAGTGGTGGATGAAGACTACGACAGCTATGACTTTCAAGCAGGACTTGGCAAAATCTGGAAAAAACTAATCTCTACTTGTGACCTTCAAAGCTCTAAGAATAGAGAACAGCTGTGACAAAAAAGAAAACAATCTGGGCTGCAGACAAAGTGAGACTTACAAACTTCAGGGAACAAAAAAAACAACAAAAAACCCCAAACCTTTTTTGAACTTTCTGGATTACAAGTATCTATTTAACTCTGACCCCAAAGCTATTTGCAGAGAAAAGAAAATTTGGATTCTTGGTCATCATGAAAAATCAGAGATTTACAGAAAGAACCTATCAAGAAAAAATAAATACTTTTCAAGAGGAGACATATGATGTGTTGCAACTAATTCAAATAACAATGGTTTTAAACCACAAAGAAATACAAAATAACTTTGAAAATATAAACCAATTCATCTCCAATTTAACTTTACAACAAAAAAAATGCCAGGAAACAAGAGAAGGAACAGATAAAACAGACAACTGAATACAAATTTGAGGATAGAGAGTTAAAGATGAAACCTAACAAAACAAAGAAGTATGCTTTAACCCAAGTGGAAAAAGTTTTACAAGAAATACTGGACTTGGAACAGACAACATATACTTTAACACCACAAAACAAATTTGAGGATAAGAAAAAAAATGGACAAAATGGACTGCAGAGATGCCAGGAAAAACACTAGAACTGGAGAGAATGTTAAGAGAAGCAAAGAGAAAAAGAAAGGAAAAGATTCTCAACAATAATGAATGGGCAAATGCCTTTCACAAAGATATTTTACTTGACTTACCTTTTATATCTGCAGTAACACCTACAAGAATATGGAAAGATTCTTTGATTCAGCAGAACATATTGATTAAGAAAGCTACTAGGCAAAAGAAAAATGCTAAAGTGAAAATTAAGAAAATAGATGATGGGGCCTATCAGAGAGAATATTTAAAAAAGAAACACCTGTTTGAATATGATTAAAGAAATAGAAAAAAATTTAGATATGAATTTGATTGTAAGACGGAAGAGGCCCTCAAGTAACATAGTACTTTCTTTTCATTTTATTTCTTTTTTTTAAATACATGTTTTATTGTTTTTTTAGTTTTACATCCAGGTATTTATGAAGCAATATGGTGGTTGGGTAGTTAAAAGTAAACAATAGTAAATAACAAAGTCATTAGTAGATAGCTCAAGTTATGTCAACAAGAATTCCCTCTCCGATTCCCTTAGTTATGATAACATAGTCAAATTAATCAAATTAATACAATCAATTAGAACAATTTTCAATATATTTTCATACTGTATATACATATCCATGTCCTGTTTTTGAGTTTTACCTAACTGGAATAGGATATTCTGAACTAGCCTATAATACTGTATATAAAAGAAAACTTAATTTTTGGGTAGCCCACATTTCCCCCATTTCATTATATAGTAATTATTCTGTCTAAAATACATATATTGTTCATTTCAGTGCATTCTTATTTTATACAAGTTTATTCTGTTTAACATCTCAGTAGTTCATCAATTATTGAAAAAAAAATCTTTTGTTGTATCCTTCCAATTTCTGTAATATAAGTCAATTCTAATAGCTAACTTTCCTTTCCTTTAAAGGTCTAAAAGTTAAGTATAAAATCAATACTGTATGTATCTTTTAAAGATTCCCCTTAGCCCATTAAGAGAAAAAAATAGCTCTGTCATTACATCAAATATATTCTATTTATCATCTTAATAGATCATCAATTTTTAAAATAATATCTTTTATTATATCATTGCAAATTCTATAATATAATTCAAAATTATGTTCTGATAGCTAATCTATTTCATTATATAGTAATTATCATATCTGAAATACATCCATATTCTATTTGTCATCCTTACAATTCATCTATAATTAACAAAGTATTTTTTATTGTTTGTGGCTAATTTTCATTCCCTTAAAAATCTAGATCCTAAATATAGGCTCAGTTTATATCTTTTAACAGTTCCCCTTGGCCCATTGAAAGAAAAAAATAAGCTTTATTATTGCAAGTCTCAATATTTAGGACAGAAAAAGAAGAAAAAGTCATTTTAAAAAAATCTAATTCTAGCTTTCTTCTTGTGCCAGGCAGGCTTCCATATCATTGCCTTTAGCTTCTCAAATGTGTCTCCCTTTCTTCCTACGCACATTGTTTGAATCCAGGGAGACCATTCAGTTATCAATTTTTCATAGAGAGTGACCCTTTGTAGTCATTAATTTTTCGTTCCAGTAAATCCAGTCTCCATTTTTGGCATAGTGCAGTTGTCATTAATTCAATCTGGTCTTTTTCTCCTTTCAAATCCATCTGGCTTAGGTAAGAGGTCACGTCTTGTGTTGTAGTTTGGTTGGTTAAAGTCTTACTGTACTGTATTTGAAGGCCTTTGACATCCTCCCTCTTAGTATTGCTTTCTTCAGCTTTTGTTCTTCGTTGGATTGTAGGTTTTGTAGTTGAAATCAAAGTTTGGGCATCAAGGCTCTCAGTAGATTGTACTTGTTGTACTTTAAAGTCCCCTATTTTGTTGTTGATTTCCTCATCCTCTGTTCGTTTTTGGGTTGTCAGTTTGTCAATTGAAGTAAGAGTCTCATTGGGTGAGTTTGTGTTGTCAGATTTGTCTTTAAGTCTGGCTTTTATTTCTGTAATCATTGCCAAAACTGTATCAAGTATGAGTTTATAGTCAAGTGGTGGAATATATTCTTCCATTTCTTTAGTGTTTTACAGATAGGCCTTTAGTGGAGGCTATTTTAATAAAAGTCAACAAATGTCCACCTCCACTATTCCTAAAGGTTGTTTTCAGTGCCAGGTTTTTATCTTTAAAGATAATGTCAAGGACAAATCTGTTAAAGCCAGATCTCAGAGTAAAAAAAAAAAGGTTTACTTATTATACCAGGTTTCACCACAAGGTGTCCTCAATAGCATGTACAATCCTTTTGCAGACTAATATAATTTAAGTCTTTTATCCAATTAAATCATTTATAGCAGTAAATAGGGTAGTAGGTCCCTGTAAAAATAAGCAATAAAAACTTTTTAGTGGCCCAAAAATTCCAGAGGTACAAATAGGGTTCCTTAGTTATTTAGCTTAGTCATTTGATTTCTTTTGAGGCTTTAAGGTTGTAAATCCCCAAGTAAGCAGTCACCGATATTTTAAGAAGGGGAAAAAAAGATTTTCAGGAAAGTCCCACAGGAATGTAATTAGGGAAGTAAGAAATGTAAGGTCTCACCCAAGTTCTCCAGATGGCTTCGTTGTGCTTGATAGTGATTTTGGCTTTCAGCAGGGAACAGCTTAGTGATCAGCCATGTTAATGGCCGATCTCTTCTTCTTCGGGCCAGAGGAGTAACTCCAGATCAAACAGAGGGTTGCCGCCCTTCTGATCACAGACAGATATCCTCCTCATGTGGTTGCCCCTCCAGGGCAACTTTTGACCCTTTTCAGGGCTCTCCAAGGAAGAAAGACCAGATGGTGGGGGGAGCTTCTCCCAGCATGTCTGCCAGCACCGCATGCACAAACCGGAAGCCTTTTTCAATTTATTTCTTGATATGAGTAATATAAAAGTTGGAATGGCTAATATAAAGGAAATGTTTTAGATATTTAAAGGTGATTGACTTTAAGAAAATTACAATGGATCAAAAACGTTTTGAATAAGAGTTAAAAGACTAGAAGACTAAATTTATTAAATGGAATATTTAAAGATTAAATATATATTTTAATTATGGTAAAAAAAGAATGAATTTTTTTGGAAATAAATGTGTATTAGCTTATAGAAAATAGGGATTTTTTTTATTCCTATTCTTCTTTTTTCTTTCTCTTTTAGTCTTATTTATTCCTTAAGAAAGGTAAAAGTTTTGGGTTGGCTTACATGAGAAAAAAATAGACTTAAATATTTAAATGTAATTAACTTTGGGAAAATCTTAACCAGTAAGAATGTTTTAAACATTGTGGGAAAAACAAATGTAAAGAAGAACTGTAAACAAGATCTATGACGAGACAACCAGAATGACTAGATAGAAAAGGAATATTATATTGATGTGATTATAATCTGTAGAAATATTAGAAAAATGTTGTACTCAATCATCATTCACTAAAATAAAAAGAATTGTATTAACTTGGTAAAAAAGAACATTATGGGAAAAAGAGGAACTCAAGCAAAGTTATTATGTGGATTATAGATTATAGAAATCAACTGTTAGTAAATGTTTTTTAACGTAAACCCAGACAACACACTGTTTACTGAATATTAAGGTGATTATGTAAAAAATATAATAAAACTTTTTTTTAAAAAAAGAAACCACCCGAGGCAAATTCTGCAACAAGCTAAGCTCTTGTGAAAGATACATTGTAATAAAGCACTTATTGCAAGTGGATATTGCCTATCTAGATAGCTCCATTCATAAGGAAACAAGCACTACCAGCTGTAGCTCATTCATAGTTTAGCACTATTGAAGCCCTCACAGCAAAAACCAAAGAAAATAAGAATAGAAGATGGGGGATTTAAAATCTACATTCCCCCACCCAAAATAGCAGGGACCTAACAGAGGAAGAAGAGATTAAGAAAAGGTGGCAAAATTACACAGAACTATACAAGAATGAGCTTAATGTCCCTGATAACTATGATGGGGTGGTCACTGACCTCGAGCCAGACATCCTAGAATGTGAAGTGAAGTAGGCCTTAGAAAAGCTGAGCAACAACAAAGCTAGTGGAGGTGACAGTATTCCAGCTGAGATATTCAAAATCTTAAAAGATGATGCAGTAAAAGTGCTACACTCAATTTGCCAGCAAATTTGGAAAACTCAACAGTGGCCACAGGATTGGAAAAGATCAGTTTACATTCCAATTCCAAAGAAAGGCAATGCCAAAGAATGTTCAAACTATCACACCATTGCACTCATTTCACATGCTAGTAAAGTTATGTTTAAAATCCTACAAGCTAGACTCCAGCAGTATGTGGATCAAGAACTACCAGAAGTACAGGCAGGATTTTGAAGAGGCAGAGGAACTAGAGATCAAATTGCCAACATATGCTGGATCATGGAGAAAGCTAGGGAGTTCCAGAAAAACATCTACTTCTGCTTCATTGACTAGGTTAAAGCCTTTGATTGTGTGGATTACAACAAACTGTGGCAAGTTCTTAAAGAGATGTGAGTACCAGACCATCTCATTTGTCTCTTGAGAAACCTATATGTGGGTCAAGAAGCAACAGGGAGAACTGGACATGGAACCACTGATTGGTTCAAAATTGGGAAAGGAGTCCATCAAGGCTGTATACTGTCACCCTGCCTGTTTAAAGTATATGCAGAGCACATCATGATAAAGGCAGGGCTACATGAATCAAAAGATGGAATTAAGATTGCTGGGAGAAATATCAACAACCTAAGATATGCAGATGATACCACTCTAATAGCAGAAAGTGAAGAGGAACTAAAGAGCCTCTTGTTGCAGATGAAGAAGGAGAGTGCAAAAGTTGGTTTGAAACTTAACATTAAGAAAACCAAGATAATAGCATCCGGCCCTCTCAATTCCTGGCAAATAGATGGGGAAGAGATAGAGGTAGTGAGAGATTTTGTGTACCTGGGCTCCAAGATCACTTCAGATGGGGACTGTAGTCAAGAAATTAAAAGATGCTTGCTCCTGGAGAGGAAAGCCATGGCAAATCTAGACAGCACACTAAAAAGCAGAGACATCACCCTGCCAACCATAGTCAAGACTATGGTCTTCCCAGTTGCAATGTATGGCTGTGAAAGTTGGACCATAAGAAAGGCTGAGTGCCAAAGAATTGAGGCCTTTGAACTATGGTGCTGGAGAAGACTCCTGCGAGTCCCTTGGACTGCAAGGTGATCAAACTGGTCATTCCTAGAGGAGATCAACCCTCACTGCTCGTTAGAAGGCCAGATCCTGAAGTTGAAATTCAAATACTTTGGCCACCTAATGAGAAGGAAGGGCTCACTGGAGAAAAGCCTAATGCTGGGAAAGGCTGAGGGCAAGAGAAGAATGGGATGACAGAGAATGAGGTGGCTGGATGGAGTCACTGAGGCAGTAGGTGTGAGTTTAAATGGACTCCAGAAGATGATAGAGGACAGGAAGGCTTGGAGGAACGTTGTCCATGGGTTCACGATGGATTGGACATGACTTTGCAACTAAGAACAACAACAATTTCCCCCACCCAATTTCAAAGGCAAGATATGACCTTTTAGACACAATAAGAATTATCCAACACCATTATAATAGTAAAAGACAGAAGGCTCACCACAATGCACAATCTCCTGGAACATCTCAATTACAAAGCCCTAGAACCTCATAAAAATCCATCCATTCACCCAGTCATTTGGACAGCTGTCCCAGAACTGAATCACTGAATGTCATTTTGCTTCTGAAATAAACCTCCTTCAAAACATCTGGCTTCGACCTTTTAATTTTAGAGGTGGCATTTTTCCCCCCTCCTATGTATTCTCCCAGCAGGAAAAGCAAGCCCTGGATTTATCTTTCAACTAGTACAAACTAGTTCAAAAATACTGTCATCCAGGAGAAGCTCAGGTGGTTGTAACCCAAGCAATATTACTTCGTTATTATGCAAAATTGAGAGAGCTCAAAATCAATTTCTTTCAAGACTCAGTGTCAATTGATTATGGGTAGTTAATCAGCAAAGTTTCCTATCAATTGCTCTTTGGTCTTTGTTATGAGTCTGTTGAAAGAAAGAGCAGCCAACTGCTCTGTGGCCCTGACTATGGGTAATGAACCATTTCTGGATAATTACAAGAACTTCATGGAAACATTTAAAGTACCTTTGATAATTCAGCAACATTGGAAGATTTGAACTTTCTAAATTCATTTTCATTCTTCATCATTTTTTATTCCAGTTGTATTTTTTTGTCTATCATATTCTTTTTTCTGCAAGATTTTTTGCAAATCTTATTGTTATGGAATTTGTTGTGCAGAGGTCTCCTTGTGCTACCAAAGAGTTGCACAGACAAGGAAGGGCACTGAGAGCAGTAAAAGTCACACACAGAAATACACTGAGTTCTAAAAGCAAAAAGTATTTTACTTTGAGGTGGTGTAAGAACAAAAATGCACAGTCAAAAATAAACAGTCCAAGTCATACACAATAGCAACAGTCCAAGGAGTAATCCAAACTACAAAGTCTTCTTACCGGTCCAGAGGTCAATACACAGTTCAGGTTTACAACAGTAGTAAACCAACAGCAGAGCAAAAACAGTAACAGTAGAAAGCAGTGAATTCAGAGAGAGAGAGAAGCTACGTTCCTAGCTTCCTCTTATGGCCATGAGAACACTTACACACCCATTGGCCAATTAACAACTTAAAGACATAGCATTATGGTTAATATATTTTCAACCCAACATTGTAGGCTAGCACCATATGCCTAACATTCTCCCCTTTGGGTAGAATAATATATAACTCTTACAATCTTATGCACATTCTTTCACAATTAGCATTGTGTTTCACAGCACTTTGTACCTTCGTAAAATGGTCTGCAATATTTACATCAGATGGACAATACTCTAACTGTATTAATTTATCTTTGACACATTGTCTGACATTTAAATAACGAAGATCAGTATGTTTAGATCTTGTTCTTACTGCAGCATTATTAGCCATCTTTATTGCAGCTTGATTGTCCTCATACACAATGAATGGATCATTTACATTTAAACCCATATCTAACAATAATTGTTTGTACACTAGCAGTTCTGTACATAACACTGATAAACATGAAAATTCAGCCTCCATTGTAGATAAGCTTATGTGTTTTTGTCTAATAGACTTCCATCCAATCAAAGAATCACCCAACATTACAGCCAACCCTGAGGTAGATTTACGAGTGTTTGTATCAGAGGCAAAACTCGCATCTGCATATGCAGTAAGGATTAACTCACGATTTGGCTCTAAATATAACGAGTAGTGAATAGTTTGCTTCAAATACCTTAATACTCGTTTAGCTGATTGCCAGTGTCTAACAGTTGGATTATTGTTGTACCTAGCTAATTGATTTACACAGTAAGAAATATCAGGTCTAGTCCAATTACTCAGATACATAAGACTTCCTATCAAAGATTGGTACATAGTCTTATCAAATACAGGACTCTCAACATTAGTGTCCTTAAAATCCATAGCCATCGGAGTTTTTGCTGGTTTACACATTTCCATATTGTATCTCTTTAATAACTGAGATATCTTACTGGCTTGCGACACCTTAAAACCCCTATTTGTTTTCACAATATCTAACCCCAAATAGTGGCTTATTTTCCCAAGATTTCTAATTGTGAATTTATTTTGCAATCTTGAAATGATAGTTTGTGCTTCTAACTCAGTTTTTGTTATTATTGCAATATCATCTGTGAATAATAAAAGAAAAGATAATGCTCCGTTGTGTTCTCTTCTAAACAAACAAGGATCAGCATTACTGGCTACAAAACCTAATGCACTTAACTCATTAACTATACATTTGTTCACTCATAGCCCGATTGTTTCAATCCATAGAGGCTTTTCTTTAATTCCCAACAATCATGGTTTCTATCACTGGTCAATCCTGGTGGTATTCTTAAATAAATAGTATGTTGCAATGGAGCATGTAGATATGCAGTTTCAACATCTACATGGTTAACCATATATTGGTTTTTAGCCGCCCATACTAAAGCTGCTCTTAAAGTAGTTGCCCTTAGACTGGGTGCAAACACTTCGTCATAATCCTCAGTAGTTTGGGCAAAACCTTGTGCAACCAAACGTGCCTTATGGGTTATAGTTCCATCTACTCCCTTCTTTATTTTATATATCCATTTACAACCTATAGCTTGCTCACCAGGTGGCAGTTTTGCTTTCTGATAAACCTTAAGATTCTGCAAAGACTTCAACTCCCTGTTCATTGCAGCTTTCCATGATGCCTGTTCCTTTTCAGGATACATCCTGATCTCATCATAGTTAAAAGGCTCTACACTAACTTGACATATACTAGCTTCATAGCGATCAGGTGGATGTCTGATGCGCGTTGAACGCCAAGGAATTACAGGGCTTTGAATTTCAGACTCCTTTCCTTCCTCTGATTCCTCTATTATCTCCCCTATCTCCTCTTCATCTTTTATATTTACAGGAGATGAATTATCATTACTAGTTACGTTATCAGAGGAGTCCTCAAACACTAGAGGATCAGTATTAACAGTTTCTTGCTCTAACCTATCCCAACCAACGTGCTCAAGGAATTTTGCACTAGCACTGTTATATACATTAGTTGTGCCCTGTTCCCAGAAACGATATGATCTGTGGTTAGCTTCGTAACCTACGAAGTATAATTGCCTAGCCCTATGTTGGCCTTTACTCCTGAGTTGTGCAGGAATGTGGACCCAAGCTGGGGTGCCAAATGTGTGCAGGTAATCAAGGTTTGGTCTTCTACCATGCCATATAGTATATGGTATTTTACCAGTAGAAGTATTAACAACTATATTCAGAACATGGTTTGCACATTTTGCTGCCTCCCCCCACAGTCTATCTGTTAAGCCAGAATCTCTTAACATAGTTCTCATCATGGCTTGTAACGTTTGCCCACGTCTCTCAACAAAAGCATTATGTTGAGGCCTATAAGGGGCTGAACGTTTATGCTCAATACCAGCAGATTCTAGCATATCAACAAAGCGCTTGTTTGTAAATTCAGTACCATTATCAGTAATTATGCACTGAACCTTTCTCTTTGTTTTTCTCTCCACGAACTTCAGCCAGTTTGCAAATTGTTGGAAAGTATCTGCCTTTGACTTAAGCAGATAACAAAAACCATATCTAGAGTAGTGGTCCAATATACTTAAAATATAACATGACCCTCCTAAACTTGGTTTCATGGGTCCAATTAAATCAGCAAACACAACTTCCAAAGGTACAGTTGTTTTGAAGCCGTTTATCCTGTTTGCAGGAGTTGCCTTGCTCTTTTCCTGATTACAGGCATTGCAATTCAAATACTTACTACATGGCTTCAGTTTAACTCCCTCTACTAATTCCACTGTTTTACGTAGTGAGTTAAAGTTTACATGCCCTAACCGCCTATGCAATAAATGTATACATTCATCATGTGGCTTCTTGTTCTCACATATTGAGTTAGCTTTAACTGTACTAACCTGGTTACTTGTGAGAACGAATAAACCATTTTTCAAATTAGCAGTTACACTGGTTCCATTCCTCTCAATAGTGCATTGCTCCCCTCTGAATGTTACCACAAACCCAACCTTAACCAATTCCCTTACAGATAACAAGTTGAATCTTAGTTTAGGTATATATAACATAGGTAACTGTTCATCAATGCATGGACAATAGGAATTACCTTCACCAGAGGCCTTCATCCTCCAACCATTGGCCAGTGAAACATATTGGTTGCTGTTTTTCATATTAACAAACCTCTCTTTCACTTTAGTAATGCATTGTGAAGCCCCACTATCAACAACCCACAATTCATTGTTTCTGGATGTTGGTTCACCAGAAATAGCCAAACCAATGCCCTTCTTAGCCTTCCCACTGCTATTCACATTCTGTTTTTTACCCTTTCTACAGAATTTGGCTATATGCCCTCTAGCCCCACAAGAATAACATTTCTTGACGTTGTAAGCAGTGGTGAATTGCTGCTCCTCTTGTGGCTGTGTCTCTCTCAGCTGGTCTCTGTCACGCCTCCTTCTGGACTCTTCCAGCAGTCTCCCAGTAATGTTAGTCAATGTCAGTTCCTCTCTGGTCAGGACTTCCAAAGAAGAAACATACCCATCATAACTCTCATCCAAAGATGACAGAATAATGTAGACCTGATGCAACTCTGAAAAAATCAGCTCCTTTTCATGAAGCTCTTGAAAAGTTGCCTTCATGTAATTTAAATGGGTCAGCATATCTCCATTCTTCTGCAGACGAGCCCTAAACAGCTTACGTGTAAGGTGTATATGTGCACCCACACTGTCACGAACATAAAGCCTTCGCAAAACATCCCAACACCTAGCAGCAGACTCCTCACCACGAATATGGACAAGCTGCTGGTCATTCAGTGTTAGTCCAATAATGCAAAGAGCTTTCTCGTTGCTTCGTTTAAAGTCGTCTAACTTCTTTGCATCCTCTTCGTCATCTGGATCCCAAGCAGTAGTATCTGGTGGGTTATTTACAACAGTCCATAGTCCTTCCTTGCACAAAAGCAAGCAGCATTTTGTGGACCAGGAAACATAGTTTGTCCCATCCAACCGGGTTATCCAGGAGATGCCTGACAACTGTTCTTGTGCCATTTTACACCAAATACAAACTCAGCTAGGAATACTGTGTGTACTAACTCTCAGTACAGGCCTGGGCCCATAACCAGTGTTATGGAATTTGTTGTGCAGAGGTCTCCTTGTGCTACCAAAGAGTTGCACAGACAAGGAAGGGCACTGAGAGCAGTAAAAGTCACACACAGAAATACACTGAGTTCTAAAAGCAAAAAGTATTTTACTTTGAGGTGGTGTAAGAACAAAAATGCACAGTCAAAAATAAACAGTCCAAGTCATACACAATAGCAACAGTCCAAGGAGTAATCCAAACTACAAAGTCTTCTTACCGGTCCAGAGGTCAATACACAGTTCAGGTTTACAACAGTAGTAAACCAACAGCAGAGCAAAAACAGTAACAGTAGAAAGCAGTGAATTCAGAGAGAGAGAGAAGCTACGTTCCTAGCTTCCTCTTATGGCCATGAGAACACTTACACACCCATTGGCCAATTAACAACTTAAAGACATAGCATTATGGTTAATATATTTTCAACCCAACATTGTAGGCTAGCACCATATGCCTAACACTTATAAAAATTCTTTTATACATGTTTTGCTTACCTCACATATTGTTAGTTCTGACATAATTGGAGTTACATTTTATTATTATTATTTTATTAGTTTTTGCACTTCAGTTACTCCTTTTTGGAGTAACAGCCTATCATTGGGATACACATATGTCACTGGGAGGATCTCTATTTCCTTAATAGATATTGTGAAGGTTTCAACTGTGTTGGAAAACCCAATTGTGTTCACAACATAGAAGGTGCTATTGAAGTATGACATAGATGTAAAAAAAATAAAAACTGTATGATAAAGTGGAAGCAAAACTTTGAAAAAGTAGTCACAGTAGAATTATGGCAAGAGGCATGGTAAAAAGTAATAAAATTTACTCCAAGCTGTAAGTCTGGGGAGGGAAACATGAATAGATTGAATAGATTATGTCTATCTGTATCTTCCAAAAAGACACAAGTGAGAAGTTCATTTTCCTTTTTTTACTGTAAAGAAGGAAAAATATTTTTAAAACCATGTAATTTTAAGGTTCAGAAATACTTCATTAAAAATTTATGTGGGTTCTTCTGTGATTTATCATCTCAGTTTACTTCTTCGTTTTTCATCATCCTTCTTTCCTTTTGTTTCCTGAGTTGATACACCAAGATTTTTGTGTCTTAATGGCTTTTGATACCATTGACCGTAGTATCCTTTTGGAATCATTATTAAGCAATTAATGATTGCATCTACTTAAGGAAATAGACTTTATTGAAAGAATCATTGAAAGAAGAATATTTTCAAGAATTAGAATCTAAGCATGAGTATAGCAAATGTAGCCTGAAATGAAAACCAAATCAAGTTATTCTTGTGACTATATGAGCAGCAAATAAATTTAGTTAATAAATAAAATTGCACAATGTATCAGCTTAAGAAAAGTATATTTAAAGCAGAAAAGGATGTTTTTTGCTGCTCAAAAAATGTCAAAAACAATAAATATTGTTTGCTGGAATAAAGATCAAACACCTGATGGTACAGTATACGTAGATGCAGTCCAATCACATAAAATTATTATCTGCTAAGCAAAGTAGTTATGATTGAATTTAAAAAAAAAATATTACATTGGTCTTCATATAAAATTTCCATAAAACTTACCATAAGCATTAAATCATAGATTGCCTAAGTTTAGAATAATTTAAACAATTCAATTTATAAACAACAGCAATCCATAATTATATGCTACCTTTACAATTTCTAAATCCTTAGTAAGATTTGAATGATTAAGAAAATCAGAAGAAAACTAGAAACACACATTCAGTGTAACTGGACCATCCTCATCCTCATCAGCATCGTGGAGTATAGATTTCTGAATGTTTCTTCTTTGCTTTATTTTCCTTATCAAAGAGACTGATTAACCACTCATGTCTTTTGTCTCCTAGTTTATATTTCACCCTTATTGAGTCAGTGGTAATTTTCTCCTGAAAGCTTTTCTAATTTCTAAATATTGAGGTTGGAGCAAAAGATAAATGTGTTGGACTTATATTGTGTTGGGAATGTTTTGCAAATCAAACTGGTTGTGGTATGAACAATTTACTGTAAGTTAAAAATACAAAAATATGTAAGAAGATAATCATGAATTTCGTACTTTTTTACAGGGTGTTGTTGTTGTACTTTTCATGTTTAATTCTTTTTTAACTTTTGTATCTTTGTATTTTTATATGTTTGCCCTGTTCACCGCCCTGAGTCCTTCGGGAGAAGGGCGGTATATAAATAAAATTATTATTATTATTATTATTATTATTATTATTATTATTATTATTATTATTATTATTATTATTATTATTATTATTATCTGGCAAATATATTCCATTGTGTTTCACTTTATTGGATATTGGACCTATCGATTTTGGTGTCACCGACATTAATACATACATTGCAAAAAAGAGACTTTCTTTTGAAGTGTTTGGAAGAAAGGAAAGGAAAGGGAGAGGAAGAAGGGAAAAGGGAAAAAGGGGAAGGGGAAAGGGGAAAGGGGAAAGGGAGAAAGGGGGAAGAGAGAAGGGAAAAGAAGAAAGGAACAGACAAAAAATTGCTAGTTAACTATGGCATTACAGATAAAACTTTGCTCTTATGCCCATTAGTCTCAGATGTACATAAAATAAGAGTAAGGTGATATCTATCAATTCCCCATCACCATTTAGATAATAACACAGCCTCCTGAGGTTTCTTTATCTAACTGAAAATATGTTGAGTTGTTAATCCATTTTGCTATTCAGATTTTTTTTACTTTTCAGCCCAATTTCTGTTCATCTCAATGTTTCAGTTTTCTTCCTAGATGAAAATTAAATATGAAACTATATTGACTCCCTGAAGCAGAAAATTTGTTAGGAATTATAGAGGCTAATGACACTCAGCTGTTTGAATTCCAGCAGGTTTAAAGCAGTGCAATACCCCTGAAATTTAGAGCCACGCTAATAAATTTAAACCAAACAACCAAATACTTAAAGGCACAACTTAAGTTGCTTTATTTTAATTATTCAGTAGGAGCAAACCATGAAGAGATTTTTAGCATGCCACTTATCATAGAGTATGATGTGGAGAAGATAACAGTGAATATTTGTCACAAGACAGCTATTTTTTCACAAAGTTTTCTTAGACTGTTGAGGACATATAGTAATTGATATCTTGTTGAAATTAGTACATTTTTGTAATAAGGTACTGTACCAGCAAATGTTTTTTGAGCTATAACATGCTCAAAAGTATACATATGAACACCTTCGACTACCATACGCAATATTTATTACTATCTATTCTGTAGCAACCCAGTTTGGTTAACAACCACATACTTAGCAAATGGAAGTGTCTGTCCCAATTGTGATGATAAGTCAAGGACTATCTGGAAGTATGTAAATAAGCATAACCATTCTCTCATTGTGGTCCATTCTGAAAGAGTTTTATTATACTATTGTACCATTTAAATGTGATATCATTTAAAATCCTTAACAGATCTAGATACCCCGAATAAGGTCACTATGATATGAATCCAAACTGATTGCCGAAAGATATGAGTTGATCTTATCTATTGACTTTAACAAATTACACAATAGTTCTTAGTTCATGCAGGATAGTACAAATGATAATTAATTAAATAATAATGACAGATAAAGAAGAGTAATGCTCAAAGATTTTCCTCACTAATTTTAAGAACTTTGTTGTGCTTTTATCTTAGGATGTTTATGCTTTTAACATAAATCAGGAAAAATGCTTCACTTTTCATATTAGTTTAACCTTAGAGCCCATCTTTGCAGTTCAATAAAGTCCACAATTCTTATTTTGGGATTGTGTCTGAGCCTAAAAAAAATGCAGCTAAGGACAAAATTATTTTTTTGTTTGTTTCAAAGTTACATGGATGTGCTTTAAGAAAGAGTAGAGAGGCCGTTCATTCTCACTTATATGCAACCCCAAATATTTATTCTGAAAATTTGTGTATATACAAGTCCTATGGAAGTGTGGTGGTTCAGTGGTTAAAGTTGCTGAGCTTGTCAGCTGGAAAACTGACAGCCTGAGTTTGGGACTTGAGTGCCATGCAGTGGGGTGAGGTCCCATTACTTGCCCCAGCTTCTGCCTCCCTAGCAGTTCGAAAACATGCAAATGTGAGTAGATAAATAGGTACCACTTTGGTGGAAAGGTAGGCATTCTGTGTACCTTGGTGTATATTCATGATTGCAATAGAAACAATTTGTAATAATTTGGCAGTGAAAACAATAATAGTTTTCTGGCATATGACATAGTATATTATTTCCTGCTGGTTTAATTGTTACCATATTTTCAGCATGCAGGACATATAAGTTTTCATGCTAAAGCAGGCAGCATCATTGAAAGCAAGTACAGGCCATCTGGAGCATAACTGAAAGATTTGTCTGGAAGAAAATCTATTGTTATGTTTCTATAGCCAGTTTTAAATAGCTATCAAAACAGAGAGCCTTTTTAATGTGGCATCCTACCTACTAATCTGCAAGTAAGGAATCTGTCTGATAACAAAAAAGTATTCAACAGTCAAGCTCAAGTAGCTTAGAGACTGCTTTTAAAAATAGAAAAAAAAATACTTTCCCTATCACAAATTAATCTCATTTCAAAATGATTTTCAAAATACAGTTTATGCAATGCAAATCCCTGCTCCCAAAATAACCTGTGGTTGTGCTTGTTATGCCCAGCCAAGAGATAAATTACTGTTCAGTGAACTGTTTCAGCATGGCTACGTGAAGTGAAGTTAGGATTAGAAGAACTGATGAAGCATATACCATGAAAGAAATAAAAACATTTTATAGAACATATAGGTATTATTAACAGGTTTCCTCTGCTTTTTCAAACATAATTATTTTTCTCAGTAGGAAATGCTGTTTGGAAAAAAAATTCCACAAGAATTTCATATGTTATATAATGCACTGACACAGGCAAACATGTGTTGGCACCAAAATTACAGTATGGAATTATTTTCTTTCTGGTTTTAGTTTAGTTTTACAAATTTTAATATGGATACTTATTTTTAAAATATTTTTTTTAAAAAAATAAATCTTTAAAAATACTTTAACAATGTTTCCAGATAGGGTTAGGGTAGGGCAGGGTTAGGGTTAGACACTTAGGCAGGTACTGTTCCAACAGTATATGGGTTTTAAATTAATATAGTCAATTTCCAAGGGCTTTGGTGGATACCTGTTTCTTGTGTTCTCTGTTTTATATAGGATTATAAAATATAATAACACTACCATTAGTTGAAAGTTACATATACAACACTGCAGACTTTGTAACTGAGAAACCTCTAACAGTTTACTGGATAGTATTATGAGGAATGAGATTGTTATTATATACTGGTGGGATTTTAGAACAGTTGGACAATTTGTTGTTGCTACTATTCTCACCAGAAATACATACCTTTCAGGAATAGATTGATGAATTAGGAATGAAGTATCATCAACTCACAGGAAACATAGTATTCTAGACATTTATTTTTATTCTTTCCTTGGAAGATTCCTAGGTAATCTGTCCCTATTCATGCAAAGTAACTTTCAAATGCTAATCAGGAAAAAAAAATTATACACAAGAGAAACAAAAGTTTAACAGATAGAATCTGGACAGGGCCCATTGAGTTTAATCTTCAGGGTGCCCAGCACAAAACCTATCTTGAAACAATTACTCTGAACTTTTCTTTGACAAAAGTAACTTAAAAATGGTTTGTGCTGTATCACCTGTCTTCAATTTAAAGCAAGTAAGCAAGCAAACAAACCTAACTATCTAAAGTTATTTGTTGAAAGAACCACAAAGATATATCTTTCACCACAACCTCATAATGTGTCCCAGCTGCAGCCATTTATTGGCTTAGTCAAGAGCTTTACTATTTTGTTTTAAAATGTCAACTTTAATTCATCCATAGGTTCACTACCTGTCAAACACTGTTAATCAGAACTGGAATCAGTATTCCGCTTAGAAATAAAATCAGCTCCTTCTATATTTTGAATTCAGCATTGAATCAAACATCAGCTTTGATGAACTACATACTACTTTAAATCTCAAAATTTCAGAATGGTGAGAAATCTAAAATTAACAAAACATAAAACATTACTATAGGCAATCTGTTCCTAGCATCCAATAAAACTGGCCTGGTTTCAGTTATAAAAAAGTTATAAAATTTCAGGAAAATCTAGAGAATAAAATATAAATGCATTTCCAGTAATGATTCTCATTAGACTAGACAATGTGGTACCCTCCAGATATTTTTAATGTTGACTTTCACAATGTCTTTCCTTGGTTATATTAGTTATGATTATTCTAATACTAATTTTCTCTAATACTTTCTTTGGCTTACATGAAATCCTGGACAGATAATTCAAATTATACTGGTTAGTTATACCTCTGTGTGTGTGAGCACTTTTTCCTGAGAACTCAAAGAAAGGATATGGCTATCTTAAGGCAGAGATAGGACAAAAGTAAATCTTGATCGCATCTACTAGTGCAGTATGAATCTGAGTAATTTTCAACAGAAATGCAATGACTCTAGTTTCTAGATATTTAACAGTAGCTTGTTTAACAACTTTGGTTCTTTTACATTTTGTTGTTGAAATGTTTGATATATATTAAAATGAATTGTTACTTTTTTTTACAATCTTAGAAGTCCACAAAAATGTTCAATTAGTCACAGATACAATGTGATCCCATCCACTTGGCAACATTTCTCCAAAAATTTTAAATACATTTATTAGTCAGCAAAAGGTGGTCTATTTTGCCATATAAACTGCTGTAGGAGAAAAAAGGGGGAAGGGAGGATTTTCACATCCTTTCTAGAAATTTAAACAATCTGATCTAGATTAATTTAGATTACTCATACAAATAAACACTCAAACACAAATTCAATTTACTCTCTCATCATGTCTTGGGATAGGCTAGCAAGGAGTAATAAAATAACTCCATACTTGAAAACCCCTTCATGGATTACTGCCTTGTCGTGGCGAAGGGGCTTGCGTAATTCAATGAAGCTATGAGCTATGCCGTGCAGGGCCATCCAAGACGGAAAGGTCATAGCAGAGAGTTCTGACAAAACGTGATCCACTGGAGAAGGAAATGGCAACCCACTCCAGTATCTTTGCCATGAAAACCCTATGGACAGTACCAAAAGGCAAAACGATATGACGCTGGAAGATGAGCACCTCAGGTCAGAAGGCATCCAATATGCTACTGGGGAAGAGCACAGGGCTAGTACTAGTAGCACCAGAAAGAATGAAGCGACTGGGCCAAAGCCGAAAGGACGCTCAGCTGTGGATGTGTCTGGTGGTGAAAGGAAAGTCCAATGCTGTAAAGATTTTTTCTCCATAGGAACCTGGAATGTAAGATCCATGAATCAAGTAAAGCTGGACGTGGTCAAACAAGAGATGACAAGACTGAACATCGACATCAGAAGAAATGGAGTAGCCTTCATAGTCAATAAAAGAGTAGGAAAATCAATACTGGGATACAATCCCCTAAATGACAAAATGATCTCAGTTTGAATCCAAGGCAAACCATTCAATATCACAGTAGTCCAAGTCTATGCCCCAACCACTGGTGCTGAAGAGGATGAAATTGACCAGTTCTATGAAACCCTACAGCACCTTATAGGACTAACACCAAAAAATGACGTCCTTATCATCATGGGGGATTGGAATGCTAAAGTAGGAAGCCAAAAGATAACTGGAATAACAGGCAAGTTTGGCCTTGGAGTACAAAATGAAGCAGGGCACAGGCTGATAGAATTTTGTCAAGAGAATACGATGGTCATAGCAAACACTCTTTTCCAACAACCCAAGAGACGGCTCTACACATGGACATCACCAGACGGTCAACACAGAAATCAAATTGACTATATGCTCTGCAGCCAAAGATGGAGAAGCTCTATACAGTCAGTAAAAACAAGACAAGGAGCTGACTGTGGCTCAGACCATGAGCTTCTCCTTGCAAAGTTTAGGCTTAAACTGAAGAAAGTAGGAAAAAGCACTAGACCACTCAGCTATGAATTAAATCATATCCCTGTTGAATATACAGTAGAGGTGACAAATAGATTTAAGGAATTAGATCTGATAGACAGAGTGCCTGAAGAACTATGGACTGAGGTTTGCAACATTGTACAACAGGTAGCAACCAAAACCATCCCAAAGAAAAAGAAATGCAAGAAAGCAAAATGGCTGTCTGAGGAAGCTTTGCAAATAGCTGAGGAAAGGAGGGAAGTGAAAGGCAAGGGAGAAAAAGAAAGATACACCCAATTGAATGCAGAATTCCAGAGAATAGCTAGAAGAGATAAGAATGCCTTCTTAAATGAACAGTGCAAAGAAATAGAAGAAAACAATAGAATAGGGAGGACCAGAGATCTCTTCAAGAAATTTGGAGAGATGAAGGGAATGTTTCATGCAAAAATGGGCATGATAAAGGACCAAAACAGCAGGGACCTAACAGAGGTGGAAGAGATTAAGAAGAGGTGGCAAAATTACACAGAAGAACTATACAGGAATGAGCTTAATGTCCCTGATAATCACAATGAGGTGGTCACTGACCTCGAGCCAGACATCCTAGAATGTGAAGTGAAGTGGGCCTTAGGAAAGCTGAGCAACAACAAAGCTAGTGGAGGTGACAGTATTCCAGCTGAGCTATTCAAAATCTTAAAAGACGATGCAGTAAAAGTGCTATACTCAATTTGCCAGCAAATTTGGAAAACTCAACAGTGGCCACAGGATTGGAAAAGATCAGTTTATATTCCAATTCCAAAGAAAGGCAGTGCCAAAGAATGTTCAAACTACCGCACCATTTCACTCATTTCTCATGCTAGTAAAGTTATGCTTAAAATCCTACAAGCTAGACTTCAGCAGTATGTGTATCGAGAACTACCAGAAGTACAGGAAGGATTTCGAAGAGGCAGAGGAACTAGAGATCAAATTGCCAAGATACGCTGGATCATGGAGAAAGCTAGGGAGTTCCAGAAAAACATCTACTTCTGTTTCATTGACTATGCTAAAGCCTTTGATTGTGTGGATCATAACAAACTGTGGCAAGTTCTTAAAGAGATGGGCGTACCAGACCATCTTATTTGTCTCTTGAGAAACGTATATGTGGGCCAAGAAGCAACAGGGAGAACTGGACACGGAACCACTGATTGGTTCAAAAATGGGAAAGGAGTCTGGCAAGGCTGTATACTGTTGCTCTGCCTATTTAACTTATATGCAGAGCACATCGTGATAAAGGCAGGGCTACATGAATCAAAAGTTGGAATTAAGATTGCCAGAAGAAATATCAACAACCTAAGATATGCAGATAATACCACTCTAATGGCAGAAAGTGAAGAAGAACTAAAGAGCCTTGTGTTGCGGGTGAAGAATGAGAGTGCAAAACGTGGGTTGAAACTTAACATTAAGAAAACCAAGATCATGGCATCCAGCCCTCTCAATTCCTGGCAAATAGATGGGGAAGAAATGGAGGTAGTGACAGATTTTATTTTCCTGGGCTCCAAGATCACTGCAGATGGGGACTGTAGTCATGAAATTAAAAGACGCTTGCTCCTCGGGAGGAAAGCTATGGCAAATCTAGACAGCACACTAAAAAATAGAGACATCACCCTGTCAATAAAAGTGTGTATAGTCAAGGCTATGGTCTTCCCAGTTGCAATGTATGGCAGTGAAAGTTGGACCATAAAAAAGGCTGAGCGCCAAAGAATTGAGGCCTTTGAACTATCGTGCTGGAGAAGACTCCTGCGAGTCCCTTGGACTGCAAGGCGATCAAACCGATCAGTCCTAGAGGAGATCAACCCTGACTGCTCTTTAGAAGGCCAGATCCTGAAGCTAAAACTCAAATATTTTGGCCACCTAATGAGAAGGAAGGACTCACTGGAGAAGAGCCTAATGCTGGGAAAGATTGAGGGCAATAGAAGAAGGGGACGACAGAGAATGAGGTTGCTGGATGGAGTCACTGAAGCAGTAGGCGTGAGCTTAAATGTACTCCAGAAGATGGTAGAGAACAGGAAGGCCTGGAGGAATGTTGTCCATATCGTCGCAATGAGTCGGACACGACTTCGCAGCTAACAACAATACTTGAAAAACAACATAGAATTAGCCCTTGAAACATGGTGGTTTGTGTTTTAAAAATTCTCCCTACGTACAAGTTGGAACGTCCTTAACACTCATTTAGAATGAACTGTTTTACAATTCATAGACACATTGACTCTTGCATTTGCAACAGAACTAAATCATGATTATAGGGAAATTATTGATTCCTTTGATGAAGCAGATTCACATAGCAAAGAAAGCCAGTTACAGCCCTATTGCATGAACATAGTGAAGAACTATTTAATGTGCACAATGTGAAACAAGGAAGATTAATCAGTTAATAAAAATGTAAATTGCTAGATAAATGTTATTAATATTAGACCTTATGGACTATAAAGAATACTAAAGAAAAAATGGAAAAATCCTGCTTTTCCAGCTTTGCTGGTTTTGGTTAAAGCCAGAAATTCTCATATCATTTCAACAAATTTGAAAACACGATTTAATGAAAAACTATTTAGTACAGGGGTGTCAAACTTGCAATGTCACGTAACGTGTCACGACGTATCATGACGTTTTTGCCATTGTCGGCAATGAGATTAGTGCGGTTTTGCTATGATGCATCCAGCCCGCAGGCCAGCAGTTTGATACCCCTGATTTAGTGCATTAATCTGCAAAGACTAACTTTCTATTTATCTGCATTATTGATCTAAAAACACAAATCCAATGGGAAAAGAATCAAGTCTTCTATCATTCCCCACCATTTATGCAAGAGTTGGTGAAATTGCCCATATTTTCAGGATAGGATAGATACATAATATGTCTTTGTCTTTTTTTTAATTTGTTAATGCGCAATGTAAATCAGCTAGAGAAAGTGTGATACAATAAGAATTATATCTGAGGAGAACTGTATTTGAAGGACTGTGTTGTACAAATGAATGATTAGGAGGCCTGAAGTGACAGGGATTATTAAGATGCCTAGGAAAGAAGATGACCTATGCATTCAAACTACCAGGTTTCTTCCTTTTCCTTTCCTTTTCTCCCTTTTTCCTTCCTTCCTTCCTTCCTTCCTTCCTTTTCTTCCTTCTCTCCTTCCTTCCTTCCATGCATAATCTTCTTTCTCATACTTGGTACATACAAAATATATTGCGGAATTCTTCCACATGATTACAAAATCTGTTTTGCTAGTCACAAGACAGGCACATACTAATTAAGAAAAGAAAATATTTGGAAATCAGATAGGAGAGATATCCATGTGCACTGATGTATAACGATACCATCCTGGAAATTCCATCAGATTATCAGGGGTTCAAAATAATGGAGAAAGAGGTTAGTATAAACAGGCTGTGTAGTGGCCCAACTATAGAGTACTTCTATCTTTACAGCTTCAAACATGGATAATATCTATGATATGCTAGTGAATTACTAGGGTAGAAGAACCATGATAGCAATAATCTTTATGTGTTCCATTTTCAGCAATCAATTATTTTTTTAATAGAAAATGACCTGAGCAATGTCTATATGTATTGAAATTTTGAAAGAATAAGAAACTTTGCTACATCATACGCTAAGCATATACTAGTTGGATGTGATTATTCCCTTCTAATGCTTAGAATATCTGGTAGATTAATTTAAATTTATCTCAGTGCCTGTATGTTTACAAATAAAATTTTTGAATCTGAATATTATCTTATCTCTCTCCAATATATGTAAAAAGGGAAACAGCAAGCAATTACAGATTCTTACAAATTGTACATGTAAACTTCAGTGTAAATGTAACTTGGTTTCCTGTTCAAAGGACTGTGATTGCTGTTCCTTTTTTTCCCCTCCTAGGTGTAACACTTGATAATTCTTTCCACTTGTTTGCCGACTGCTTTACTTTTCTCTAATGAACCACTAAGTGTATTTGTCAGTATTTAACCAAGTGTTTAACCTAAGTGAGCTGGTGCAAATAGATACATAGTAAATATTTAAAATCCCATGAATGAGGTTTAGTCTAATCCCTATCAACAGACCCTGGATATAAAGATGGGAGAATTATATGCTGTAGTTTCCTAAGGAGTTCCCCCTTAATCCTAAAAAAAATGATTATATATACAACAGCTAGTGATTAAAAAGAGAGAGCAGGGAAAGAAAATGTTTTAAGTGGCAGTGATTCAAAGGTGATATTTATTTTTAATACAGAAAACATAAGTATTTTTAGAGAGACATTGTTTCTGATTTTAAATAAACTTATTTAAAGTTTATGTCTCTAATAGATATCTCTGTCAATCATGAAATGTAGCATACTCCTGATTTGAAATTTTGTTTTTGTGTAGTTGGTAATTTAACAGTGGATTAGTTACATTTGGCTCCCTGGTTCACTTTTAGCTAACTTTTAACATGAACTGCTACATCAATTTTATACTGGTCTACATTATGCATCAGATGGTAATTCTTTTGCTTCATCTGCTGGCTGAGTTGTAAAAAATGAGAAATTACTTATCTAGTTCATATTGATACTTACAAATATCCTTACTGTCAGCTGTAGCCAAAATAGCTCCCAGGTGTAAAAGAACAACATTATACTTCATATGGATGGTGTCAAGAATTAGGTTAATTTTCAATTTTCTGACCTGGTCTGCAATAGGTGCTAAATCCCTATCGTGAACCTGATTCAGTTATTTCCAAGGCCATGGAAAAATTCTGTAGAAGTAAGATAGCAATAACAATAGCATAGACTTATATACTGCTTCACAGTGCTTTACAGCCCTCTCTAAGCTGTTTACGGAGTCAGCATACTGTTCCCAACAATCTGGGTCCTCATTTTATTGACCTGGAAGGATGGAAGGCTGAGTTAACCTTGAGCTGGTGAGAATCAAACTGTCAAACTGCTGGCAGCTGGCAGTCAGCAGAAGTAACCTGCAGTACTGCATTCTATTGTGCCACCACTAACCAATTCAGTAAGCTTCCACTTTATGGAATGTGGCAAATTAAGTCATTCATTTCCATACCTAATAGTAATATTTTTTGTGTCAATCCAGGAAAAAGACTTTTCTCTCTCCATGCTGTTCACAATTTTAGAAAGCCAATATGGCTTTCATAGAGAACATCCTATTCCAAATGATGTCATCTGGTGGTGTCTCAAAGAAACATAGAATACTATAGAATATTGAAACAAATTATAATTCTGCATATTATAGTTTATTTATAAACAAAACATTAAGCATGATAATCCATGACATTTCTCTCTTATTGCATTGACATGGTGTCAGTAAGTGATCTTGTTTATGATTACTTCCTCCCCAGCCCCAAATCAGAAAAAGTTTGGTAGCATCTTTTCATGCTAACAATGTTATTATAAGCTGTATCTGTTGAAGTGAGCTGCAGCTCACCAAAGCTTATGCCTTACACTAACAGTTATGAATTTAAAAAGTTTTATCCAACTTTTTTTATTATTATTCTTGGCTACCATGTACTAATATGTTCCTCCTGCTACAATAGCTCCCTATTAAAGAAAAACTGAGCATAAATGTCTCCTGATTAGCAACTGAGATCATGGTGCTCAGTACTCTGCAAAACGTTTGTTCAGATTTGCCAACATCTTCTGATGGGGTGAGATGAGTTCTTGCTATTTGCTTATTTGGGAATGACCTTGGGAGATTGTGTGAAGAGCCTGATCAGATAAGGTATAGCATTGACCACAGCTATATAGTGAGCACAGTAAGAGGTTCAGGAGAGACCCTCCCTACATTATTGGACTATAAAGTTTACAGCAGGAGAACTGTACTTTCAGACTTGTAAGATTCTCGTAATGTAGCATTGCAATAAAGAAGAATTATAATTACATGGCTACGTTTGGTCTACTGCTTCCTGTCTGGTCTACCTCACAAGGCTGACACAAAGTCATATTTTCAGAGATTCATTACAGACTCTAATCAGGGAGGCAGGGTGCTTTCAGGTATGCTCTCTGCCACTTATATTGTGGAGACTGTCCTGTTCTAAGTCTTCTGGGAAAGAATGGATTATGGTGGGTTGGATTTCATACCTCAGAAACTGTCGCCATATCTTTACATAAGGTGACTGATTATGTTCATTCCTAAGGTAGCTCTCCCTGATTCCAGCCTTATTTGCCAAATATTATGCAGTTTTCAACTTTCCCTGCTTGAGGAAGGAAGGCACAAAGTACCCTAAAAAAGAACAAAAAAACTGATTTCCTTTCAGTCAAGATTCAGTTAAGATTAAGATATAGGCATAATCATAAGCATTACTTGCGTTCATGGATTACCTTTGTTGGAACCTAGAGGGCTATTGTACTTCTTCTGGTACTTTAGATTTCTTAAGGTTCTCCTAGTTTAGTGGAGCTTTCAAGTGGTGGTGATTGGGAGGAGAGGCCACTTCCATGACTCTTTGTATGTTGGCTGCCTTGGGAGTCAGATACTTGTCTTCTGCTTTTCATGAAACTATTAGTGGTCATAAAGGTGTAGATAAGTTATATGGCACTGCCCAATATCATACTGTAAGGCTCTGAGGGTATTCCCCTGTGTTTAGAGGCTGTGAGGACCTAAATGGGATAAACAGGATTAAATTAAAGCCTAACAAGATAGAATTACTGGTCATTCTATTTCTCATATGGTTCAGTGTTGTTTCTCAGTGATTGGCATTGTACTTAAGGAGGCATACCAGCAACGAGTCTCCTAAACTCATAGCTTCTGCTATGTAAAAGCCTTGGCCAAAAAAACTTTTGTTCAGTTTTACCTCACCATTTTTGCAATAGTATCTTATCATCTTTCAGCTTGACTACTACAATATATTCTACATAAGGTTACCTTTAAACTATCCAGATATTAGGGTTGGTACAAAATGATGCAATCTGATTATTGGTATGTGCTATTAGGGGCATATTATTGCTATGCTTTAGGTCCTATTTTGGCTGTCAGTAAATTCACTACTAAAAAGAATCTCTAGTATTAGAAAAATAAAGTTTGATCCAACTGTAGTCACTGTGAAACTGGAAGGCCACAGAAATTTATGGAATACCCAAATAAATACAGCAAGCAGCAGCAGATGAATCAGTAATGGATCTAATCAAGCTTACCTGCAAGTCTGGAGAATACCCAGTGGCCAACAGTTTAGACAAGGTAAATCTACATTTCAATACCCAAAAAAGAAAATTGGGCAATTTCTTGTACAATATCCATAATTTCACATGCTAACAAAATAATAATAAGACTCATGCAATGCAGATTAGATATCTCTCTATATAAAAAAAGAAATGCCTGCTGTTCAAATTGGCTTTAAAAAAGGCCAAAGAATATGAGACATTATTGCTGATGCACATCGGCTAATTAAGAAAGAAACAAAGAATACAAAAAAGAAGTCAGCATGTGCTTTATTGATTATAGAAAGGACTTGTGTCTATAATGTCGAGCTGTGGAATGTGCTCATAAAAATAGGATTATTTCATTGCCCCCATGAGAAAAAAATATATCAGTCAGGAAGCCACAATACAGACAGAATGTAGTGAAACATGCCTCAAGATTGGCAGAAAATATGATAAACCTAAATACTCTCCCATTATTTAATCAAACTATTTGTAAGGGAAGTTGCATTGGAAGAAGATAACTGTAGTTTTAATACTAGAAGAAAAAACCTGGGACTCTTGAGGAAGAAATCTGGGGCAGCCAATAAAATAAAGCAATCATTCAGCAAATCAATGTAGAGTTGTCATTTGAAGCAAAAATAAACAGGCTCAAATTATCTTACTTTGCACATGTTTTGTGATGACCTAGTTCTCTGAAGAAGACTTCAGTGCTGGGAAAGGTGGAAAGAAAGAGAAGAGGGTGACTAGCAACCAGGTGAATGTACTCAAACATACCAATAATAATTGTACCATTGGAGTATCTGAAAGACCAAGTCAGGGAAAATTGTCATGAAAAAAAAACTTTGCAATCACTCAGATCTGAAAATTATTTTATGGCACATAATAAAAAAATTATAGAAGTAGCATTAAAATATACAAATATATTTTACATTCTGTCTTCATTCTTAGAACAGAATGGAATGGGACAACTCACAGCAGTCAGTTGGGTGTGATTGGGTGGGGGTAGACATCTGAGCACTGCCAGGTGGGCATGGCTGGGTGGGTGGGTGTGGCCAGGTCGACACGAAGATTAGGTGTTATCTGACTTGGGGCAGATAACTCAGCATGGCTGGGTGGGTGTTGCCATCTGAGTGCATGTCTGGGTGGGCGTGGCCAGGTCAATGAAAAGGATTAGGTGCAACTGGCTTAGTACCGATCACTCAGCATGGGGGGGTGGCCAGGTGGATGCAACCATGTGGGTACGGCCAGGTGGATGCTGCCAGGTGGGTGCAGAACAAATTGCCCTGGGCAATTGGATGTGGAACCAACTTGTTGCTCCACCAGAATTTATCTCCCGATTTGCAGAAATGTTCACCTGCCACCACCTCCTTCTGTCCAAAGATCTGTCTAGGCAGAAGTTGGACTCAGAGGAAACTGCTTCCTACAAAATTTTTCTTCCATACTTTCACATGCAGTGGTATTGCCCTCCACCTCCAGTTTGCCAGGAGGAGCACCAGACAGGAAAACACCAAAGTCTGGAATTGGGAGAAGAACATTTCCTTTGGCATGCTTTGCACACACAGAGACACCATTCCAAGTTTGGAGACTTTTGTCCACATCTGAGCTGGCAAGCTGCCAATCATGCCTGGATAAAAGTCCCCAAACCTGGAATGCAGTCGGTATGTGTGTGTGTGTGTGTGTGTGTGTGTGTGTTTGTGTGTTTGTGTGTGTGTGTGTGTGTGTGCACATGCCTGGCTGCCAGCAGTTTGGGGAGGCGAGGAGCCTGTGGGGTACCAAGTTGTCCCCATGTTGAGTTAGCCAGTGTGACTTGTATCGTGCTGACCCAGTCATGCCAAGTCAGCAGGACTAAGTTGGCTGCAGCTACCTGTCCAGGCCTACCCAGCCATTTCCAGAGGTCACACCAAGTCAGTCGAGCCAAGTAAGAGGTGTCAAGCTGGCTGTGCTGAGCTGGCCATGCTCATCTCACTACTGTGAGTCATCATAGACCCAGAATAGAAGGCAGTGGTCACATGTGCCTCCTTTTAGTTTCATGGATGAATAAAATCTAGAATTCTTTATCCTAATCCAGCATTCTAACCATACTACATCACACCCAGGAAGAACTATATGCAGGGTGACTTTTTGTTAGCAGCTTTGGTTTCTTTGCAAAAAAAAATGGCTTTGATATATATTATGTATAACTAATTTAATTTAATTTAATTTAATAATATTTCTATACCGCCCTTCTCCCGAAGGACTCAGGGTGGTTCACAGGGCAAGAATAAAATACAAAGTTACAAATATTAAAAGGAGATTAAATAATTGCCCGATTTTAAAACAATTAATATGCTACAATATGGGGAGATTGTATGCTACAATCTCCCCTTGCAGATAATTTTTCTACTCTCAGAAACACATTCGTTTTCAAAATTATTTCAAAATTACTCGGACTCATAAACTGATTGGGAGTAAATTCAAAACTTGCAAGAAGAGACCCAAAGTCAGTGTGGTCACACCATATCTATTCTCTTCTTCCACTTCAACGAAGTATTATTTACTGAAGTGACAATATGGCATCTGCTTCATCATTAAAAATTTATGTGGTGCCTTGATTCTAATATTAGCACAAGCTAATGCTTGAAACAACTGCAGTAAAAGAGAACTATGTTAATTAGTGTAAAGAAATATAAATGATTGAACAAACTGAACCTAGAACTTTATTGGTATGAAATATGCCTTTGCAGATCTATCGAATTTATTTTGCTCATCTTCTTCTTATTGTCCAGCGTTTAAAATGAGGCTATATATTTTATTTTTATTTTGTTCTCTTTTGAAAGTTTATTCAATTGTTTTCCTCAAGAGTTCATATCTGACAGAGAAAATCTTGAAGCAAAATAATGATTGTGGACATAAATTAGATGTATCTATAGCTCTCTAATTGTCTTAGTACTTATCTGAACTAAATTATCTGAACTAATAATTTCAAGGCAAATTATTGTTAAAATGTTGTTATTCCAAAGCTGCCATCTCCTGCAATACATATGTAATTTTTTCTGGGTCACAGGAGACTGTCTCCCTCTTTTGACCTACAAGTAACTAGATTTTCCTTGTCTAACACAGCACGCAGCTGTTACCAGGTTTGCTAAATGGTTTTCTTTATGGGATCTTAATTTAGTCCCTTGCCTGTCAGAGTTATTTGTTTCTCTCTTGTGAAATAGTCCACTCATGTCAAACTTAGTTACTTTCCACATGTTGGAGCACACATCACCTCCATAGTTTCTTCTACTATGATAGCTGAAGATCAACTTACTGATCTGTCAAACCTTTTTATTATTTCCTTGAATTTTATGAATATGACTCCAAAATGTGTACTACTATTGTACATCTTGTTATGATGATAAGATTTTAGGAACTCTGTTCAGTGCTTTAATCTGCAGTCTGAAATAGTTTTCAGTGAAATTTTCCTGTTGTTGGGTGGGGGTTCCTGCATTTGCCTGTTTTGAGGTGGCTGAAGGAAATGCATAGGTGTTAAATTATCACTGAATATCATGTCTTTATGAAATCACCACCTCTATAGTCTCTTAAGAATCTCATAAATCTTCAGTGAAGATATTGCAAGGAACATGTCCCACTGGATGTTTCCTTCCCCCATCATAAAATGTAGGTTGCAAGAAAATGTAGTGAGATGTGTAAGCAAAATAATAGCAGAGATAGATCTTTCTATTAACTTAAAAGAATAAAGTAGATGAAATATATTTTAAAACATCCCATGACTAAGATTACAGTGTACTATAAGCACAATAGTAACATCAAAATCAAAATGGCTGATAATAATAATAATAATAATAATAATAATAATAATAATAATAATAATAATAACAACAACAACAACAACAATAACAATAATAATAACAACAACAATAATAACAACAATAACAACAACAACAACAGGTGGGCATGGCAAGTTATAAGTACAGCTGACAGTTAAAAAAAGGGGAGTGGTCATTTTAAGAATATCCGAAAGACAGTGAACAAGATGCAATGAAACTAGTATACCATGAAGGCTTACTGAATACTAAACAGATCAACTGGTCTATATGAAAAACAAAATAATGAATAGAAAAGATACATGGGAAGAAAAAGTATTACATGGCCAGTGCATAAAAACAAATCTAGCAGGCATAGTAAAGAGCTGGCAATGGCCAAGAACAGGAAAATCAAAGAGACAGAGGGGCTAATTCTTAATGTACAAGACCAAGCCATAAGAACAAATGTTTACAAAGCTAGAATTAACAGACAGGAAATGCCCTTTCTGCAAGGAAGCTGAATAAACAATGGACTACGGTACCTAGTTAGCTGATGCAAGATCACATACTGACTGTAATATATTGGGATTTTACTTGAACTGCTTTCACATGTCTTCTGAATGCTGCTTAAGGTTGCTCAATTGAGGTGTTTGTGTAACAGTTGCTGACTAGCCAGACATGCAAACTCCCTCCAGAACCGGGCCGTAAATTCCACCCCTCAGTCTGAGATGATACGCCGGGTCCTCCATGCAAACGGTAGACGTGGGTGATAAACATCCAGGCCAACCGCCGGGCTGATGGCAATCCCTTGCATGGCACAAAATGTTCCTGCTCGGAAAATAGGTCGATGACCGTCCAAATAATGTTGTAGCCACGGATCTCCGGCAGTTCGACAATAAAGTCCATCGCTATGTCCTGCCAGGGTCTGGTGGGGTTAGCGACTGGCTGAAGGAGCCCTAAGGGTTTTCCCGCACAAGGTTTCATGGTTGCACAGACGTGACAACCCCGAACGTAGTCCTCGATGTCATGCTTCATATGCGGCCACTAGAATTGCCAGCATGCCAGGTGCAAAGTCTTCAGGAACCCAAAGTTTCCTGCCCACCTGGCGTCATGACAGTGATACAACACTTTTTCCCTAAGTGCCAGAGGCACATACATCCTGTCCCCATGCCATGCCAGGCCAGTCCATCCCATATCGTCAGAACGTGTGGATGGTTTTGCAGCCCAGGGAGTGGATGGATCAACTGGAGGAGGTGTGGGGAGCAGTGAAAAAAGCACTGGAGAGAGCCACAGTGACAAACAAAGAGCAGGCAGACAGGAAACGGAGACCTTTTGAACCCCCTAAAGTGGGGGACCTAGTATACCTGTCTACCAAGTATTTACGACTCCAGACACCATGTAAGAAACTTGGCCCCAAGTTCCTAGGGCCTTTCCGGGTAATACAAGTGATCAACCCTGTGACGGTGCAGCTCCAGCTGCCAAAGGTCCTGGGTAAGATCCACCCGGTTTTCCACAGTAATCTGCTGAAGCCCGCCAAAGAGACACCTCATGGGTTGGGGGAAGGGGCCCCTGGACCTGTTCATGGTGACCACTTCAAGGTACAGGAAGTTCTCGACTCAAGGGTGAGGAGGGGAAGAATACAGTATCTAATCTTGTGGAAGGGTTACCCCATTACGGAAGCCTCATGGGTAGCTGAGGTGGGCGCCCATGCGCCCCATCTAGTCCATGCATTCCACCGCAAGTATCTGAGGAAGCCGGGTGGGAGATGGGTGGAGCCTTCGGGTCGGGTTGGTGGTTGCTCAGATGCCGTTTTTTGTCTTCCAGGAGGAGCCCTGGTAGGGGGAGCCGCCTGTCGAGCCCCGTGGGCCCGACACTCCATGGGGGGGCAACCATCTGTGCTGTCCCTGTCTCTGCAGCTGACCTGCCTCCGGGAACTCTGGGGCCCGCTCCAGGAACGCCATCTCGTCGAGCTGCAGATTCCTCCGGACTCCTTCCTTCAGCAGCAGGCCTCCATCCGGTGTCGGTGGCTGTGCCTGCGCAGCTGCGCATGCTGGCTGGGCCTGCCGATGCTCAGCTGGCCTCCCCGGCCTCTGCCACTTGCCAGCTGGTTTCTGAGCATGCGCAGAAGGAGGTGCCGGCTGGGGATGCTGTTTTTCAGCTGGGCTCATCAGTTTCACCCAATGGCCAGCCGATAACAGATATGCTGGTGGCTGCGGCTCCACGAACAAACCTGCAAGCTGGACTGTTAGTGACTGGGGCTTTGGCTGCTTCTGGGTTGCTTTCCAACTCCCTGGCTTACATGGCCGTTGTGCAGGGTCCTTCTCGTCAGGTTTCAGCTGGGGGGCTGGTAGGCGGTGGGACCCAGGGAGGTTTGGGAGGTGGGGGGATTCCCTCAGGGTGGGGGGTGCCCAGTTTGGCTAGCTGCAGTAGGGATGGGTGTTGGGGAATAAGGGTGGGAGTTACCTGGGGTGCTTACCTGGTCAGGAATAGCATACAGGAGAGGGAGGGTGGACAAAAGCACGTGCGCGAGCATGCAAACAGAACAAAAGGAGAGAGGTAGAATATATACACAGGTGGGCGGATGTTGGCTTGTGCAGGGGGGCAGACTTTCTGTACCTGTGGGCTATATATGTGCGTTGGAAGCATATTGCTGCCAACGCTGACTTTATCTCTGCATTGAAGCTGAATAAAAGCATTCTTTGAGTTGTCACCCATTCCTGCTGGCTGTTGTGTGAGTATTTTCCTGCACACGGATGGGCTCTTGACAGCCAGCATGACTAGATGCCAAAGGCACACGGAACGCTGTTACCTTCCCACCATAGTAGTCCCTATTTTTCTACTTGCATTTTTACGTGCTTTCGAACTGCTAGGTTGGCAGAAGCTGGGATGAGTAACAGCGCTCACTCTGCTATATGGCACTCGGGATTCAACCCGCCAAACTGCCGATCTTCTGATCGACAAGCTCAGTGTACTAACCCACTGAGCCACCGCGTCCCTTTTCTTTCCATTAGGTTTGCTTAATATTTATAGTATGGTCATTCTGCAATCCTACAGTTATCCTGTCAGAAATTCTGTTAAGCTCAATGGTAATTTTTCCATGGAAATAGAAAATAGATCTAAATTAGGGTTATAGTCTTGTATGTTTGAGAAAGATAATACTACTACTATTACTACTAGTACTAGTAATAATAATAATAATAATAAAAATAATAATAATAATAATAATAATAATAATAATAATAATAATAATAATAATAATAATAATAATAATAATAATAACAATAATAATAAAGTTGCAAGGGACCATGGAGGTCATCTAGTCCAATCTCCTGCTCAGGCAGGAAACCCTATACCATTTCAGACAAATGCTGTCCAGTCTCTTCTTAAAAACTTCCACTGTTGGACAATTCACCACTTCTGGAGGCAGGTTGTTCCACTGGATAATTTTTCTAACTGTCAGGAAGTTTCTCCTTAGTTCTAGGTTGCTTCTCTCCTTGACTAATTTCCATCCGTTGCTTCTTGTCTTGCCCTCAGGAGCTTTGGAAAATAGCTTGACTCCCTCTTTTTTGTGGCAGCTACTGAGATATTGGAACACTGCTATCATGTCACCCCTCGCCCTTCTCTTCATTAATCTAGACATACCCAATTCCAGCAGCCATTCCTTCTATGTTTTAGCCTCCAGTCCCCTAATCATTTTTGTTGCTATTCTCTGTACTCTTTCCAGAGTCTCAACACCTTTTTCACATCGTGGTAACCAAAACTGGATGCAATATTCCAAGTGTGGCCTTACTTAGGCATTGTAAAGTGGTATTAACACTTCACATGAGCTTGATTCTATCCCTCTGTTAATTTAGCCTAGCACTGTGTTGGATTTTTTGGCAGCTGCAGGACACTGCTGGCTCATATTTAAGTGATAGTCCACTAGAACTCCGAGATCCCTCTCACAGTTACTACTATTGAGCAAGGGACCACCTATACTATACCCGTGCATTTGGTTTTTCTTGCCTAAATGTAGAACCTTACTTTTTTCACCATTTAATTTCATTTTGTTAGATAGTGCCCAGTGTTCTAGTCTGTCCAGATCCTCCTGTATTTTAAGCCTATCTTCTGGAGTATTGGCTATTCCTGCCAGCTTGGTGTTGTCTGCAAATTTGATGAGTTTCCCATCTATCCCCTCATCCAAATTGTTGATGAAGATGTTGAAGAGCACTGGGCCCAGAACAGAGCCCTGGGGCACCCCACTACACACTTCCTTCCATGTAGATGCAGTTCCATTGAGGACCACACGCTGAGTACGGCCTGTCAGCCCGCTACGAATCCATCTGGTGGTGATGCTATCTAACCCACATTTTTCTATCTTATCAAGTAGTCGGTTGTGATCTACTTTATCAAATGCCTTACTGAAGTCCAAGTAAATTAAGTATATCCACAGCATTCCTCTGGTCCACTAATTTTGTCACTTGGTCAAAGAATGCAATAAGATTTGTCTGGCATGATCTGTTTTTGACAAATCCATGTTGGCTTTTAGTAATTTTTAATTTAATTTTTAATTTAATTTTAATTACCGGTAAGTCATGAAATAAGTTATAATTTCTTTGTAATTATATAAGAAAAGAGGAAAATGGTAACTTTCATGCTAATTGCTCCTGAATGATTTGTTGTGAAACAGCAAGCAATCACATCATTAAGTTTGCAAGATATTGTATATTCCATTATGCTTAGAAGTCAATGCAAATTCAGTCAGGGATTATTTCAGTGCTTTAATTTCCTGTGTCCTAAATAAAATTCACTGTTCTATTATGTGTGTAGTTTCCATTAATATCAACATGATATATATCATTAACAAATATAATGCCATTATAAAACAAACTAAAAGATAGGAAGCACCAGAGGATAATACATGATTTTTAAAATTTATCAGTGTATTTTGTATGAATGAAGAATCAGAGGAAGATCACAGATTTTGAATATAAGGTGGCAATGTTTAAAGAAAGGGAATAAAACATGCACACTGTAGCAAGAGCACTTAGACTTATATACCACTCAATAGTCTTTACCATACTCTCTGAGTGGTTTACCAATGTCAGTATATTACCTCCAACAATCTGGGTCCTCATTTTACTGACCTTGGAATGATGGAAGGCTGAGTCAACCATGAGCAGGTCAGGATCTAACTCCTGTGAGCAGAATTAGCTTGCAATACTGCATTCTAACCACTGCACCACCATAGCTCTTAATGGGTAGGATGGGTAGATGTCCTTCAGGTGGTCCTGCATCCTTGGTGACACAGTGGTTAGAATGCAGTACTGCAGGCTAACTCACTGCTAACTCCAGTAATTTGATTCTGAATGGCTCAAGGTTGACTCACCCTTCCATCCTTCTGAGGTCAGCGAAATGAGGACCCAGAATTTTTTGGGGCAATATGCTGACTCTGTAAACTGCATAGCATTATGAAGCAGTATATAAATCTAAGTGTTATTCAGCGGTGTGATTCAAATATGTGAACAACCAGAACCGATGCTGCTTCCGGAAGCCCATTCTGGGCCTGGGCAACAAAAAATTAGCTACCAGTTCTGCTGAAGTGGTGTGAAGTGGCTGAATCCCACCACTAGTGTTATTGGTGTTGCTTTGAGTGACATGTTACACTCCTGGTGTTTGGGGTCATTAGCACTTATCTGATACTCTTTTTTTGTTTTTATTACCTTCAAATCGCTATCATTTGAACAATGTTTTTAAATCAATTCAATTAGGTTTAGTGCATTTATATTTTATATGTTTGTAACCTACTTAAATTGTAGTTAAAATTATAATTAGAATGTTATAAATAAATACTTATTTAAAAACAAAAATACATAATATTGTTTCTACTAGTTTAGTTTTCAACTGAACTGGCATTCAATACTCTGAATTGGAATTTATCATATGATGATTTTTTTCAAAATATTTTAAATAGGAATAACTATTACTCCAGCAATGCAATAAAATATTCTTCATTCAAGTCAATTTTTTTCTTTGTAAATAAAGGCTGTAAAACTAATTTTTCCTATCATTGATCAAAGATGAGTAGAGACAGAAACTTAAACCACCAGTTTCATATTTCTTAATTCCATAAATTCAAACAACTCAATATCAGGGGGAAAATAGAAATAGAAGTTACCTTTTACACTTTTAATTTTGCTTTCTTATTCTATAATTGAAATTTTGCCCCCTGACATGACATCTATATTTGTGTTTGTGTCACTGTATATGTTTCAGTACAAATAGTGATTGCATTATATTCCTTAGTCATTAGCTGCTCACATACTTCTCCTTTGCTTATCTAAAAGGGTAGATGTTTAATGCAGGGAGAAAACAGAAGTGTTCACATAACTCATCATTTGCTTTCAAATGGAAAATATAAAGAGAAGCTGTCTTTGTACTCACATCAACTTAAGTACAGCTCTCAATATGATTCAGGACCCTTGCTGTAATCAGGTCCTGGTACATGCAGAGTTGTACTCATATTCAAGCTAATGTAATTATAGCTCCCTTTCAGACTTTTTATTGGAAGCTGTACAAAGGTGGGCATAGAAATGTGTGCACAGCTTCATTTCTTTCTTTTGGTTGTGATATCATGCAATTCAGAGAAATGTTTGAACAGAGCTGCAACACAAAAGATAAAGAGACACTTGATCAGTCCATACCAATAGTTTTGCGTCTTGTTCAATAATTCTGTTTTGTCTATATTTGCATTATACTTTGTAATAATATCATAATATTTAAGATAAAAGTTCTCAAAGGCACTTTTCTGTATTTGAGTGTTCATGAAAAAGAGAAAATTGTAATATTAGCATATGAAAATATAATATTATAAGGAGTACTACAACTTGCTCTATTTATAACATACTAGTAGTTATGCTTGATATCCTAATATCCCTTGATGGAATTTAATATCTTATCCACTTCTATTACAAATCAAAATGTTGTCCCCTTTATTCCCTGCAATTAATTCACAACTTAAAATAAATTCCTATTTCTTTGCCCAATCCAAAATTAGCTGCAAACTTAACTGGCACTTATTCATTTGGCAGTTGTTTGCTAATCAGGGATGTCAAAATCAGGGTTTTTAAAAGAGAAGACTGCAGAACAGTGATGTGATGTTGAAGGAATAAAAATACTGTTTGCATGGTTCATAGAAAACAGATGGAAAAGACTGCCTTTTTCAAACAGATAATCGAAACAGATTAATTGCACTGTTCAATGTACTGTAAGAAGCAGAAATAAGAAAGGGGAAAAACGGTTTGGAATATTTCACTATTTCAGTTTTGATAAAATAGATCACTCAAGATATTTTTAAATTACCTTTACTTTTTTAAAAAAAAAGGTGTAAGATTCATATTTTCGTATGCAGGTCAAAAGCCTCCATGGAGCTAGATAAACATTTTGTAAACACTTGCAAGAAAATACATTTAATGCTGCAGAGAGAATTCACTGAGCTGTCTAATTAGTTTTTCATTTAATATGAATTCAAATAAGAATCACTTTGTGGAAACTACAGGGTGCATAAACAATATCTACAGCTGCATTCCTGAGAAGGATAGTTATACTGACAGCTTTTATATTTAAAAACTAAAATCATGCCTATAGATGTATTAATATCATAAAACAATTTTTAACAAATAAAATTAGGGAGAAATGTAAGCCTTTTTAAGTACCCATGTCAAAGTCCATTTAAATGTCCAACTGTGTTAATAATCTTATCCCCAGCTTTTGAATGTCATCTCCTCAGCTGCTCAAAAAATAAGTAAAATAAAAAAATAATAATAATTTCACTGAACTCTTTATTGTCTAGAAATTACTAATTATAACTGATACGTAGACTCTTGAATTGTAGCATTACTGCATGGTAGAATTCTGCATGTACTTGACATGGAACAACTTCTGAAGACAATTTGTTGCTTTATATGTAATTGTCAAAATTCTAATTATATAATTTAACATTATAGCAATAGTAATTTGGATATACATTGGTTTCAAATTCTTTACTGCCACTTTAAAATGTGAATTTTTTATAAGAAGCTCTTAGGGGATTGGGAGTGGGAGGCACGGTTTTACAGTGGTTCTCCTCCTATCTCCAGGGACGCTCGCAGTCGGTGTTGGCAGGAGGGCAGAGGTCGACCGCGAGGTCTCTCATTTGTGGAGTTCCTCAGGGGTCGGTCCTCTCGCCTCTCCTGTCCAACATCTATATGAAACCGCTGGGTGAGATGATTCGTGGTTTTGGAGTTGGGTATCATCAGTATGCTGATGATACCCAGCTTTTCTTTTCGACCCCAAACCACCCCAGTGATGCCCTCACCGTGATGTCCCGTTGCCTGGAGGCGGTTCGGGTCTGGATGGGGAGGAACAGACTTCAACTCAACCCCGACAAGACCGAGTGGCTTTGCATACCTTCATCCCGGGTTTATTCGGACATTCCATCTCTTTCTATGGGGGGCGAATTATTACCCCCCGTAGATAGGGCTCGCAACTTGGGAGTCCTCCTGGATTCACGGCTCACTCTGGAAGACCACATAGGAGCTGTGACTAGGGGGGCTTTCGCCCAGGTTCGCCTGGTGCGCCAGTTGCGGCCCTATCTAAGCCGGGATGATCTATGCACAGTCACTCACGCGCTCGTGACCTCTCGACTAGACTACTGCAACGCTCTCTACATGGGGCTGCCCTTGAGGACCACCCGGAAGCTCCAACTGGCACAGAATGCAGCCGCGAGAGTTGTGTTGGGAGTTTCCCGATACTCCCATGTTACACCTCTGCTCCGTGAGCTGCATTGGTTGCCAGTTGTCTTCCGGGTGAGATTCAAGGTACTAGTCATGGTGTTTAAAGCCCTACATGGCAGGGGTCCGGAGTACCTCAGGGAACACCTGCTGCCGGCGTCAACTTCCCTCCGCCCTGTGCGTTCCCACAGAGAGGGCCTCCTCAGGGTGCCACCGGTCAGAGAATGTAGATTGGTGGCCCCCAGGGGGAGGTCTTTCTCTGTGGGCGCCCCGGAGCTATGGAACCAGTTACCGGTTGAGCTCCGGACGGCGCCCGATCTTCGCTCCTTTCGCCGCGATCTGAAAACATACCTGTTCGAACAAGCCGGCCTGGCCTGAGGGGGGATTGGTGGGGTTTTTACTATCACTTTATTGGGGTTTTATTAATGTATTTATTGTTGGGCATGTATTTAATTACTTTTTAATTTTTGTAGCTTTGTGTTTTATTCTTGCCCTGTACACTGCCCTGAGTCCTTCGGGAGAAGGGCGGTATACAAATATTAATAAATTAAATTAAATTAAATTACATGGCTTGGCATCACTGTACTTATAAAAGTGATGGCCCTGGCTGGATTTTGACCATCCTATGTGTTCTTCCCCTTTATGGATTACTGCCTTGTTGTGGCAAAGGGGCTTGCATAATTCAATGAAGCTATGAGCTATGCCGTGCATGGCCACCCAAGACGGACAGGTCATATTAGAGAGTTCTGACAAAACGTGATCCACTGGAGAAGGAAATGGCAACCCACTCCAGTATCTTTGCCATGAGAACCCCATGGACAGTACCAAAAGTAAAAAAGATATGACCCTGGAAGATGAGCCCCTCAGGTCAGAAGGGGTTCAATATGCCACTGGGGAAGAGAAGAGGGCTAGTACTAGTAGTGCAAGAAAGAATGAAGCGGCTGGGCCAAAGCCGAAAGGACACTCAGCTGTGGATGTATGTGGTGGTGAAAGGAAAGTCCAATGCTGTAAAGATTTTTTCTCCATAGGAACCTGGAATGTAAGATCCATGAATCAAGGAAAGCTGGACGTGGTCAAACAAGAGATGTCCAGACTGAACATCGACATCTTAGGAATCAACAAACATATCAACAACAATTCTTTGTTGCTGCTACAGATTTTCTGGATCTTGCATTTACAGATCTCATAGCTTTAGTCATGTGGTTTCCTAAGACCCATTTTCTTGCTTGGTTTCTTACAATACACATACATATGTTAGCTAGTTCTGATAATGATACCTAGCTTGGGGATGAAATTTCTGTAAGAAAGCAATCAAGATCTTCAAGGACACCACCATACATTCAATAATTTGTAAAAAAAATAATAATAAATTGGGGGTTTTTTGTTTAAAAAAAGCATGAGATGGTATTTTTTAAAAAATCTGATACAGAAAATAAATATTTGTACTCTCCAGAGATGGTTCATACATGCTGGAGTACACAATTATCAACTGAAAGATCACATAACTAACTAAGAGAACAAAGCTGCCACAATAAAGATGACAAATGAGCATTTCACTGAAATAATAAGTAAATCATGAGATGACAGCAAAGAACAGAGGTCACAATGACTAAAGAAGCAATTGAGTGCCAGTTGTGTTAATAAGATTCCTGGCTTTGATGTCTGTAAATTTGTATGTCCTTTAAAGACAGGAGATGCTAATATATGAAGTTATCATATAAGCATTCTTTCTGGATCATTATAACTTTCCTCTGTCATGTTCTATAACTCCTTTGTGTCCATCTGCTAATTTTATTTGAATAATACACTTTCTAGAATATGTAATTAAAAACTTCCCAAGTAAAGAAAGGTAGTGATTTGCTTCATTTGTGTATGATCTTCATATATTCTCACAGACAAATAACTAAAAGAACCTAAAAAGACCATTTATCCTTTTTCAAAGCTTTAACCATGCACCAAACTTCTCATAGTTCATGTTAGTGTTTCTGAATGCAGCAAATTTTGCCATGATGATACATTCAGTGGAATCAATTTATAGTGCATAACAAAAAATGTGAACTTTGTAGGTTGTATCAGTCTTGTGCAGTCATCCATAGGCACAGTATGATACATTATACCCAAGCACATGGAGACGTAACACACACTTACTTTTAATTTATTCAGCAGCTGGTTCTTTGTCGAAATGGGAAGAAAACCTGCTCTGTCTTGCTGAGCCAAATGGAATCTGAAAACTTACATTGCTTGTCCCCCCAAAAAGAAAGAAAAAATAAAATAAACTTCTTTATGCGTAATAAATCAGTAACTGATCCTGAGATATGAATGGAGGATTGACCTAAACAATTCTCTGGATTCCCTCAGTATTATGTTTCTGTAGTTTTCTGCAGTTTGTTTTCCTGTTCCTATGTTTATGCTGATGAACGTACATTCATTGTGTGATCTGTTCCAGCTGCCATTTGTACTTATATATGACTGCATAGAGTAAGCACATGTACCATATTGGCAAAGCACCAGACTAGAGTACTGGGGACTTTTAATTTTAAAGCCAGTGTATTTCTGAGTCTGTTTTTCTGTCTTAAACTAGAAGATCAAATGATAATTTTTTCAAGTTATTTTGTTTCTTAATTGAATTGCAGAGGATCACAGTTACTTGTTTAAAAAAGCACACTTTTATAATACATTGTCGGTATATTTTCAACTCATAATGTGTTATAGTTTCCCACCATCAATTCAGAATTTATATGTATTATATAAATTATTCAGTTCAACACACCTAGTAAATCCAGATTAGACAAAAATAGTCTTCCACAGGTAAGTGAAATTTTTATTTCTTCTTAATGCCATCCCCCAATATTATATAACTAAATATATGTATGGCTGGTGAAAAATCATGAAATAAGTGAATGTTGCCTTTCAGATGTACTAAAAAGTTCTAGGCAATTGTGAAAAATATTAGAAACTAAAGTTTCTAATTAAATTAGAGCTTTAATTTTATTTGAGCTAGATTACCCCAGTATATATAGGATTGTTTTCAGCAAACTAAACCTGAATGTTGGCAACTTTGTTAGTATTTGGATTTGTCTGCCTTGAGTTCCATTTGTATTTCTACTAGATTTAAATATATTAGTTGAATTCAAAGCTATTATTAAAGCAAGACTCAGGAAAACTATGCTTAGTGACAGTGCTAATGCAACAGCAGTATGCAACATCTTAAAGCAGACATGACTTTTCCAAGGGTTGAAGTCAGCTGACATTCAGTATTTGTTTATTTAGACAATTAATTATATACCACCCAATTTCCAAAATTGAAGATGTTTTATAAAACATGTAATGCTACAAAGGCCTGGCTAAACCAACATAAACACCTAAATAAAAGAAAATATGAACAGAAGGACTAGGGGTGACATGGTAGCAGTGTTCCAATATCTCAGGGGTTGCCACAAAGAAGCGGGAGTCAAGCTATTCTACAAAGCATCTGAAGGCAGGACAAGAAGCAATGGATGGAAACTAACCAAAGAGAGAAGCAACCTAGAACTAAGGAGAAATTTCCTGACAGTTAGAACAATTAATCAGTGGAACAACCTGCCTCCAGAAGCTGTGAATGCTCTATCACTGGAGGTTTTTAAGAAGAGACTGGACAGCCATTTGTCTGAAATGGTATAGGGTTTCCTGCTTAAGCAGAGGGTTGGACTAGATGACTTCCAAGGTCCCTTTCAACTACTGCTGCTGCTGCTGCTGCTACTACTACTACTATTATTATTATTATATAAAACTTTTATTCATAAAACATGAAACTCAGTCAACTGAACACTCAAATTGATTGGCACTAATAGTTGACATGGGTTGCTGCCAGCATCCTAGGTATCAACCAGGTATCTCCTTAAAATGTAAGATGTTCCAAGTAGTACAGTTTTTTGTAGCTTTGCTGGAGTTATTGCATGAAGCTGCAATTTCTTGATGTATTTTGCAAAGTTTTTGAACATAGTTCCAAGTGCCCCAATGACTATGGGTATCACTGTTACACATTTCATCCATAATCGCATAGTATCGATGGCCAGGTCACGGTATTTCATAATTTTTTCCAGTTCTTTTTCTTCAACTCTGGCATCTCCTGGCACAGCAATATCAATTAACTATACACTTCGGTTCTCTATGACTGCGATATCTGGCATGTTGTGTTCCAAATGGTGATCTGTCTGTATTTGGAATCCCACAAGATCTTCACCCTCTCATTCTCGACAACTTTTTCCACCCTATGTTCCCATGACTTTTCGGACACAGGCAAGTCGTATTTTTTACACAATGCCCAGTGGATTAGTTTAGCAACTTGGTCATGTCTAGCTTGCGTGATTTTGCTGCACTCACATATTAAATGTGAAACAGTTTCAAATTTGTCGTTGCAAAGTCGGCAATTTGGATTGTCAGTAGATTTTTGTATCTTTGCTTTTATGGCATTAGTTTGTAGTGCTTGTTCTTGAGCAGCCAGCATTAAGCCTTCTGTTTCTTTCTTGATGATTCCCATCTTAAGCCATGCCCATGTCAAGTTGTTATCACATTTTCCTTCAATGTTTTTCAAATGCTGTCGATGCAAAGCTTTGATTTTCATCTATTTAATCTGTCATCCAGCCATTTTTCCTTATATTCTGCCTTTGTTTCTGTTATTTTTATAATGCTCTCTGTTTTCACAGCCTGCAGTATTGTTTCTGTACTTTGATTTACATAGTCATTCAAACTACATTTTTCTTCTTCTACAATTTAGTGGATTTGAAGTAGCCCTGTGCCCCTATTCTTCTAAGCAGGTACAACCTGTCGATGTCACTTCGTAGATGTAGAGCGTGGTGCATATTCAAAGGTTTACGCATTTTCCAGTCTAGGTGTTCCAATTCAGCCAAAGTCCAGTTGATAATTCCAGCTGGGTAACATATCACTAGGACTGCCCATGTATTAATGGCTTTAATTATATTTCCAGCATTCAGCTTTGATTTTAGTATTTTGCGGACTCTCCTGATGTATTCCTTTTGTGTTGACTCTTTGTCTTTTCCATTCAAGATGTTATCTGTTTTCAATATGCCTAGATATTTGTAACAGTCATTCTTTGATAGTGCTTTCACAATAGTTCCATTTCCCAGTTGTATTCCTTCTATTTTTCACATTTTTCCTCATTGCATGGATAATATAGCACATTTTCCAAGTCCAAAGTTCATTCTGATGTCGCTGCTAAACAGATGAACTGCGCTGAGTGTTGATTCAAGTTCAGCGTGGCTTTTCACATACAGTTTTAAATCATCCATGTATTTGTTGTTGTTAGTTGTGAGGTCGTGTCTGACCCATCACAACCCCATGGACAACATTCCTCCAGGCCTTCCTGTCCTCTACCATCTTCTGGAGTCCCTTTAGGCTCACGCCTACTGCTTCAGTGACTCTATCCAGCAACCTCATTCTCTGTCATCCCCTTCTTCTCTGGCCCTCAACCTTTCCCAGCATTAGGCTTTTCTCCAGAGAGTCCTTCCTTCTCATAAGGTGGTCAAAGTATTTGAGTTTTAACTTCAGGATCTGACCTTCTAAAGAGTAGTCAGGGTTGATCTCCTCTAGGACTGACCGGTTTGATTGCCTTGCAGTCCAAGGGATGTGCAGGAGTGTTCTCCAGCAGCATAGTTCAAGGGCTTCAATTCTTTGGCACTCAGCCTTTCTTATGGTCCAACTTTCACAGCCATACATTGCAACTGGGAAGACCATAGCTTTGACTATACACACTTTTGTTGGCAGGGTGATGTCTTTGCTTTTTAGTGTGCTGTCTAGATTTGCCATGGCTTTCCTCCCCAGGAGCAAGCATCTTTTAATTTCTTGGCTGCAGTCCCAGTTTGTGGTGATCGTGGACCCCAGGAAAATAAAATCTGTCACTACATCCATTTCTTCCCCATCTATTTGCCAGGAATTGAGAGGGCCAGATACCATGATCTTGGTTTTCTTAATTTTTAGTTTCAACCCAACTTTTGCACTCTCCTTCACTCACAACAAGAGGCTCTTTAGTTCTTCTTCACTTTCTGCTATTAGAGTGGTATCATCTGCATATCTTAGGTTGTTGATATTTCTTCTGGCAATCTTAATTCCTACTTTTGATTCATCTAGCCCTGCCTTTCTCATGATGTGTTCTGCATATAGGTTAAATAGGCAGGGTGACAATATACAGCCTTGCTGGACTCCTTTCCCAATTTTGAACCAATCAGGGGTTATGTGTCCAGTTCTCACTGTTGCTTCTTGACCCGCATATAGGTTTCTCAAGAGACAAATGAGATGGTCTGGTACTCCCATCTCTTTAAGAACTTGCCACAGTTTGTTGTGATCCACACAATCAAATGCTTTAGCATAGTCAATGAAGCAGAAGTAGATGTTTTTCTGGAACTCCCTAGCTTTCTCCATGATCCAGCGTATGTTGGCAATTTGATCTCTAGTTCATCTGCCTCTTCGAAATCCTGCCTGTACTTCTGATAGTTCTTGATCCACATACTGCTGGAGTCTAGCTTGTAGGATTTTAAGCATAACTTTACTAGCATGTGAAATGAATGCAATGGTGTGATAGTTTGAACATTCTTTGGCACTGCCTTACTTTGGAATTAGAATGTAAACTGATCTTTTCCAATCCTGTGGCCACTGTTGAGTTTTCCAAATTTGCTGGCAAATTGAGTGTAGCACTTTTACTGCATCATCTTTTAAGATTTTGAATAGCTCAACTGAAATACTGTCTCTTCCACTAGCTTTGTTGTTGATCAGCTTTCCTAAGGCCCATTTCACTTCACATTCTAGGATGTCTGGCTCGAGGTCAGTGACCGCCTCATGGATATCAGGGACAATAAGCTCATTCTTGTATAGTTCTTCTGTGTAGTTTTGCCACCTCTTCTTAATCTCTGTTAGGTCTGCCTCTGTTAGGTCCTTGCCATTTTGGTCCTTTATCATGCCCTTTTTAGCATGAAACATTGCCTTCATCTCTCCAATTTTCTTGAAGAGATCTCTGGTCCTCCCTAGTCTATTGTTTTCTTCTATTTCTTTGCACTGTTCATTTAAGAAGGCATTCTTATCTCTTCTAGCTATTCTCTGGAATTCTGCATTCAATTGGGTGTATCTTTCTTTTTCTCCCTTGCCTTTCACTTCCCTCCTGTCCTCAGCTATTTGCAAAGCTTCCTCAGACAGCCATTTTGCTTTCTTGCATTTCTTTTTCTTTGGGATGGTTTTAATTGCTACTTCTTGTACAATGTTGTGAACATCTGTCCATAGTTATTCAGGCACTCTGTCTATGAGATCTAATTCCTTAAATCTATTTGTCACCTCTACTGTATATTCGTCAGGGATATGGTTTAGTTCATACTTGAGTGGCCTAGTGCTTTTTCCTACTTTCTTCAGTTTAAGCCTAAACTTTGCAATGAGAAGCTCATATATGGAATTTACAGACTAGATCTGGCAAACTTATTAAGACTGGTTTTAAATGTAAATTTATAAAGAAGTCATACTCATTTATATATTATGGCCTTGATACAAAAATTATTATTAGAGGTAAAAGATATCAGAAATACATTTTTGATTTTTTAAAAAATCTTTTAAGACACAAGGAGGTAAAATAGTTAAATAGAGAAAGCATAGGGCAGAAACTGCCATGCTTTTGTTTTATTTTAAGTTATGATTTCAAATAATTATAATTTAAACAAGGACTGAGCAAAATTTCTTTGATTTTTATTTTAATATGAACTTATCTTATTTGCAATTCTTGAATTAACGTGAGTCAGAGTACATTTTGTCATTTCAGAATTTTGTAACCTAATTCCAAATTATGCATTAGGAAAATAAAATGTAACAAAAATCCATACAATATGGGTACAAACAAGTAAATATTAGAATGTTTACACAAATCCTATGTATTATATAAGAAAAATAAATAAATACAGATTTCCATTTTAGGCATACTAAAAATGAGTTGCAGAAATGAAATGAATCTACCCCAGCTGGGAAAAAAAATATATAAAGTAAGGGAAGCATACTCAGTGCTACAGATGAATTGATATTCATGAAGGAATAATACAATAGATCTGTCTTCATGGGAAATGGCCACTTGATTCACTTGTTAAGTGTTCTACGTATGTACGCTGACAAATCAAGGGCATATTTTTCACACTACATTTATTTTCTTACTGTGATCATTATATTGAACATATCTCCTGAGATAAAAACCATGTTTGTTATTGCACAATGATCCATAAGAGTACTTGTCATTTACGAAGTCTGATTTTCTTTCTCAGTCTTTGTGAACTATATACGATAAACTCAGTCAATATATAAACAAATATGTGCAATCCTTGCTTACTGACTGCCTAGTTTAGTAATTGTTTGAAATTATCAAGGTATAAAAAGGATATCTTAGCATCTAATCCTTATGACCATCACAGCATTCTGAGGTTACATGATCCCCATTTGGCATTTCATGCCTGGTGCACATTAAGACCACTGCAACATCCAATGGTCACATAATTGCCAACTACTTGCTTCTCAACAAACTGTCAGTGGTGGTGGGATTCAAATATGTGAACAACTGGTTCTCTGTGTGGATGCCACTTCTGGAAGTCCATTCTGGGCCTGGGCCACAAAATATTAGCTACTGGTTCTGCTGAAGTGTTGCAAACCGGCTGAATCCCACTGCTGCCTGTCAGCCCTACTAGGTAACTCTGGGACATTAATAAAGCTATATTTATAGACATGTTTGAAAGTTCAATTCTTCCTCAACTCCATCATAGTCTAAGAAACGAGGGAGAATCTCTTCTGAGCCTCTTCTCCCATTTTCCAGTGTGGGCTATGCTGACACTTAACTGACCATTCTCTAGGAATCATTTCTTGGCCCATTCTCCCATGATCTTCCCCACAATTACAGAAGCCAAGTTAATGGAGAATGTGGAAGTAAAATCATAAGTCACAGTAAGAGTGTTTTGCTCAATAGTCCTGGTAACTTAACCAAATGGAAAATGATATCATAAGTGTATCACAGACACATGATTTTCTGCTTAGCAATTCTGTTGCCAGTCCAAATTGTGGTTGATAAGTGATGTTTAGTGATACAGATAAAATTTAAGAAAATATTTATTTATTTATTTATTATTTAAATTTATATACCGCCCTATTCCCATAGGACTCAGGGCAGTTTACAGGGTGAATTAAAATACATAGCATACAAAAATTAAAAACAGTTAAAACTATAATTAAATTAAGTCCCTGAAATTAAACTAAAACCCAATTAAATTAAATTAAATTAAATTAAATTAAATTAAATTAAATTAAATTAAATTAAATTAAATTAAATTAAATTAAATTAAATTAAATTAAAATACATGTTAACTATTTTTAATCTGTCAGATTTATATCCTGTCTTTCCTTTAGGAGCTCAAAAAAAGCAAATATAGTATTCTCTGCTTCCATTTTGTCCCACAACAACCCTATGAAATAGATTGGACTGGATAAATTAGTAAGTTAATGTTATCTAGTAAGCTTTTGTGACTGAATAAGGACTGGGTTTGGGTGCAGTTCAAGATTTTAACTATTGTACAGAGAATGGACATCCTTTCATAAATAATTACAATGTTTGCAAGACTCTGAATAATTGAAAATGACTCTAATTTAATAAATGCATCTTAGAAATGCACTGAGCAAAGAGGTAAAATCAAGACAGGGTTATAATATCCATGAATTTAGAAGTAATGGATTATTAAAGACATTTATTAAAAAGTCTTTCACTAGCAATATGTTTACTGGGTTATTAACATCAGGGCTTAATTGCATTAATTTTAAAAATCTTACATTTCTTACATTTGTCATATATTCTGATTTTAGGGCTATATGACAAATTTTAGGAACAGCTGGATAAAGACAAGATGCAACTTCTGATCCATGTATAGAAATTGTTTTGACCAGGGGAAGAATCTTGGTGATTATTGGGCACATCTTTGCTGCATCTAAGAGAAATTTTAATTTAGAGTATATAGGAGAAATCTATCCTTTTATTACTTTATTGCTGCTTTCCATATCCTTCTACTTTACTAAAGTGGTGTTAAACTACGGAATGTACTGCTATCAGAGGTGGTGATTAATGATACCAATTAACAGGCAAACAGTATCCAATTATCCAGGAATGCCAATCTTAGGAATGCCAAGGTTTTCCTCTAGAGAAAAATAAGTGTTCTCTAAAGTATGCATTTTGCCTTAGGAAAAAAGTGACTCACTCAACCTGTCACTCAATTCATGCAGTGTTGTTGTTACTAAATGAGTGGTGGAGATAGATTTCATTTGTAAAGGAAAGATGGATTACTGCTGTGTTTTTGCTCAGATGCCTCAGGAGATGGCAGCAATGGTTCAACCTTCTTTGCACTAAAGAGATTTGGGTCTTGTTTGAATTTGGAAAAGAGATCTCCAGGAGCTACAAGATATACCAGGAAGTATAATACATATAAAAAATCTTGGAATGAAGAAGACAGTTTGCCAATTGAATTCACTATCACTGCCAAGAAAATTACATTTATGTTTCCATGAAGTCATCAGGAATCAGTAGTTTGATTGAAGGCTGACCTCAATGTTTTCAAGTTCATCCTCCTGGTCTAAGAAGAAAAAGACAGAAAAATATTGAGATGTATTAGAAAGCAGAAAAAGAATTCAAAGACAATCCCAAGCTTGGGGGAAAAATCTTGAATTCAGTATAATTTTTTTTCTCAAAGTCATTCTTTTTCTCCAACCACTTTATTATATTTTTGACTTTTCTACTTTAAAAAATATTTACAAAATCAATAAGATTTCTTTTTCTTTCTTTCTTTCTTTCTTTCTTTCTTTCTTTCTTTCTTTCTTTCTTTCTTTCTTTCTTTCTTTCTTTCTTTCTTTCTTTCTTTCTTTCTTTCTTTCTTTCTTTCTTTTTTTCTTTCCCTTCAAATTAGTATTAATTTGTCCTTTCTAGAACTGAGTATGTGTGTCACTGGCTAAAGGTCACACAGCTGGCTTGTTGCCTAAAGAAGGCCTAAAACTATCTATTTCTAGCCTGGTGCCTTAACTACCACAGACTGTCTCATGTAAATAGATTTAATACCTCTATATGCAATGATATATACATTGTTTAGATGTAAACTTAATGAAATATGCATAATTTTTTTAGGATTGTCAATATAGCTGCTTATTTTGATTGTTTTTAATACTATCCTTAGCTTTTAATTGAATGTTAGAGGTTGTAAATCATCTAAACCCCCAGATTGGACTGAACTTTATAAAGTAGACAGATAAAACAATTTAAACTTAAGAAAGTTATTTACATTTAACTGATAATTTAGAATTTACCAGCATTCATATTTTCTGAATCACCAGTTTCATGTCTACTTTATTAATGTCACACATTCTAACACAAACATATTGCAGAATGCATGACAGTATACAAAGACAACAATAAATACATCAATTTAATCATGTAAAAATAATTTGAAATTGGTTAAATCTTAAATCATAGTAATACAAATATAAATATAAATTATAATGTTATTTATTTCACTGTTCATAATGAAAGCCAGTTTGATATTATTATGGTTTGTTGTGGACCCTGGTATATAAGGATGAAAATGTGTGGTGCTACTACATACATATGTTATATTTGAAGTTTGTAATATAAATTAACCGTGAATAAACAAATTCCTAGATTCATACAACATGCTAAGCCACAGTTTGATGTTTTGGTTTAGCATACTTTGTATAAATCCAGTTTTTTGTGATTTCTGAAAAAAAAGATTTAATGTAGCAATTCAAGAAATCATTGTTTGTTTAGTAATTCACAACTAAGCAAATTATTCAGCATGTTACATAAACATAGATGCTCTTATAAGGAATATATATATATATATATATATATATATATATATATATATATATATATATATATATATATATATATATATATATATATATATATATATACAGTCATGGCCGAAATTGTTGGCACCCCAGAAATTTTTCCAGAAAATCAAGTATTTCTCACAGAAAAAATATTGTAGGAACACATGTTTTGCTATACATAGGTTTATTCCCTTTGTGTGTATTGGAACACAACAAAAAACGGGAGGAAAAAAGCAAATTGGACATAATGTCAAACAAAACTCAAAAAATGGGCCGGACAAAATTATTGGCACCCTTTCAAAATTGTGGGTAAACAAGATTGTTTCAAGCATGTGATGCTCCTTTAAACTCACCTGGGGCAAGTAACAGGTGTGAACAATATAAAAATCACACCTGAAAGCAGATAAAAAGGAGAGAAGTTCACTTAGTCTTTGCATTGTGTGTCTGTGTGTGCCATGCTAAGCATGGACAACAGAAAGAGGAGAAGAGAACTGTCTGAGGACTTGAGAACCAAAATTGTGGACAAATATCAACAATCTCAAGGTTACAAGTCCATCTCCAGAGATCTAGATTTGCCTTTGTCCACAGTGCGCAACATTATCAAGAAGTTTGCAACCCATGGCACTGTAGCGAATCTCCCTGTTCATGGACAGAAGAGAAAAATTGATGACAGGTTGCAATGCAGGATAGTCTGGATGGTGGATAAGCAGCCCCAAACAAGTTCCAAAGGAATGCAAGCTGTCCTGCAGGCTCAGGGAGCATCCGTGTCAGTGCAAACTATCCGTCGACATTTAAATGAAATGAAACGCTATGGCAGGAGACCCAGGAGGACCCCACTGCTGACACAGAGACATAAGAAAGCAAGATTACAGTTTGCCAAAATGTACTTGAGTAAGCCAAAATCCTTCTGGGAAAACGTCTTGTGGACAGATGAGACCAAGATAGAGCTTTTTGGTAAAGCACATCATTCTACTGTTTACCAAAAATGAAATGAGGCTTACAAAGAAAAGAACACAGTACCTACAGTGAAATGTGGTGGAGGTTCAATGATGTTTTGGGGTTGTTTTGCTGCCTCTGGCACTGGGTACCTTGAATGTGTGCAAGGCATCATGAAATCTGAGGATTACCAAAGGATTTTGGGTCACATTGTAGAGCCCAGTGTCAGAAAGCTGGGTTTGCGTCCGAGATCATGGGTCTTCCAGCAGGACAATGACCCCAAAGATACATCAAAAAGCACCCAGAAATGAATGGCAAGAAAGCGCTGGAGAGTTCTGAAGTGGCCAGCAATGAGTCCAGATCTGAATCCCATTGAACACCTGTGGAGAGATCTTAAAATTGCTGTTGGGAAAAGGTGCCCTTCCAATAAGAGAGACCTGGAGCAGTTTGCAAAGGACGAGTGGTCCAAAATTCTGGGTGAGAGGTGTAAGAAGCTTATTGATGGTTATAGGAAGTGACTGATTTCAGTTATTTTTTTCAAAAGGGTGTGCAACCAAATATTAAGTTAAGGGTGCCAATAATTTTGTCCAGCCCATTTTTGGAGTTTTGTTTGACATTATGTCCAATTTGCTTTTTTTCCTCCCTTTTTTGTTGTGTTCCAATACACACAAAGGGAATAAACCTGTGTATAGCAAAACATGTGTTCCTGCAATACCTTTCTGTGAGAAATACTTGATTTTCTTGAAAAATTTCTGGGGTGCCAACAATTTCGGCCATGACTGTATATATATATATACAATAGTGAGGAATTTGTTTTAGAGAAAATATTATGTTACCCTTTAATGCCATTTTAAAACAAGTGTACTATTGAATTAAATAAATTAAATTAAATAATTAAATTAAATTACAATTGTATAAAATAAGATAGCTGAACTAATGGCCTTTCAGAATTTTATAAAGTAAAATACTTCAGAATACAGACTATCCCCTTTTATTTTATGCATTTTTATTTTATTTTGAGAAGGAAAGTAAACAAATATTAATTGTTTTTCACTTCATTTCTTAGTTTTATATTTTGATTTATAATGAAGAGCCTCAGGAAAAGGCAGCAAAAAGCTTTGGATGTATCATGCTAAGAAAATAACACAAATGTGCCCCTGAAGTCCCCCAAATAGAAAAGGTTTTACTTTAGCTGAACATTCCATGATATAATCTAACAATGACTATTAATATACAATCATCAAAATTATCTCACATTCAAAAACACCATATCTTGATTTTTGGGTCCTAGAGATTGACCATGTAAGATATCTATCACGTCATGTCCCGCTTTTGACCTTACTGAATGTACTCCGTCCACTGAAGTAGATAAGCCTTTAATCCAGCAAGACTTTATATTATGTTCTTAGATTGAATTCTACCATGACTAATCAATTATGTATCAATTTATTCTTAATTCTTAGCAGCCACATATATAAAAGAGCCGTTGTGGCACAGTGGTTAGATTGCAGTATTGCAGGCAAACTCTGACCACTGCCAGGAGTTCAAGCCTGACTCAGGTTAACTCAGCCTTTCATTGTTTAGTAAAAAGACAAGCCAGATTGTTAGGAGCAATATGATAGATGTCCCTTTATCTGTCTTTTTATATTGGAATTTTTTTTAAATCCCATTTATATCCCGCCCTTCTCCAAAGACTCAGGGCGGCTTACAATCTAAGAAGCACAAATCAATGTGCTTAGCAATTTGATTGACCTCTTCAAATCTGTTGGCCATTGTGTCATTTTTCCAGATTTGCTCTTATAGCTTGGTTAGAATCATTATTGATTCTTCTGTTGCTCTATTCCCTGGGTATTTCTATAACCTTCCAAATTGGTAGTGACCTGAGTGCTGATCTTATTTCATCTTCCTAGCATTGGGAGTTCTTATAAGGAGGGAATTATATCCTAAGGTATCTTGGATGTTGACATCTCTCTTATACTACTTTAGTATACTTTTTTCCATCTTTATTTGATCTCCTTTGATTTCTTCTATTTCTTCATATTTGCTAGTATCTTTTCACAATCTTTAATGCCAATAGCTTATTTCTATTTATTTGATCATTAATTATATTTCACGCAACTACTGTTCTTGCAGTATTCTTCTGACTATAAATCAATTTATATATCCTATCCATGTTGTTTCCTTAATATAAATAAAGAAGTGGCTTACCATTGCTTTCTCTTGCACAGTATGAACAGACTCTTTTGCCATTGTCATTGAAATGGTCTCTTACTTCCACCATCTTCCTATGTTTCTGTTCCCTAATATAGGTGCCTGTTTGCTTTAACTGAGCAGCTGGAATGACCTTCACATTTTGGTGAACCTTTGGAAATATCTATTTTTTGGCATATATACCTGACATTCTTTGTTCATTTCTCCTAAATATTATATAATTTTCATTTTTGATTATCAGTGGCTGTGGAACCTATATATAACAAGTTTAGAATTTATAAGATTTGAAAATATTTAAATAGTCTCTGCAAAAGATTTTAATAGCTAGGCATATGTAGGCTTCACAAATTGTAATTATTGCTATTTTTATATTGGCCACAAGATGTTCCCTATATATAATGTGGCCAATTCAAAATGTGGTAACAATCCACATTGCATAAAACAAAATGTGTTTTTTTATCCTACTATGTTTCTGTTTCTCTGTTTTGTACCTTTCTCTACATCCCATGTGTAAGCAAGCTGTACTGTACATCTCAGGGGAAAAATATGTCAGCTGATATTATACTGCACACACCAAGCATGTTCATTTTATAACAGGGCAAAGGTGCATATGGGGATTAATAATGTATCTATCTCACTCAAATACTGGGAAACTAATAATTGATAAATATTCTGTTGTTATCCCACAAGTCATCTAAAGAGGCATCTTGCTTAGATTTTTATAATGGTGCATACCCAAATACTAATTTTTCCTCTAAATTCCTCATAAGTACTAATTCACTGAATTAAGAAGGAAGTGGAAATAGATCAAAGAATGCAATGCAAGAAACATCCATTAGATTCTTTTTGAAAGGTCATCCTTTACAGAAGTATTAACATCACTGGGAAAATGAAGCTACAAGGCAAGCATATTTCTTTATGAGCTTGCCTAAAGGTAACACTGATGTTAAAAGGCAGATGGTATTCATAGCTATAAAAGATTTAAATATATTGTGATTCATTGATATAACTCATATTGAACTCTTAATTGAACATTAAGTTCCTGTAGCTGTAGAGAAATTCTATTTTAACTAGCTAGCTGTTCAAGTGAAAGGGGTGAAAATATATCCCATTGAGGAACATATCTGAACTGGAAATTGCATATTATTCTTTATTGCTAAAGACTGATCAGGTCTTTAATCAAATATATGAAGTCAAATTCTAACTCCCACAAATTGAATTCCAGTTCACCTCCATTTGTTTCTGTTTCCATCCTAGATTTTAGCCTGTGGTTTTATATATCCCCTTAAATCTTTACAGGCCAAACCATTCATCTGAACTAAGTTGAAATCAATGGAGCTCACTTTCCAAAAGAATATATCTTATGCCCTGAGTTGCAGGGCAGCTTAAATACATTGGGTTTATTTCTTTGTGTACTGCAATCGAGTATCCTAGTTCTAAAATGTAGAATGTTTAACTTGTAATTCAATTTTGTTGAATATATATCAATCTGTGATACTGTGATACTGGAAGGCATACAAATCAATATACGATCTTTAATATGCAATAGAGATGGCATTGAAATTATATTAATTTGTGAAATGTTGTAGGGCATTTTTAAAATTTCCTGTTTAATTTTTTTTTAGGTTTTTATCATTGATAGAATTTCAAGAGGTTATTATTTCTATAATTTTTTAAAGCATTAAATGGCAGGATGCCATATTACAAAAATATCCAATCCCTACAGAAATAGTCACTACAGCTGAAATTAAATACAGCAATGAGTATTTAATTTAAAAGTATTATAAAATAATATCACATATTCTAAGCCTCTCTTCCCCTTCATGAATTACTGCCTTGTTGTGGCAAAGGGGCTTGTGTAATTCAATGAAGCTATGAGCTATGCCGTGCAGGGCCACCCAAGACAGACAGGTCATAGCAGAGAGTTCTGACAAAACGTGATCCACTGGAGAAGAAAATGGCAACCCACTCTTTGCCATGAAAACCCCATGGACAGTACCAGAAGGAAAAAAAAAGATATGACACTGGAAGATGAGCCCCTGAGGTCAGAAGGGGTCCAATATGCTACTGGGGAAGAGCAGAGGGCTAGTACTAGTAGCGCCAGAAAGAATGAAGTGACTGGGCCAAAGCCGAACGGATGCTCAGCTGTGGATGTATCTGGTGGTGAAAGGAAAGTCCGATGCTGTAAAGATTTTTTCTCCATAGGAACCTGGAATGTAAGATCCCTGAATCAAGGAAAGCTGGACGTGGTCAAACAAGAGATGACAAAACTGAACATCGACATTTTAGGAATCAGTGAACTAAAATGGACAGGAATGGGTGAATTTAATTCAGATGACCATCAGGTATACTACTGTGGGCAAGAATCCCTCAGAAGAAATGGAGTAGCCTTCATAGTCAATAAAAGAGTAGGAAAAGCAATGCTGGGATACAATCCCCAAAATGACAGAATGATCTCAGTTTGAATCCAAGACAAACCATTCAATATCACAGTAGTCCAAGTCTATGCCCTAACCACCAGTGTTGAAGAGGATGAAATTGACCAGTTCTATGAAGCCCTACAGCACCTTATAGAACTAACACCAAAAAATGACGTCCTTATCATCATGGGGGATTGGAATGCTAAAGTAGGAAGCAAAAGATAACTGGAATAACAGGCAATTTGGCTTTCAAGTACAAAATGAAGCAGGGCACAGGCTGATAGAATTTTTTCAAGAGAATACGATGGTCATAGCAAACACTCTTTTCCAACAACCCAAGAGATGGCTCTACGCATGGACATCACCAGACACTCAACACATAAATCAGATTGACTATGTGCTCTGCAGCCAAAGATGGAGAAGCTCTATACAGTCAGTAAAAACAAGACCAGAAGCTCAGGCCATGAGCTTCTCCTTGCAAAGTTTAGGCTTAAACTGAAGAAAGTAGGGGAAAGCACTAGGCCACTCAGGTATGAACTAAATCATATCCCTGATGAATATACAGTAGAGGTGACAAATAGATTTAAGGAATTAGATCTGATAGACAGAGTGCCTGAAGAACTATGGACAGAGGTTCGTAACATTGTACAAGAAGTAGCAACTAAAACCATCCCAAAGAAAAAGAAATGCAAGAAAGCAAAATGGCTGTCTGAGGAAGCTTTGCAAATAGCTGAGAACAGGAGGGAAGTGAAAGGCAAGGGATAAAAAGAAAGATACAACAATTGAATGCAGAATTCCAGAGAATAGCTTGAATAGATAAGAATGCCTTCTTAAATGAACAGTGCAAAGAAATAGAAGAAAACAATAGACTAGGGAGGACCAGAGATCTCTTCAAGAAAATTGGAGAGATGAAGGCAATGTTTCATGCTAAAATGGGCATGATAAAGGACCAAAATGGCAAGGACCTAACAGAGGCAGAAGAGATTAAGAAGAGGTGGCAAAATTACACAGAAGAACTATACAAGAAGCAGCTTAATGTCCCTGATAACCACAATGACTTGGTCACTGACCTCGAGCCAGACATCCTAGAATGTGAAGTGAAATGGGCCTTAGGAAAGCTGAGCAACAAGAGGACGACAGAGAATGAGGTAGCTGGATGGAGTCACTGAAGCAGTAGGCATGAGTCTAAATGGAACAGAAGATGGTAGAGGACAGGAAGGCCTGAAGGAACGTTGTCCATGGGGTCCCAATGGGTCAGACACAACTTCACAACTAACAAGAACAAAAAACCCTATCTCATTTTTTAGATGAGAAATAATTGGTTTTAATGTGTTTATTTTTTGTCTCTTGATCAATCTCTATTAACCATTCTTTGTTTTTTTTGTTTTTTACTCAGTTAAAAACTGAATGTCCTGAAAATTCTGGATGAGTTATTAGAACTCAATGACAGCGGTTTTTGCTGTGCCTTTACAAAAAAAAGTATCAATTGATCATTAAAAATGCATTTTATATCTGTGAGACTTACTTTGTATCTAAAACAATAGCTATAGAAATCTAATAGAGCTAGAGGGAAAATGGCTATGAATTTAGTCTTTAGACTTTGAATACTTCTCTTTCATACTTTTTGAGGTTTTCTTGTAAATTATTTAATATGTCATGAGGGTTTTTTCCCTTCCTATTCATGTTTAAAATCAAAATCAGATTTGTATTGTTGAAAAATATGGAGCTAATGGATTCCTATAGAGGAAACACCTGTTACTAGTAAAGAATTAAAGTGATGTTCCATATCCCCATGAAATTGAATAAAGAGCTCAAGGCACTATTTAGACAAAAATACCTTCAACTAAATTCAACAAAGACCATCAATCACAGCAGAAAACCTTGATGAAATATTTTCATTACATTGTGAACAACAAAAGGTATCTTTTGGGGATGTAAAAAGAAGAAAGAATCCTTGGGGATATTTTGACTGATTAATTACACAAATAGATTGCCTCTTTAGTAACAAAGTGGTTGAAAATAAAATTACAAAAAATAAAGTTATTTGCATCTCAGAAAGTATGAAAGTAATCCTTTGCATTTAAATAGCAAAGATAGACTTATTTCTTACTAAGAATACTGCAGACTTCAAAGAGTATATGTCAAACTTTCTCTCCCTCTCTCTCTCTGTTTGTGTGTGTGTGTGTGTGTGTGTGTGTGTGTAGAGAGAGAGAGAGAGAGAGAGAGAGAGAGAGAGAGAGAGAGAGAGAGAGAGAGAGAGAAGAGAGTGCATGTGTGTGTGCTCTCTTGATGAGTTTTTTTGTTTCTTCCAATCAGTTATATCATTTTTATCCTACTTTATTCCTCCTATGCAGCATGATCAACTTAATGTTATATCCTCCTTCAGGATAAACTCTAGAAGAAAACCTAAAGGTCCAAATTGGAAGACTGCAGGTAGAAAATTACTTCTTGAAATATTAAAGCTGAATATGCTTTTTTCCTATTTTGTTAAGGGCCCATCTTTTTGCCCAACTTCTCATATGAAAAAAGTACTTCCTAAATAGATGGATGAGCTACTTAATTTCTAGTAATCAGAAGTACAGTAGCAGAGAATACTTGTATCCAAGTAAACAAAAGGGAGGAAAATGAATTGCTCCTGAGTGATGGTCACCTAATGAGAAAGAATATTCCTGAATTATATTTCATGGCTGGAAGTGAAAAACAATAGTATTAGAATTAATTTGTGACCTGGGTGATGAGGCAAACCTATCCAGTAGAAAAATCTCATCCTCAAAATTGACATGACAGAGTATCAGGTGGGACTTAAAAGAGATGTAACCAAGCTCTAACCATGTAATGGCATTTGAAGTTTAACAAGGATTAGCATTAATCAAACTTAAACAGAATATTTGAAATTTAGTCACATAAAATGAAAGGAATTAAAAAACCCTACCCTTCTTATGATGCAATTGCAGTATCTCCACCCTTATCATGGTGCATTTGCAGTTACCTTGTTATCTCTATAACATCTAACATGTTCCACATGAGTTTTTTAAATCTCTTCTCAAACTGGTTTGCCATTTGTTATGAAGACAATAGATAAATATACAAGTCTCCCATACTATGATTAAAAAACTGAGCTAGCAATTTGTGAATTGTTCAAGTGCCCTTTGTATCACAAGGTTTTATATGCAAAAATACATTTTAAATAAAATAATTGTGTATACATAACATACACATTTTCATTTTTCTTAAAATATTGTTGTTGTTGTTGTTAGCTGCGAAGTCGTGTCCGACCCATCGCGACCCTATGGACAACATTCCTCCAGGCCTTCCTGTCTTCTACCATCTTCTGGAGTCCATTTAAGCTCACGCCTACTGCTTCAGTGACTCCATCCAGCCACCTCATTCTCTGTCGTCCCCTTCTTCTATTGCCCTCGATCTTTCCCAGCATTAGGCTCTTCTCCAGTGAGTCCTTCCTTCTCATTAGGTGGCCAAAGTATTTGAGTTTTAGCTTCAGGATCTGGCCTTCTAAAGAGCAGTCAGGATTGATCTCCTCTAGGACTGACCGGTTTGATCGCCTTGCAGTCCAAGGGACTCGCAGGAGTCTTCTCCAGCACCATAGTTCAAAGGCCTCAATTCTTTGGCGCTCAGCCTTTCTTATGGTCCAACTTTCACTGCCATACATTGCAACTGGGAAGACCATAGCCTTGACTATACGCACTTTTGTTGACAGGGTGATGTCTCTGCTTTTTAGTGTGCTGTCTAGATTTGCCATGGCTTTCCTCCCCAGGAGCAAGCGTCTTTTAATTTCTTGGCTACAGTCCCCATCTGCAGTGATCTTGGAGCCCAGGAAAACAAAATCTGTCACTACCTCCATTTCTTCCCCATCTATTTGCCAGGAATTGAGAGGGCCAGTTGCCATGATCTTGGTTTTCTTAATGTTAAGTTTCAACCCAAGTTTTGCACTCTCCTTCTTCACCCGCAACAAGAGGCTCTTTAGTTCTTCTTCACTTTCTGCCATTAGAGTGGTATCATCTGCGTATCTTAGGTTGTTGATATTTCTTCCGGCAATCTTAATTCCAACTTTTGATTCATCTAGCCCTGCCTTTCTCATGATGTGCTCTGCATATAAGTTAAATAGGCAGGGCGACAGTATACAGCCTTGCCGGACTCCTTTCCGAATTTTGAACCAATCAGTGGTTCCGTGTCCAGTTCTCACTGTTGCTTCTTGACCCGCATATAGGTTTCTCAAGAGACAAATAAGATGGTCTGGTACTCCCATCTCTTTAAGAACTTGCCACAGTTTGTTATGATCCACACAATCAAAGGCTTTAGCATAGTCAATGAAGCAGAAGTAGATGTTTTTCTGGAACTCCCTAGCTTTCTCCATGATCCAGCGTATGTTGGCAATTTGATCTCTAGTTCCTCTGCCTCTTCGAAATCCTGCCTGTACTTCTGGTAGTTCTCGATCCACATACTGCTGAAGTCTAGCTTGTAGGATTTTAAGCATGACTTTACTAGCATGAGAAATGAGTGCAATGGTGCGATAGTTTGAACATTCTTTGGCACTGCCTTTCTTTGGAATTGGAATGTAAACTGATCTTTTCCAATCCTGTGGCCACTGTTGAGTTTTCCAAATTTGCTGGCAAATTGAGTGTAGCACTTTTACTGCACTGTCTTTTAAGATTTTGAATAGCTCAGCTGGAATACTGTCACCTCCACTAGCTTTGTTGTTGCTCAGCTTTTCTAAGGCCCACTTCACCTCACATTCTAGGATGTCTGGCTCGAGGTCAGTGACCACATCATTGTGATTATCTGGGACGTTAAGCTCATTCTTGTATAGTTCTTCTGTGTAATTTTGCCACCTCTTCTTAATCTCTTCTGCCTCTGTTAGGTCCCTGCCATTTTGGTCCTTTATAATGCCCATTTTTGCATGAAACGTTCCTTTCATCTCTCCAATTTTCTTGAAAAGATCTCTGGTCCTCCCTATTCTATTGTTTTCTTCTATTTCTTTGCATTGTTCATTTAAGAAGGCATTCTTATCTCTTCTAGCTATTCTTTGGAATTCTGCATTCAATTGGGCATATCTATGTTTTTCTCCCTTGCCTTTCGCTTCCCTCCTTTCCTCAGCTATTTGCAAAGCTTCCTCAGACAGCCATTTTGCTTTCTTGCATTTCTTTTTCTTTGGGATAGTTTTGGTTGCTACCTGTTGTACAATGTCGCGAACCTCTGTCCATAGTTCTTCAGGCACTCTGTCTATCAGATCTAATTCCTTAAATCTATTTGTCACCTCTACTGTATATTCAACAGGGATATGATTTAATTCATACCTGACTGGCCTAGTGCTTTTCCCTACTTTCTTCAGTTTAAGCCTAAACTTTGCAAGGAGAAGCTCATGGTCTGAGCCACAGTCAGCTCCTGGTCTTGTTTTTACCGACTGTATAGAGCTTCTCCATCTTTGGCTGCAGAGCATATAGTCAATCTGATTTCTGTGTTGACCGTCTGGTGATGTCCATGTGTAGAGCCGTCTCTTGGGTTGTTGGAAAAGAGTGTTTGCTATGACCATCGTATTCTCTTGACAAAATTCTATCAGCCTGTGCCCTGCTTCATTTTGTACTCCAAGGCCAAACTTGCCTGTTATTCCAGTTATCTTTTGGCTTCCTACTTTAGCATTCCAATCCCCCATGATGATAAGGACATCATTTTTTGGTGTTACTTCTATAAGGTGCTGTAGGGCTTCATAGAACCGGTCAATTTCATCCTCTTCAGCACTGGTGGTTGGGGCATAGACTTGGACTACTGTGATATTGAATGGTTTGCCTTGGATTCGAACTGAGATCATTCTGTCATTTTGAGGATTGTATCCCAGTATTGCTTTTCCTACTCTTTTATTGACTATGAAGGCTACTCCATTTCTTCTGAGGGATTCTTGCCCGCAGTAGTATACCTGATGGTCATCTGAATTAAATTCACCCATTCCTGTCCATTTTAGTTCGCTGATACCTAAGATGTCGATGTTCAGTCTTGTCATCTCTTGTTTGACCACGTCCAGCTTTCCTTGATTCATGGATCTTACATTCCAGGTTCCTATGGAGAAAAAAATCTTTACAGCATCGGACTTTCCTTTCACCACCAGACATATCCACAGCTGAGCGTCCTTTCGGCTTTGGCCCAGTCGCTTCATTCTTTCTGGCGCTACTAGTACTAGCCCTCTGCTCTTCCCCAGTAGCATATTGGACGCCTTCCGACCTGAGGGGCTCATCTTCCAGCGTCATATCGTTTTGCCTTTTGGTACTGTCCATAGGGTTTTCATGGCAAAGATACTGGAGTGGGTTGCCATTTCCTTCTCCAGTGGATCACGTTTTGTCAGAACTCTCAGCTATGACCTGTCCGTCTTGGGTGGCCCTGCACGGCATAGCTCATAGCTTCATTGAATTACGCAAGCCCCTTCGCCACGACAAGGCAGTAATCCATGAAGGGGTCTTAAAATATAATTTACAAAAAAGTAAAGTAAAATAAATGCCCATCTATGCCATCCATAGTAACAACCAAAATTTATAATTAATGGTACAAATCATGGTGGATATGTAGGGGCTCAATTAGAATGAAATTAAAAATGTAATATTGGGAATATATGTCTCAAATGACAATAGAGACATATTTTAAGGAACATGTAAAAACAGATAAAATTGTCCTATGAAAATTTGTGTTTTAGACGAGATTAGGATGGAATAGTTTGCCGGCAAAAAATCAGAAGCTCTGTGAAGGGAATTAAATCACACAAAGTAAATTGCCCAAAAAATATATCTTAAAATGGAAATCAACATAGAACAAGGTGTACAACAAAGTGATATAATATCACCTATCTTTTCTCAGCCTGCCTTGAAGAAGTAATTCACAAACTAGACTGGACAAAAGATGAAATAAAAATCATTGATGACTATTTAAATCATTTAAGATTTGCAGATGATGGGTCTTCTCACAAGTTACAAAGACACATAGAAGAGCTGCACAAAGCAGGAGAATCATTTGGCTTAAAAATAAATCTGAAAAAGAGCCAGGTTATGCTTAATGAATTCACCAAAGAAAGAAAAATATTTATATCTGGAAAAGAACTAGACATAGTAGACCACTACATACCTTGGCCAATAGATCTCAATGGAAGCTGATACAAAAATGTTAAATGTGATTGATGGGCATTTAGCATGTTAAGCATACTTTTCAAGAACAACCTTCCCCTATGGCGGAATATTTTTTTTTTGATTCAATGTTATAACATATGCCAGTGAAACATGGAAACTAACCTCACAATAAAGTACAAAAGCTATGAGTGTCATAAAGAGCCATGGAAAGATACATGCTCAGCATTACAAGACAAATAAAAGAACTGCACATGGAAATATATGAAAATATATGATGCCATCTAAAGAGTAAAAGAGTTGAAATGGAAATGAGCTGGTCACATAGCAAGAAGAACTGATAGCAGGTGGACTAAGGCAGTCATAGAATGGAATCCACTTGATAAAAAGCATCCAGAAAAGAGACCTAAAACAAGATGGAGTGATAACATAGCATGTACTGCAAATACTACGACATCAGTGAGAAATCTCAAGACCATATTGGTTGGATATACACAGAAGAGACCTCCATCCTGAGTGGATGGACAATGGCTAGGTGGTGGTGCATGTGTGTGTTTATATAAATAATAAACAAACGAACGAACGAACGAACGAACGAACGAATGAATGAATGAATGAATGAATGAATGAATGAATGAATGAATGAACAACTTTAAGCTTGTTATATGGAGACATAAGAAAGGTGAGTTGAAAGAATATACGTACTTTTCTGTACATACATATGTTTTTCAAGAATAGATATGTATTGGATTACTAAGAAAGTCACTACATAACTAATAAACTGGAGAGAGCACTGAAAACCCTTTTGAGATAATAATCCAGTGACTTTAATATTTAAGAGAAGAGATAGAACTTATAGATAGAGGCTAAATGAAACTCTACTACAAAAAGAATCAATAACTGAATGTTAAGCTGAAAGAATTCTTTGAGATTCATTTAAATAGAAGCACAGATATAAGTATAGTGTGGGATGCTGGCAAAGACTTTTTGATCGGACAGTTTAGGCAATGGAATTGCCATAGAGAAAATGCAAAAGATTTTAATGGAGATAAAAGTGAAAGAAGAATTTAAGACATCTTCAGGAAGGAAAAGCATTTCACAGCAAATTAAACTTCCACAACACCAGTTTTCTATGTGAATGATTAAATAAATGGAAATAAAAATGAATTGAAGAATTTTGAATTAGGAAAATTCTGCTAATGACTAGCATATTAACTGAGAAAAGAAAGAAGAGTGATATTAAAATTATAGAATGATAATGCTATGATAATGATTAATGAAAATATGCAAAGAATATTCCACCAGTTTTATATAAAATTTTATAGAGAAGAAATTTCTCTGGCAAAAGTTGGATGGGTGTTTAAAGAATCAAAATTTACCATAGATAACTGATAAACAAAAGCTGATGATGAATGGACCTATAACAATAACAGGAGTCTGCAAGGTTATAAAAGCTATTGGCCCAGATGGATTGCCAGCCTCCTAATATAAATGTTTTTAGGATGAACAATTTCAAAAAATGATGAATTCCTTTCTGGACAGTGGAAGAATACCAGAAATCTGGACATGCACAAATATATTCATTATTATGTTTACATGAATGTTATGTGTGCATGACGATCAATTTGGCTTTTTGCCTAAAAGACAGTTAATCAACAATATTAGAAATATTCTTAACATATTAGATTATTTGTAATGACTGTGTTAATAATTCCTGATGCAGACAAAAGATTTTATAAATTGAACTGGACCTCCTTGTTTAAAATTTTGGAAAAGGTGGAATTTGGATAAAATTTTATTAAATGGGTGAAATCCATACATACTTTAAGTAAAGGTAAAGGTTCCCCCGCACATGTGTGCTAGTCGTTTCCGACTCTAGGGGCCGGTGCTCATCTCCATTTCAAAGCCGAAGAGCCAGCGCTTGTCCGAGGACGTCTCCGTGGTCATGTGGCCGGCATGACTAGACACCAAAGGCGCACAGAACGCTGTTACCTTCCCACCGTAGTGGTCCCTGTTTTTCTACTTGCATTTTTACGTGCTTTCGAACTGCTAGGTTGGCAGAAGCTGGGATGAGTAACAGGCGCTCACTCTGTTATGCGGCACTCAGGATTCGACCCGCCAAACTGTCGACCTTCTGATCGACAAGCTCAGCGTCCTAACCCACTGAGCCACCACATCCCTTATATACATACTTTACAATGGCACAAATTACTAATAAACTGACAAAATCCTAAGAAATACAAAAAGGGACAAAATGTTAGCTTGCAAACATACTAGTTAAAGGCCCTGAAGGTGCCCTGTCAAAATAATCACATATTGCTGAAACCTCTATGAGGAAATAATATTTCCTTGTATTGGACAGTGTGCCACCAAGGCAAAGTGCAGCCATCCTCTTAATGAGGATATCAGCTCCAGAGCTTCACATGTGCATTGCCAGTTATCATTTGGACTGAATATATTAATTTCTTTCCAAAGATTTTATGGGCCAGGTGATATATATGAAAAACTACTCGTGTATCTGTCCTCTACTTAAACAAAGCTTCTCATACTTGTTTTATGCTTAAAAGAAATCCCATCTGAAAATACCTATGATTTGTGTTCTGATTTTCCTCTTCAGAGTAGCCATAAAATAATTGGTTTTAGGTCACCCCTTACTATTTATTATATTATATTCCAATAGCATTCATAAATTAATTTTTGATTATGATATTGTATCAAAATGACTTGGGATTGTAATATAAATGCAACTGTGCAAATACAAAAGTACATGGATTAGACAAAATCAGACTGTGAATACAAACTACATCAAATCCACTGTTATGTTTCAACTTTTGAAAGTATCATAAAAGCGTCTATGGCCACTTAGGATGAATACTTTTTCCTCATTCAGAATACTTCTTTGACTTCCTGGAATGCTACAATTTATAAAGAAGTAGTTTCCTTGGGGTAGTCTATCATACACATCTAATAATGTTAGGCTGCTGAGTATAGGAAGGAAGGAAGGAAGGAAGGAAGGAAGGAAGGAAGGAAGGAAGGAAGGAAGGAAGGAAGGAAGGAAGGAAGGAAGGAAGGAAGGAAGGAAGATGGATTACAGAGTTAAAGTAAATATACTCTCAGCTATTTGCTATATAGTCCATCCTCAAGTAACCTTTTTTTAAAAAAAATGTGTATCTAATAGCAGTCTAATATTTCAGTCTCCAGGATGCCAAATCAGTACAAACATCTGAATCAGCTGTTTTTACCCAGACTGATCTAAACAATTGGGATTTTACAGTGGATGTTACCAATTTTTTTTAAATAAGATTAAAAACTTAGTCTTAAAATCACTACTTTTATTTAAAAAATAATATACTGTTGAGTATATACTGTATTATCTACCTGTGTACTTGACCATCACTGTGGTTTCAGTTAAACATAGCAACTGAATTGTATAAGCCCTGAGCCACATCCTCAAGTTAATAATATATTAACGGTAACATACATAAATAACAACAGTTTAATAGTGTTTTTTAAATGGTTAACTCGCTATTTAAGATTTAAACAGCTTTTAAGGGAACCTATGTTAATTAACTGTCGAGATTCTGCTGTTTTAAAATACCTGCCACAGTTTTCAGTGAATAGAAACATTATTGGATCATTTACCCCTTTCTAAAAATAAATGGAAAATAACTGGAAATCAGTTTTCTGGAAATCAGTTACTTGTGCATATTTATATAGATTTGTCCATCTCCAGCTGCCTAATTCCTTCAATAATCATTAGCAAATGCAATCACCAAAACCTCTAAGTTAAAATACTTACGACAGAATGCCATTCTTCCATAAAAATACTACTACTAACAACAACAAAAAAACCTATGAAAAATAGCCAACATATCTTTTCTCACCACATGTTGTCAGGTCTGTAGTGATTAAACTTGGTGGAGTTTAATGTTGAGGAAAAAAAAGATAAATACTTCCTTGGTGCCTCATACAATTTCTATGAAGTAAATACAGTTAAAATAGAAGAGCTTGATTTCCAATTAAGTGCACTTGGGATTGAAGGTGGAGATAGGGCTCCACGGGTACAGGTATGTAGGTCTTGGTGACGTTTCGACGAGGTCCCACTCGTCATCTTCAGGCTGGTGTAACAACACAGCCAACCAACCCGCTTACAGCAACAAAGCCAGCACCACACACAACCCCACCAATATTTATAGAGAGACGGCAGCTCCAATCACGCTTTGCTCGCACAAGCACAAAGCCGAAGACACCAGCCTGAAGATGACAAGTGGGACCTCGTCGAAACGTCGCCAAGACACTCTCAATCTTACATGGGAAAAGACCCGAATACGCCAAGATCTACATATGTATGTACATATATACGTATACGTATGTGTGTGTGTGTGTATATATATATATATATATATATATATATATATATATATATATATATATACATATATATATATATATACATATATATATGTGTGTGTGTGTGTGTGTGTGTGTGTGTGTGTTTGTTTGTTTGTGTGTGTGTATTAGCACTTTAAATTGCACCCAAAAAAACCAACAAAGTAATGATTTTTTCAGAGTCTGAGAGACATCCATAGGCTACAAGGATATTTCTAACTTAGCAGTTAAGAAAACAGTCTCTTCACCAGTTCACACACTGGCCATATGTAAAAGATAGAAAAAGTCTCAACTCAGCAACCCAGGAGATAAACTAGATTCTAAAGTGAAGGCAATACAGTTGCTGAGATCTCTCTTTCAACTTTGTTTTTTGAAAAAGAGGGAAAAAGAATTTTGCTTTCAGTTGAAATGAACTGCCAAGAGCTTCAAAATCCTATGGAATCTCAGATCTGTATACTGATGGCATTTTTGCTTCAAACTACTGGTACAAACTGTATGGAACAATAATTTTATTTTTATGTCAAAGATTTTTCCAGTAGAAGACAAAAATGATAAGCTGCTATTAGTCAGGCAGAATCTCATAATAACCCTAGTTATTACTGTTATATACTGGGTTCTGTGCTTGATTGAAGAGACGAGGTGAGTGAGTTCAGCAAGAATCATTCTTTATTTGCTTACAGGAACTGAACTGAGAAACAGGGCTGCGAATGCAGCTATTTATACCCTGGCCTCTAGGTGGCAGCCAATAGGTTTAAAGCAACCTATTGCCGCCCTAGAAGCAGCCAATGGCGGCACTGGAGACATGTTGTCTGAAGAGCTGGGAGCCGTTAGCAAGCTTCCCTGCTTAAACAACCTTCCAGCAATTAACCCCACTTGATACTCTTTAGTAAGACAAAGCCCAATACATTACACCCCTCCACCCTAGAATGTACACACATTATAATGACAAAAGGAATGATTACAGCATTTAAAAGTTTTCCAGAGATACAAACGTAGTATGCAAAGTACACTTTTTTCCGTATTTTGCTAATACAAAGGCTATCCTGGCTAGCAGCAATTCAATGACACATACAATCATTATAGCTCAGTTATTTTGGAACAAAATCCAGTAAATATGCAGGAGGCTTGCGAACGCTTGTGGAACACCTGTGAGAGCTGGGTATTCCCCGTTATACCAGCTTGCCCACTGGATTGGGTAGAACAGGATCCATGAGTTCAAGCGAGTTGGGCCACCCCAGAATCTAATCCTTCCACAGAGTTAGCACAGCAGCTGTAGTGTTCTGGTTGACTTTCTCCATCAGGGGCCCCATGTTGCAGACTCGGGCTTTGCCCCTCTACGACCACCTCCCCATTGCTCTGACTGCTTGGGACCTCAGAGCATGTGGATTGTTTGCCCTGGCTGCCAGTTTGAGGTCTGTGGATGGGACTTGAGATGAAGTCCTCATTTTGTGGCCATTCTGGAAAACGCTTCCTAAGCTGATCGATATGGTGATGAACGACTCGCCCGTCCTCTAGGCCCACTTTGTATGAGAGAGGGCCTGAAGTTTTGGTGATTTTCCCTGGCACCCACAGGTTCCCATGCCCATAGTTCCAGGCCCACACCCTGTCACCCACTTGCAACCCCCTCGGGGGTCTTGGGCCAGAGACTTCTGCTGCCATCTGGTCTGGGTGCAATCTGTCCAGTTTCATGATTAGTCGCCTCCCCCAGTGCAGCTTTGTTGGGCTTTTGCCCGTTGCCATGCACGGTGTGGAATGTTGGCAGAGCAAAAAGTCGGCCAGTCGGTGGTGCCAGTCCCCAGTCACTATGCGCTTCAGTGATTCTTTTGTGGTGCGCACCATTTGTTTGGCTTGCCCATTGCTAGATGGATGAAATGGAGCTGATGTTGCATGCCTAATGAGGTTTGCCCTCAGGAAAGCCTGAAATTCTGCCACAGTGAATTGGGCCCCATTATTGGACACTATGACATCCGGTAGCCTGTGCATTGCAAAGAGTTTCCTAAGCACCTGGATGGTCCTAGCAGTAGTCATATTTGCGATTGGTATAACTTCCAGCCATTTAGAGTGGCTGTCGACCACTATAAGAAAGAGCTGTCCCTGAAAGGGCCCAGTGAAATCTATATGAATCCTCGACCAAGGGGTGTGTGTCTCCTCCCATCTATGGACAGGAGCATGCGGCATTTCAGGCCTAGACTGCTGACACATGTAACACCCGTGTACTTGAGCTTCAATGGCTTTATCTAATCCTGACCACCATAAATAGCTTCGTGCCAAAGCTTTCATGCAAACAATAACCGGATGGCCTTCATGAAGCGATTGCAATACCCTGTTCCTTAATGAGGTGGGAACAATGACCCTGTTCCCCCATAGAATACAACCCTTATGAGCTGAGAGCTTGTGTCTCCTTGTGAAGTAGCTCTGGAACTCAGGTCCAGGGCTTTTTTCTAGCCACCCTGTGTGGACCCAAGATAGCACTCTGCTTAGAGTTTTGTCTGCCACTGTTTCTGTAGCTATGTCTCCTGCATGGAGGGGAAACTCTGGCAAGTCCTGATTGAACAAAACGTGGGCTGCTGGGGCTGGATCTGGCTCAATTTGAGGCAGTGGAAGCCTGCTTAGGGCATATGCATAGCTCATATCCTTGCCAGGTTTGTGAATTAGCTTAAAGCTGCAAGCCAATAAAAAAATGGACCATCTTAACATTCTAGGGGATAAGATGTGGGGTGTCTGTCTATCTGTAATGAATAACCCCAATAGTGGTTTATGGTCTGTGAAGACCATGAAGTCCCTGCCATACAAGTAGTTGTGGATTTTTTTTTACTCCAGCTACTATGGCCAATGCCTCCTTATCAATTTGTGCATAATTACGCTCTGTGGAGGACAGTGTCCTGGAATAGAAAGCAATTGGGACTTGAGTCCCATCACTCTCCAAGTGACTTAGGACAGCTCCCACCACATATGGGGACACGTCACTTTCAAGGCACACTGGCATCGATTCCTTAAAATGAGTGATTGTTGAACTGACGGACAGTAGGGCCTTCAATGCTTGAAAGCTGTTTTCGTGAACATTAGTCCACTTCCACGCAGTATTTTTATCCAAGAGCTAGTGTAATGGCTCTGCCACTGCGGCCTTGTTAGGAAGGAATGCATGGTAAAAATTTAGGAGGCCTAGGAATGCCTGAAGCTCTCCCTTCATTTTGGGACTGGGTGCAATCTGGATGGCTTTCACCTTTGACTCAGCAGGGTGGATGTTGTCAGCATCAATACAGAAACCCAAGAACTCAGTTGAAGGGACTCCGATACTACACTTATTCTTCTTAAGCTTAAAGCCTGCTTTGTGAAGCCTTTGAAGGATGGCTCTAAGCTTCCTTGCCAGCACCTCAGTGGACTCCATGGTGATGAGCACATCATTGAAATAGGAGCAAACCCCCGGAATGCCCTTGAGCTTTCGCTCCATAATGCCAGGGGCTATGCTGACCCCAAATTGCAGGAGTTTTACTTTAAATGCCCCCCTGTGGGTTACAATTGTCTGTGCTGTGGCTGTGGCCTGGTCCACAGGAAGCTGTTGGTAGGCCTGAGCCAAATCTAATTTTGCAAAAATTGTACCACCTTGCAAGGACGCTAGGATGTGGCTTACTACTGGTACCGGGTATGCATGCTGTTTGAGTGCATTATTAATTGTGCATTTGTAATCAGCACAGCAAATTATTCCTTGTATAACTATAGGTTGTGAATATAATTCTATCTTACTTATTTACAATACACATTGACATTTGCAATTCTTTTTCATTTATTAGGTAAAAGTATTGTGAGATCAATTAAAAATACAAGTTTCTACTATTAAAGAAAAAAATCCTGTTAACTTTGGGATAGGATTTGACTAAGGAGGATAATCCATTTATACTTCTAATGCTATCAGAACTCTTAAACCTGGATGCAAGAAGTATACTTCTTTTTGTGGGAAAGTTCATGAAAGCTTATCTCCTGAAGCAGACACACAAGGTCAGCATCTGCTTATTATTAGGAGTCCTTTCTATTCCATTAGAGACTAAAAGAAAACCCTGAAGACGCTTCTTCCTACACTTTCAATTTAATATTAAAGTATTGAACTGAGCTTCCTGTGCAAGCATACATTAAATAAGAGGAGAGCTTTAAAGATGACCTGAAAGTGGATAGGATTGGAAAATTGTAGTGATGTTGCTTAAGAAATAATTTGTATGACACATTGGGAATTACAGATGCTTGGACTTTAATATTTATGCTTAATAGTTACAAAACATTTTAAAGGCTGAAAACACAGAGACTTTAATATTACAAGCTATAAAGAAGTTCAGATATTCATGATGTAGATCATGATGTAGCTGTAGTCAGATGTTCATTAGTAGATGCTTCTTGTTTTTTTCTGTTGTCATTATTCATATCCTTCTTCTCAACGTTATGTGATTACATTCTAGCAGATATGTCAAACTCACAACATCATGTGATGTTGCGTGATGTATCAGAACTTTTCCCTCATGGCTGGCAATGGGGTGGGTGTGGTTTTACCATGACACATCAGGCCCGTGGGCTGGCAGTTTGACACCCCTGTATCATAGTAATTAAAAGTTAATTCCATATTTCTCTTGTGGGATTTAAACATGATGAGACTACATATAAGGAAATCTTAAGTTTAGAAAGGAATGTATGGCAATTAAAGTCATATAACATTTTAAAAGAAGAGAAGATTGTACAAACCTGGTTTCAGTATGGGCAGTTACAGGCAAGATGGAAAGAGGACCAGAAAGTTGGTTTTTCGATGATTGATGAAAATTTGGTAAAACAAATTAGAGATCAAGGTCAAGCACATATAAAAAGGATATATAATGCATTGATAGAAATTGATTCAGAAACGGAACTTGTTAAAGATTGTATGATAAAGTGGGCCCAGAATTTTCAAGAAGTTATAACAATGGATACTTGGGAAAAGATTTGGGTTAGAAATGTAAAATTTACACAGGCCCAAAATTTAAGAGAGAATTTTTATAAAATGTTTTATAGGTGGCACTTAGACCCTAAAAAAATAGCAAGTATGTATCCGAACTGCCAGCCCAAATGTTGGAGATGTGGTTGTGAGGATGCAACGTATTTTCATATATGGTGGACTTGTAAAAAGGTTAAAGCTTTTTGGATTAAAATTTGGTGGAACATGCAAAAGATATTTAAGAAAAGGATAAAGTTTTCTCCGTGATTGTTTTTATTGGGTATTATTACAGATACTACTGTTATAGACACTAAGTTGATGTTGAATCTAATTATGGCAGAAAGACTTTTAGTAGCACAATATTGGAAGAAGGAGGAATTGCCGACTATAGAAGAGTAGACTTTGAAAGTTTCTAACTTGGCGGAAATGGCAAAGATTTCAGCATATTTGAAAGACCAATCACAACAGAGATATATTGTGGAATGGAGAAGATGGATTGAATATATTCAGAATAAATATGGGACTAAAAAGTTTTATTTAGCATTTGAATAAGTAGTGGATTTTTATGATGTATAATTAGTTATTTGTTATTTCATTAATATTATGACTATGGAGAGTTAAAGTGCGATAGAATTTAATGTTTTACTTTTGTTGTTAGCATATTTTAGCTTATGTTTGTATCACTATAACCTGTATTCAGCTCTGGGAATTCGGGGAGGGGGGAGGGGAGGGGAGGGTTGGGGAGAGGGGAGGGGGAGGAGGGAGTTTTTTGTATTTAAAAATGTATTGTAAAACTTTTTAATAAAAAGAAAGTTAATTCCATATTTCTCAAGATTCCTATCTGTTACAATTATTCTAAAATTATATTTGTGTTTAGTTTGACGGGGTATATCATAAGCACCAAACGTTTTTCAGGAAGCAAAACATTTTTTAAAAAATGGCTGTCCAGTGTTATAATAGTATTCGGCATACAGGAGAAATAGACTAAGAAATGCTGTTGCTTTTAACTGTCTCTTGTCTCCAACCTGTGGAATTCTCAGGTAACCTGATTACCTAATAAAAAGGAAGTATGATTTTAAAATAGGTGTAATTATTCAAAATATGATATAGATGCAGAATTCAAGGTTAAAATCAAGAATTTGGAGTTAAAGGATCTTAGTTAAGAAGGCTAAGAATATTTTTTCTAAATGTTTTTGAGAGCCTTCATAAGTAGGAGGGGCAAAAAACTACTTTCAGAAGATTGAGAGTTGAATGTCTTTACAATAAGCTAGAATTATACATTTCAATGTCTCCCTTGAGTAGTGGTTCAGGTTTTCACCCACTGAGTAATAAAATGAAAAATAAACACAAGATAAAAGGAATCTATTCCATTTAAATGTAACTTAATTCAATTGAAAATATCAACAGATGTTTCACTGTCTTGGTTGGTTCATATATTATCATTTGTGTTTCAGAACAATCCTATTATTATGAATAATAGGAAAATTGAGAAATAGTGATATACCGTATATACTTGAGTATAAGCCAAATTTTTCAGCCCACTTTTCGGGCTGAAAAACTCCACTTCGGCTTATACTCCAGTGAACAAAAAAAAAGAACTGTCCCTTCGTTCGGAACAGGCTGCTGAGAGAAGGGAGCGGCAGAGCCTTGCAGAGCTGGCGGCAGTCCAGCGTTGTTTCTCCCCCTCGTGCGTGCGTGTGTGTGTCAGACCCACGGGAATGGCTGGTAGGGAAGCGGCATTCCGGCATTCCCCCCTTCCTGTGTGTCGAGCCCACGGGGCTGGACACACAGAGAAACGCAAATGCCGGACTGCCGCCACCTTTACTAGCCATTCCTGCGGGTCTGACACACACACACACACACACACACACACACACACACGAACGAGGGGGAGAAACAACGCTGGACTGCTGCCACCTCTGCCAGCCCTGCAAGCCTCTGCCGCCCCGGCGTTGGTGGTCGAGCTCTTCGGAGCCGGCAGAGAATCTCCCGCAGGAGGAGGTCGCGGCTTTCTCTCTTGCTTCGGACTGCAAGGATTTAAACTCCAGGAACAAATCCCGATGGAAGTTTTTTTTTAAAAAAATACTCCTCTGGGTCGGACAGGGGACCCAGGCTGAGGTCTAGGGGTAGTGGGGGGGGGCTCGCGGACATAGATGGGCTCAAGTGGAAGCCAAGCAGCCCTCCCGAATCTGGGCTTCTGGACGGAGCAGCCGGTGGTGCGTTTCAAAAAGCAGAAAAGTTGGATTTTGAACATTTCAGCAGCGCATCTGCACCCGCTGCTTTTAGAAAGTACGAGGACCGGCAACTCCACTTCTCGGCTGATGCAGCGGGAGGCCGTGGGTCAAGCAGGCTACGCTTCCCCGGGCGCTGCAACGGCACCCATTTTCCCCGGCGAGTTTTCACTACCTGGCCCCTGCAGAATCGCGGCGGCGCCCCCGGAGAAGCCTACCCCGAGGCTGCGGCCGATTTTTCCTTCTCCAGGCCTCTGCCGCCCAGAGCGTTGTTTCTCCCCCTCGTCTGTGTGTGTGTGTGTGTGTGTGTGTGTGTGTGTGTGTGTGTCAGACCCACGGGAATGGCTGGTAGGGAAGCGGCATTCCGGCATTCCCCCCCTTCCTGTGTGTCGGGCCCACGGGGCTTGACACACAGAGAAACGCAAATGCCGGACTGCTGCCACCTTTACTAGCCATTCCTGCGGGTCTGACACACACACACACACACACACACACACACACACACGAGGGGGAGAAACAACGCTGGACTGCCGCCACCTCTGCCAGCCCTGCAAGCCTCTGCCGCCCCGGCGTTGGTGGTCGAGCTCTTCGGAGCCGGCAGAGAATCTCCCGCAGGAGGAGGTCGCGGCTTTCTCTCTTGCTTCGGACTGCAAGGATTTAAACTCCAGGAACAAATCCCGATGGAAGTTTTTTTAAAAAAAATACTCCTCCGGGTCGGACAGGGGACCCAGGCTGAGGTCTAGGGGTAGTGGGGGGGGGCTCGCGGACATAGATGGGCTCAAGTGGAAGCCAAGCAGCCCTCCCGAATCTGGGCTTCTGGACGGAGCAGCCGGTGGTGCGTTTCAAAAAGCAGAAAAGTTGGATTTTGAACATTTCAGCAGCGCATCTGCACCCGCTGCTTTTAGAAAGTACGAGGACGATTTTTGCGGCCGATTTTTCCTTCTCCAGGCCTCTGCCGCCCGTTTCTGTCTGACACACACACACACACACACGCACGCACGAGGGGGAGAAACAACGCTCTGGGCGGCAGAGGCCTGGAGAAGGAAAAATCGGCCGCAGCCTCGGGGTAGGCTTCTCCAGGGGCGCCGCCACGATTCTGCAGGGGCCAGGTAGTGAAAACTCGCCGGGGAAAACAGGTGCCGTTGCAGCGCCCGGGGAAGCGTAGCCTGCTTGACCCACGGCCGGCGGGGGAGACCGGTGCAGGGACACGCCGGGGAGCCTCCGCCGTGGGGAGGTGCCGCCACTGCCTTTCGCTCCTCCATGACTGCGGAGGCTTCCCGGCAGCGACGTCGAGAGCCGCAAAGCAGGAGCGCCCGCCGGACGGGTCGCGGCTGGAGGGCCGACCTTTTTCCTTCCGTGTGCGGAGCGAAGCGCTTCGACTGCGTCGTGGAAGCGCCACCCGAGAGTCTTTCGGGTGGCGGATCCAGCCCCGCCACGGGCGCTGAGTTTGAAGAGAGGCTGGGCCTCCCGCTGCATCAGCCGAGAAGTGGAGTTGCCGGTCCTCGTACTTTCTAAAAGCAGCGGGTGCAGATGCGCTGCTGAAATGTTCAAAATCCAACTTTTCTGCTTTTTGAAACGCACCACCGGCTGCTCCGTCCAGAAGCCCAGATTCGGGAGGGCTGCTTGGCTTCCACTTGAGCCCATCTATGTCCGCGAGCCCCCCCCCACTACCCCTAGACCTCAGCCTGGGTCCCCTGTCCGACCCGGAGGAGTATTTTTTTTAAAAAAAAACTTCCATCGGGATTTGTTCCTGGAGTTTAAATCCTTGCAGTCTGAAGCAAGAGAGAAAGCCGCGACCTCCTCCTGCGGGAGATTCTCTGCCGGCTCCGAAGAGCTCGACCACCAACGCCGGAGCGGCAGAGGCTTGCAAGGCTGGCAGAGGTGGCGGCAGTCCAGCGTTGTTTCTCCCCCTCGTGTGTGTGTGTGTGTGTGTGTGTGTGTCCCATCTGCAAAGCTGCCGAGGAAGGAGAAGCGGGATACTGGTTTGGTGGAGGAGGCAGTGGCGGTGGCGGAGGCGGCCGCAGCACCGGCAGCCTTCCTAGCAGCGGCAGAGACAGAGGCGGTGTTGGATGAGGAGGAGGCGGCGGCAGCTGCCAAGCGGGAGGAGTCGTGATCCCTTGCTTCTGCTTTCCCCCCCCAGCCCGGGAAGCCTCCTTCTCCCCCACCCCTCCCCCCCAGCCTGGACCTCCTCCTCTCCCGGCCTTTTCCCCGGCGCGCACCTCCCCAAACGTCAGCAGGTCTCCCGTTCGCCTGCCGCCCCGCTTTCCTTCCTGAATTTTGCGCTTCCTTACCCAACTCCAAACTTTCTCTAGCGCCCCTGTGCTTTAGGAGGGGGAACCAAAGGCGGAGCCGTTTCTCTCTGCCCCCCCCCCGCTTTTGCCGCTCCCCCACCCAACCAGTATCCCGCTTCTCCTTCCTCGGCAGCTTTGCAGATGGGCCACACACACACACACACACACGCACACACAAAAGCGGCAAAAGCGGGGGGGAGAGAGAAACGCCTTGTTCTCTCATCTCAGCGGAGACTTGTTTCGGGGGATCCAGCCTCTGTCACCCCCTTCTCTCAGCTGGGCAGCTGAGAGAAACGGGTGGCAGAAGCTGCATCCCCCGAAAGAAGTCTTCGCCGAGAAAATGGGCGCTGAGATTTTCTCGGCGAAGACTCACCTTCTCCCGTTCACCTTCAGCAGCTCCACCAGGCCCGTCCAGTGCCCTGCTAGCAGAGCTTGACAAATGCAAAAGCTGCTTTGGTTAAACACTGGAAGGTTTAGTGATTAACCCACCCCACCCTACCCGGTCTTCTTGCTGTTTCTCCCCATCCTCACTCCTACCCACAGGGGCTCTCTGCCTCTTCTACTACTTCTTTTTCTTTCTTTCTTTTTTGCTGAGGTGTGCGTCTCTCTCTCTCTCTCTCTCTCTCTCTCTCTCTCTCTCTCTCTCTCTCTCTCTCTCCTCTCCCTCTCCCTCTCCCTCTCCCTCTCTCTCTCTCTCTCTCTCTCTCTCTCTCTCTCTCTCTCTCTCTCTCTCTCTCTCTCTCTCGTGCTCAAGGACAAAATAGGGCAGGGCAGAGCCGGCAGTTAAAAATAGGATGCAGATAAAAGGAAAGGTAAGGAGGGGTTCAGGTTCAGAGGAGAGGCTGCGTAGCCTTAGTGTAACTCCTGTTTGGGCTGACTGGGTTGCCTCCGATGGGCTCTGACAGTGGAACAGAATGGAATAGAAAATATGGAATGGAATGGAACAGAACGTAGAACAGAACAGAACAGAACAGAATAGAATAGAATAGAATAGAATAGAATAGAATAGAATAGAATAGAATAGAAATATAGAAAGTGAATAGAATAGAATAGAATAGAATAGAATAGAATAGAATAGAATAGAATAGAATAGAATAGAATAGAATAGAATAGAATAGAATAGAATAGAATAGAATAGAATAGAATAGAAATATAGAATAGAATAGAATAGAATAGAATAGAATAGAATAGAATAGAATAGAATAGAATAGAATAGAATAGAATAGAATAGAATAGAATAGAATAGAAATATAGAAAGTGAATAGAATAGAATAGAATAGAATAGAATAGAATAGAATAGAATAGAATAGAATAGAATAGAATAGAATAGAATAGAATAGAAATATAGAAAGTGAATAGAATAGAATAGAAATATAGAAAGTGAATAGAATAGAATAGAATAGAATAGAATAGAATAGAATAGAATAGAATAGAATAGAATAGAATAGAATAGAATAGAATAGAAATATAGAAAGTGAATGGAATAGAATAGAATAGAATAGAATAGAATAGAATAGAATAGAATAGAATAGAATAGAATAGAATAGAATAGAATAGAATAGAATAGAATAGAATAGAATAGAATAGAGCTGGAAGGGACCTTGGAGGTCTTCTAGTCCAGCCCCTTGCTCAAGCAGGAGGACCTATACCAGTGGTGGTGAACCTATGGCATGCCTGCCAGAGGTGGCACTCAGAGCCCTCTCTGTTGGCCCGTGCGCCACCACCGCTGCCAGCAGCAGGTCCTTGTCGGTTGGTGGACTGGAAGAAAAGGGAGGGGGAAGCATTTTACATGCGTGCATGCGTGCACGGGGCCACGAGCAGGCACATGCTGCAAAGGGGGCGGGGCTAGTGCCTGCGTGATACTCACTAGCCCAGCCCCGTTCTCACGTGGTGCGGTGCCTTGTATCTGCACCCTGCGGCGCGGCGGTTGGCGTTTTTGTGCCTTGCGGTACGGTGGCCCATTTTTTGCTCCCCCTTTTTTTCGTGCCAGAGGCGGCACTCAGAGGCGCCTCCCTGTCCCCTCCCCCGAGGGCACCAGAATGCCGATGCTGCCTTGGCACTTTGTGATAAACAAGTGGGTTTTGGCTTGCGGTTTGGGCACTCGGTCTCTAAAAGTTTCGCCACCACTGACCGATACCATCTCAGACAGGTGAATGTCCAGTCTCTTCTTAAAAACCTCCAGTGATGGAGCACTCTTGATTTCTGGTGGCAAGCTGTTCCACTGGGCAGCTGAGAGAAAGGGGCGGCAGAAGCTGCATCCCCTGAAAGAAGTCTTCGCCGAGAAAATGGGTGCTGAGACGCCTCATTCTCTCGCTCAGCGGAGACTTCTTTCGCGAGATCCAGCCTCTGCCGTGCTGCACCGAGAGAACAGCAAGCCGCCCCATTCTCTCGGCGGAGCACTCCACCGCCCCATTCTCTCGGCAGCTTGCCACCCTGTTCTCTCATCTCAGCAGAGACATCTTTCGGGGGATCCAGCCTCCAGCTGCTGCATTTCCCAGCCTCGGCTTATACTCGAGTCAATAACTTTTTCCAGTTTTGGGGGTAAAATTGGGGGTCTCGGCTTATACTCGAGTCGGCTTATACTCAAGTATATACGGTATATCATATATATATACTAATATTTTATTGAAAACAAAAAAAAATTACCAAAGTATTTTTAATTTTTTAAATTTGATTTCTGCTTTTCATCAATTGCTAAGATAGTTATATAAAAGTTCCTGTAATTTGTATATACAATTTGTAATTAAATAAGAAGCCATTGTGGCACATTGGTTAGAATGGAGTATTGCAGGCTAATTCTGCTGACTGTCAGGGTTCGATCCTCACTGACTCAAGGTTGGCTCAGCCTTCCATCCTTCCAAGGTTAGAAAAATGAGGACTCAGATTGTTGGTGGCAAAATGCTGCCTCTGTAAATGGCTTAAAGATGGCTGTAATGCACTGTAAAGTGGTATATAAGTCTTAGTGATATTGCTATTTCTATCAAGGTTCAGAAAATTAAATATGGTATAAAAACCATATTATTCTTAATAAAATCCAGTTCTACCCTAATTCTTAACACTAAATATCTATGAATAAAGTGGGGAAAGGCAAACAAATTGTTTGATAATGTTTTTTTTTATATCAAAGGCAGTCAAATGTCTTTTCTAATGCATACATAGATTCTATATGTAATAGTCCAACAAAATCAGATGTCAACTGTGGATTGTCTACAAATTAATTTTGTAGCAGCTCTAAAGAGTTTTCATGAAAGGTCAGTAAAAGAAATAGTGTAATATGGAGCAAGACTATCAAGAACAAAACCAGAAATAAATTACATTATTGAATTTTGAAAGGAAAAACCTAATAACAATGATCATTAACTGTTCTAAAGCTTGTTCTAATGTAGACATAAGAAATAATGCTAGTTATTCTATTCTTTTTCTTTTACAATTAATTAACTTCATTCTGCTTTATGTCTTTTATTCTCTCACTTGTTTCAATGCATGCATAAAGAGGAATGAATTGCAACTGTTGCAATGCAATTTCCCAAAATAAAACTTCTGAATCTCATCTCTCTGTCTTTCTCTCTCTAAGCTATCTTAAAGGCTACAAGTTGAAAAAATCAACAACCTCATTGCTGGCTTTGATATTTCACTTACAGAAGTAGATAACAAAATGTTAAAGCAAAGAAGTATCCAAGAGTCTGCAAAGGAAGAATTCAAATAGATCTCAAAAGAGACTTCAGAATATATTACTATATATGATGTCATAGAAGCAAATTTCCTCAAACTCAGTGTTAGTGTTTGTCTTCAACTGCATCCTAAGAAACAGTTATATTGGCTGTTTTTATGATATTTTAAGATGCACTGTTCAGCAGGAAGCAGCATGTGACCAGTTTTATACTAATTGGGACACTTTAGTCATGGATATTATCCTATGGTGTTCCATAATTTATATTAATACCTTAATGTAATGTATTACATTAGGTTATGATATTCAAATGCACATTTACATTTATAGGGAAGTTATCTAAGGAGAATATACACTGTAATTTCTCTTGTCTTCAAAAGGAGGCGATGAATGGTGAAAGTCATGACAACTTCCATACATGAGGGCATGACATCATATAACATCTATATTTGTCTGTCTGACTGCTTAATGAAAAATGGATTGAAGAATAATAAGAATAATAAAACAGCATCTGTCTATCCCGGGTCCTTGGGAAAGACTTGATAGATGAATAAAATTTCCAAATATAAATTCCAGTATAAATATCTGGCTGACTATACAACAAATCACAATAATATTTCCCTTTGACAAAGTAGAAAGACCTGCAAATAACAGTGAAATGACTCTGGCAAAAGAAAGCAAAGATAATACCAATAGTAATAGGTGCCTTGGGTGCAATTCCAAAACATCAGGAGCATCACTTCAACATCATTGGCATTGATAAAATCAACATTGGTCAATTGCAAAAGTCATCTTTACTTGGATACATCTTGCAACAATACCTTTACATCATCAAACAACAACATCTACCTATACTAGATCCTTGGGAAGGACTTTGATAGGTGGCTACAAATGCCGTTCATCTAAATAGCTGGTTGACTATGCGACCAATCTTTTTAATAATTCTAATAGATTCTATGAAAAAAGAATACCTTATGTTTGTTTTATGTATGCTTTATTAAGCTATGGCTTATTCAAGGATTTTGCTCTTTCATGTTATCTCTAACTGGAAAGATATATTTTCAAAAGTCACTGTAGCTTTTACATGATTTATCAAGGACCACTTCCCAAATGTTCATAATCTTTTAGCCATAGGAAATGGTCAAGGGTAAAATGAATAGATTAAACATCTCTAAGGCTTTAATCAAGTTTTTTCCCCTTCTTATACCTATGTCTCATCTGCCAGATCTCCAAAATATTTAAATATTGTAATGCCCAATATTTTTATCCCCATCCACCCAGGAAAGCAATCATAGGAAGTCATATCAGTTCCTGAGCTCCACCTTTTGAACCAAACTGTCCATGTGATGATTTAGCACAATGGATGAAGCAATAGTGTCAGAACACTGGCATATGTAGCTCAGTATCCCACTAGATAAGAGATCCTCTTACTTTCAGTAAGATTTTATAAGGGAATAGTGAATTCATCTAATGAATATTGACAAACCTTTTGTTGAAGTACAATATCTAAGAGACAAAACTAATGGTTGGCAAAATTACCAATAATGTTTAAGAGATATAAAAATGTCAGAGAATAAAGTGAAAAAAAATGAAATATTAAAAATTAAGGGAGTGATGTGAATGAATGCTGACTTCTTATAACCAGATTTGGATATTATTATTATTTTTCTTTGTTTTAAATAACTTTCTTAAATTTTAAAATGAAAGATAAAAATTAACAGAAAGTAATAACCAAGAAAAAAGAGTAAAGAGAAAGAGAGAGGACAAGTGCAACAAAATAAAAAATAAAGAAGCAAAGATATATTAAAAAATCACCTCATGTAGCTAACATACAAACAACAACTTTTCAACAACAACCATTTGAACTTAATGAAGGAATGAGTGCTAGAAAATTGTATTATTTGAATAGCTGTGGTGGGATCTAGGAGTTACCTTCATGGACTGTTCACTTGTGGACTCCAATAGGGCTTGTGTTTGGCGTTTATGTGTTTCTATATTTGTATATAGTCTTATTTTAATATTGTCAATCTCTGTTATAATAAAGTTTTTCATATTTATGTGTAACCCAGGGGGAGAGAAGAAAAAATTGTGCTGGTTCAATATTATGGGATTATAAACCAATAAAATTTAGGTGTGCCCAAGCAGAGAAGACAGTTTTAACATATGGTAAAAATTTCCATCTTTCTCCTCCAGTCATCTTATTTTCTCACTGAGTATAATGGGAATATAAACAAATCTACATTTTCATATATAATTCCCAATACGTAGCATATAATAATATGCTTTTATATAGTAAAATTAGATTTTTATCCTTAGTGAAGATTGTTAAATCTCTGAATTTGGAAAGGATTTAAAATATGTTTTTCATTCTAATATTCAGAGGATTACAAATATTTTTCCTTAAATAAATAATGTTAAAATCTGAGATGCTTTTTATTTCTCTGATACTTAAAATAATGCTTGCCCATTCATGCAGAAATTTTTCACTTTAATAGAGTAAAAAGAGCTTTCCAAGAGGCACATTGGTGGCACTAGTGGTTCTTTCTTAAAGGGTGCTTTTTTCAAGTGAAGTCATGAGACAATGCTGCTTTAACTTTCTCTTGCATTTTTCTGACTTTTACTTGGATTTATGTCATGTGGCAAGGATCAACCATTTTTTTCCCTCCATCACAAAACCTCTTTAAAAAGTTGCCTGAAAAGGTGTAGGGTCTCCTGCCTGAGCTTGGGGTTGGACTAAAAGACCTCCAAGGTCCCTTCCAACTACTGTAACAAGTTTAATTAGTTTTGTAGAATTACAGGTCTTTTAGTTATGTGAGCTGCATAATGTTTTCTCTCTTTGTGCATGCCCATGTTCCCTCTTTTCAGATCCAACACAATGCTTTCCCTAAAGAAAGCCAAAAGAACAGTATCTGTTCTGAAAGCCAGCAATTCAGTCTCAATATGATGCAGATGAAAGATAAATGGTCAGATAATCAAAGATGCTTCTTTTGTGAAAATCCACACGAGCAGTGTTCAAATAATCCCAAGAAAGATAAAGCACCTATTACCAGAACAGAGTGTAAGTCCCTCTAAGCAAGGTTTTGCTACTGTGAATGACTGATACCATCTGGAAACAGAAGATTGACAAGCCAGAAGACAGTTCAAGATAACAATAGGGCACCTGAGATTCACTGTGGGAATTTATCAGTGTCTCAGTGTACAATGAAAAGCACATACCACAAGTGTTTTGGAGTGTAAAGGATTCTCCTTCCCCTCCAGTCTCATATATTTTGAGATTACTTCACATACAAATGGAACAGAGTCAACAAGATTCTAAGATTTAATGAACAAAAGTAACCAAATTATAATTTCACTTGAAAAAATCAGTAAGCAAAATTTGACTTTTCTGGACCAGAACAATATAGTTGTATGTTTACTGTTTCTTTTGTGAGCTACAGGGCTTTTTTTGTCATAGAACGCCCAGAATGGAGTTCCGGCACCTTTTTTGGATGGAACCTTGTAGGGTAGGCAAGGCGGGCTGTATGACATGGGTGAGTTCTGGCACCTTTTTCTTTTACAAAAAAAAGCACTGGTGAGCGATAAATATGGCAAGCTTTATTTGCCAACTTTGTGTTTGTGGTGGATAAGGTTAGCTAGTGACTGGCCAAATGTTAAACTGGTTTTGTTTTGTAGCTTAATGTGCTAGATAGCATGTTAAACCGGCCATATATGTTTTAGAAAACAGTATATGTAAAGGACTTTGGTCTATGGATAAGAATATCTCCCTACCTTCTTCCTATATTATCTCCTTACCACTGAAAGCCTCCTTCCATGATTATAATCACTGTTGCTTTAATACTACAATGATCAAAACAAAGGGAATAAGTTGTTCCTTAACTTCTATATACCACTGCAGGCCCATAATAATTCTGTAGCAAGAATCAATTATTCATCATTAAAGAAATAAATAGACATCTACTGAAATGCTGTAGTTTTAGTCCAATATGTTTACACTACAAAGAGAAGAAAGCAAAACTTTACAATACTACAGACAGAGAACATTAAAGCAATTTGAGCCAAAATTGAAATATAAGGTTTGGTGTAATGAGTTACAGGAAGCAAGGAAACTGAAAGCATTCATTGACTTAAGTTCATTGGATAGATAGCAAGATAACTATAAAATGGGAGCTGCCAACCAGTGGAGAACATCACAGTCAACCAGCACAAGAGAAAATAATGCACAGAGCAGCAACAAACCACTGAGGGAAAGAACTATGCCAGATATTATGCTGAATAGAATCCACTCAGAAGGACCTAGGAAGCATAGGGGGGAAAAACACATTGGAAGCAGAAGTGAAAGAGATGGATTTGTGACTGGCTAAGAGTGCATAGAGGATGATATCAGTCATTTCTACCTTCAAGAACTATGGGTGACCCAGACTGGCAGTAGAGAAATGAGAAACTACCTAGCTGATCTCTATCTGAAACACTTCTAACAAAGCCCAGGCAATGGCGACTGTCAAGATAATACTGCTTCAGCCTTTTTAGCCATTGTTGCCACAGCGGTTATTGATATACTGTATGCCATGCCAAAAAATCTTGGACATCACTTAGAAAATCTGGGCATTGACATAATTTCCACCCATCAATTACAAAAGGCCACACTGCTTGGATTGACATGCATACCACACCAATGAATTACAATATTCTAGGTTCTGGATGTAAATGAAGGCCAACGCTAGCTAAAAAGTTGGTAGCTGTTCACATTGGGTGAATAGATGATAATATTCTTTAGAATACAGTTTTGTGATATGTAAGGGTTTACATCATTCCTGGATTTCATTATTATTTCATCATAACTTTTTTTCTTCTGTATAGTCATTTACAGGTGAAACTCAAAAAATTAGAATATCGTGCAAAAGTTCATTTATTTCAGTAATGCAACTTAAAAGGGGAAACTAATATATGAGATAGACTCATTACATGCAAGATAGTTCAAGCTGTGATTTGTCATAATTGTGATGATTATGGTGTACAGCTCATGAAAACCCCAAATCCACAATCTCAGAAAATTAGAATATTACATGCAATCAATAAAACAAGGAGTGTACATAGAACAATATCAGACCTCTGAAAAGTATAAGCATGCATATGTACTCAGTACTTGGTTTGGGCCCCTTTTGCAGCAATTACTGCCTCAATGTGGCGTGGCATGGAAGCTATCAGCCTGTGGCACTGCTGAGGTGTTATGGAAGACCAGGATGCTTCAATAGCGGCCTTCAGCTCTTCTGCATTGTTCGGTCTCATGTCTCTCATCTTTCTCTTGGCAATGCCCCATAGATTCTCTATGGGGTTCAGGTCAGGCGAGTTTGCTGGCCAATCAAGCACAGTAATCCCACGGTCATTGAACCAGGTTTTGGTGCTTTTGGCAGTGTGGGCAGGTGCCAAGTCCTGCTGTAAAATGAAGTCAGCATCCCCATAAAGCTCGTCTGCGGAAGGAAGCATGAAGTGCTCCAAAATCTCCTGGTAGACGGCTGTGTTGACCTTGGACTTAATGAAGCACAGTGGACCAACACCAGCAGATGACATGGCTCCCCAAATCAACACAGACTGTGGAAACTTCACACTGGACTTCAAGCATCTTGCAGTGTGTGCCTCTCCATTCTTCCTCCAGACTCTGGGTCCTTGGTTTCCAAATGAGATGCAAAAGTTGCTCTCATCAGAAGAGGACTTTGGACTACTGAGCAACAGACCAGGTCTGTTTTTCTTTAGCCCAGGTAAGACGTGTCTGATGTTGTTTATTGTTCAGGATCGGCTTGACAAGAGGAATACGACATTTGAAGACCATGTCCAGGATCCATCTTTGTGTGGTGGCTCTTGATGCACTGACTCCAGCCTCAGTCCACTCCTTATGAAAGTCCCCAACACTTTTGAATGGCCTTTTCCTGACAATCCTCTTCAGGCTGCGGTCATCCCTGCTCCTTGTGCACCTTTTTCTTCCACACTTTTCCCTTCCACATAACTTTCTATTAATGTGCTTTGATACAGCACTTTGGGAACATCCAACCTCTATGCAGAGTGTCAATGATGGTTTTCTGCACAACTGTCAGGTCAGCAGTCTTCCCCATGATTGTGATTCCTACTGAACCAGACTGAGAGACCATTTAAAGGCTCAGGAACCCTTTGCAGGTGTTATGCCTTAATTGGCTGATTAGAGTGGGACACTTTGAGCCTAGAATATTGCACCTTTTCACAATATTCTAATTTACTGAGATTGTGGATTTGGGGTTTTCATGAGTTGTACGCCATAATCATCACAATTATGACAAATCACGGCTTGAACTATCTTGCTTTGCATGTAATGAGTCTATCTTGTATATTAGTTTCCCCTTTTAAGTTGCATTACTGAAATAAATGAACTTTTGCATGATATTCTAATTTTTCGAGTTTCACCTGTATATGGTTACACCATCAATATAGTTGTTATAGAAACTTGACAACCTAAAGACAGAGTGAAATGAAAATTATCTGAGTTTGCAGTAAAAAAGTTGCACTCATCAGATAACATTAAATTCAAAAGCTGAACAAATTCAGCAAAAGTAATACAAGATTAAGATTGATATAGTGCAGTTTTGCATCACTTCTTGAAAGACTTTTTTCTGCAGAGGAAAACAAAACTGAATACAAGTTTAGTTACTACAAAATACTTTTTCAAGAAATTTCAAGAAACATAATAAAAACAAGGTAAATTGTATAACTACACTATAACACTGAGGTAAAACCAGGGCTTTTTTTTGTCATAGAACGCTCAGAACAGAGTTCCGGCACCTTTTTTGGATGGAACCTTGTAGGGTAGGCAAGGCGGGTTGTATGACATGTGTGAGTTCCGGCACCTTTTTCTTTTATAAAAAAGCACTGGGTAAAACAATAGAATTATAACTAATCTTGGTTTTTCCAATAATTACAGGACAAAAATAAATTAATCTGGAAAAATATCAATTATGTGAAATATTATTTTTCTCAAAATATATTGGTTAATGTTTACAAATGAAAGACATTTCAATATTAGAATCAGTCTCCAGTGAAGGTACTAATTTCAGTAGGAACTAGGTAGTAGTCAGCAACTGTTATAAGTGATGAATCCAGGTAATAGTATACATACTATTTCATGCATTTCAGAACAAAGTGGACAGGGTTATCTAAAGTTTGGGGGTTTTTTGTTTTTGTTTTTCATTGGGTGAGCAGAACAATGAGACTACTCTGATGGCCAAAAATGCAAAGGATTAATAAGCACTAGTAATAAAATCAAGGATCATCACAATGAAAATAATGGGACTATAGTTAAAAATAAATAATATCAAATGAATTGTAACATGTACAGTAACCAGTTTTAACATAGACAATGAAGGTATGGTAGATAGTTTCTGCCTTTTAGGATCAGCTATCAACAAGAAGGGGGTGCAATGTCTCAGTGGTTAAAGACGCTGAGCTTGTCAGCTGAAAAGCTAACAGCCTGAGTTCAAGAGCCAAGCACTGAGTGGTGGAGTGAGCTCCCATTACTTGCCCCAGTTCCTGCAAATCTAACAGTTCAACATTAGGCAAATGTAAGTAGATAAATAGTTACCACTTCAGTGGGAAGGTTGCAGCATTCTGTGTGCCTTGGTGTATAGTCATGCCTGCCACATGACCAGAGCAGTGCCTCTGAACAACGCTGGCTCTTTCAGCTAAGAAATGGAGATGAGCACCCCGCCCTGTTGTTGTTAGTTGCGAAGTCATGTCCGACCCATCGCGACCCTATGGACAACGTTCCTCTAGGCCTTCCTGTCCTCTATCATCTTCTTGAGTCCATTTAATCTCACGCCTACTGCTTCAGTGACTCCATCCAGCCACCTCATTCTCTGTCGTCCCCTTCTTCTATTGCCCTCAATCTTTCCCAGCATTAGGCTCTTCTCCAGTGAGTCCTTCCTTCTCATTAGGTGGCCAAAATATTTGAGTTTTAGCTTCAGGATCTGGCCTTCTAAAGAGCAGTCAGGGTTGATTTCCTCTAGGACTGACCGGTTTGATCGCCTTGCAGTCCAAGGGACTCGCAGGAGTCTTCTCCAGCACCATAGTTCAAAGGCCTCAATTCTTTGGTGCTCAGCCTTTTTAATGGTCCAGATTTCACTGCCATACATTGCAACTGGGAAGACCATAGCCTTGACTATACACACTTTCGTTGACAGGTTGATGTCTCCCTAGTGGGACACAAATGGAAAGGGGAAATCTTTAACTTTACCTTTTTATCAACAGGAAAGGAACAAGCTGTCAATATACCACAAACTACCACTTGATAGAGCAGCAATGAAGGCTTAGTAAGAATACTGAGATGCTGTGGAGTGTTAATACCTGCAAAGATCAGAACAGAGTAAGCAACTGTATTTCCTGTAATTACTCTATGGAAGTGAAAGTTCAAATTTGAAGAAACAGGATATAAAAGATTTTGACGCTTTCAAACTTTGTGTTGGAAAAGATGCCTGAGAACACTATGGATAGTCAAGAAAAGCAACAAATAAATAATCAAACAAAACCCACAGTTTTTACTTGAGGCACAAATAACCAGATTGAAATTAATCCAATTTGGATACATTGTGTGAAGGTCTAGCTCTCTGGGAAGAGTGGAAGGAAGGAGAGGAGAATATCAGCAACAGAGGGGATGGAGTCAGTTAAAAAGGCAATGTGAGCTTAAAACTTTTATTTGTACTTTTCTGGATATCAAGAGCCATCCTTCTACATAGACATGTGTGGTGCACTTCCTTCTGGGCTTTCTTATCAACTTTTTCAGGTTTGATGTTTTCCCAGAGGTTTCAGGCACAATTCTGCAGAAATCTCTTTTCCTCTGTGCCTGTCTTCTCTCTTTTTACAACTCAAATTTTACAACTCAAGCAACAGGGAGAAAGCAGAGGACTGGAAAAAAAGCTGATGTACTTCCCATCTTCAAAAAAGGGGAAAAATGGATCCAGAAAACTACAGACCTATCAGCCTGACCTCAAAACCTGGGAAGATTCTGGAAAAGATAATCAAGCAACAAATCAGTGAACACCTAGAGGCAAACAAAGTCATTAGCAAAAGCCAACATGGGTTTGTCAAAAACAGATCATGCCAGACAAATATTATTGCATTCTTTGACCATGTGACAAAATTAGTGGACCAGAGGAATGCTGTGGATATAATTTACTTGGACTTCAGTAAGGCATTTGATTAAGTAGACCACAATCTACTACTTGATAAAATAGAAAAATGTGGTTTAGACAGCATCACCACCAGATGGATTTGTAGCTGACTAACAAGCCGTACTTAGCCAGTTCCTCAATGGAACCGCATCTACATGGAAGGAAATGTAGTGGAGTGCCCCAGGGCTCTGTTCTGGGCCAGTGCTCTTCAACATCTTCATCAATGATTTGGATGAGGGGATAGATGCAGAATTCATCAAATTGGCTGAAGACACCAACCTGGCAGGAATAGTCAAAAGTCCAGAACATAGGCTTAAGATATAGGAGGATCTAGACAGACTTGAACATTGAGCGCTATCTAACAAAATGAAATTCAATGGTGAAAAAGTAAGGTTCTACATTTAGGCAAGAACAACCAAATGCACAGGTACAGTATAGGTGGTATCTGGCCCAGTAGTAATAACTGTGAGAGGGATCTCAGAATCCTAGTGGACAATCACTTAAATATGAACCAGCAGTGTGCTACCACTGCCAAAAAACCCAACACAGCTTTAGGCTGCATTAACAGAGGAATAGAATCAAGATCACGTGAAGTGTTAATACCGCTTTACAATGCCTTGGGAAGGCCACACTTGGAATATTGCATGCAGTTTTGGTCACCATGATGTAAAAAGATGTTGAGACTCAAGAAAGAGTACAGAGAAGAGCAACAAAGATGATTAGGGGACTGGAGGTTAAAACATACAAGGAACAGTTGCTGGAATTGGGTATGTCTAGTTTAATGAAGAGAAGGGCAAGGGGTGACATGTGTTCCAATATCTCAGGGGTTGCCACAAAGAAGAGGGAGTCAAGCTATTCTCCAAAGCACCTGAGGGCAAGACAAGAAGCAATGGATGGAAACTAACCAAAGAGAGAAGCAACCTAGAACTAAGCAGAAATTTCCTGACAGTTAGAACAATTAATCTGTGGAAAAACATGCCTCTAGAGCTGTGAATGCTCCAACACTGGATGTTTTTAAGAAGAGACTGGACAGCCATTTGTCTGAAATAGTATAGGGTTTCCTGCCTGAGCAGGGGGGTGGACTAGATAATCTCCAAGGTCCCTCCCATCATCATCATCATCATCATCATCATCATCATCATCATCATCATCATCATTATTATTATTATTATTATTATTATTATTATTATTATTATTATTATTATTATTATTATTATTATTATTATTATTATTATTATTATTTCTAAGTCAAGGAGTATCTGTATTTTCAATCCAGCAATAAAGGTAAGACTGCAAATTCCTACTGTAGAATGATGATGAGATTTGTCTAAATACACACATATAGGACTGTTTCATTCATTCATTTAATTTTCTCTACAAGTTAAGTATCTTTAGAAAGCAGTTCGGAGAGTCTTTTTAAAGGCATATTATATTCATTCATTAACTAAGAATGTGTTGACTAAAAAGAGACATTTAATTTAACTTGCTAGTTCCTTGATTGGCTTTCTGTTTGAAGACACTTGGTGTAACAACTTAGACCCCAAATGCTTTTGCTAATACTTTGGAGATGATGAATCACTTGTTTTGAGGAGAAGAAAGAAAGCTTGATATAATTATACATTATATACATTATGGTATAGGGTTTCCTACCTGAGCAGGGGGTTGGACTAGAAGACCTCCAAGGTCCCTTCCAACTCTATTATTATTATTATTATTATTATTATTATTATTATTATTATTATTATTATTATTATTATTATTATTATTATTATTATTATTATTGTTGTTGTTGTTGTTGTTGTTGTTGTTGTTTTATTATTATTATTATTATTATTATTATTATTATTATTATTATTATTATTATTATTATTATTATTATTATTATTATTATTATTATTATTATTATTATTATTTTGCAGCATGTTTTCCAGCAAGAAGAGGTGGTTATTTTCTTGGCTTTTGACCCCAATATCTATATATACTAGATTTGACCAATGAGTCTTCTCCCTCCATTTTTGTATCAGGAGTTCCTTTTGTAACAATTACAAAATGCCTTTCTATCTTTTTTGTCAGATTGCATTTTGTTTGATCTTTTTCTAATTTTCTAATTCTGTTCTGCTTTGATTCTTCCAAATGTATTTAGATTTCTTTCTTAGTTATTCTTACTATGGATTCTGTTTACTTTTAATTCCATATTCTTTCTATTTTATCTGTTCTGACTTCTTTGGATTTTGTCTCTGTTTCTCCTCCATCATGTGCCTTTCTCCTTTCTGTCTTCTGCTTTCTTTCTTTCTTTCTTTCTTTCTTTCTTTCTTTCTTTCTTTCTTTCTTTCTTTCTTTCTTTCTTTCTTTCTTTCTTTCTTTCTTTCTTATTTGGATTTATATACCGCCCCTCTCCCGAAGGACTCGGGGCGGTGTACAGGGCAATTAAAACACTATATACAACACATTTTATACAAAATTAAAATAAATTAAACCAAGTAGCCCTAAACAATAAAACACATTCCAAAATGTAAAAATTTAAAATTTAAAATCTAAAATCCCAGTCCCTCAGTCCAGGCCAGCAAGTTCAAATAGCCAAGTCTTCAGGTCACGGCGGAAAGAGCGAAGGTTGGGAGCCATCCGGAGCTCAACAGGGAGCTGATTCCAGAGGGCAGGCGCGCCCACAGAGAATGCTCTCCCCCTGGGGGCCGCAATGTCGACATTCCCTGACCGACAGCACCCTGAGGAGGCCCTCTCTGTGGGAGTGCACAGAGCTCCCTGTGTCATTTCCTCCCACTCATTTTCTCTAGTCTGTCCCATCTTTTTTCTGTGTGTTTCCTATCCCAATGATTCATATCCCAATGAAGATCAACGAGCAGAGATGCCAGTAAGTGTTCCTTTTCATCAATGAATAAGCTCACCAACAGTAAACCCATCTAAATTCCATTCTCTGTTCAGTAGAAATAGGAATTGTAGAATAAATATGAGATGGCCACTGTCTCTTTGTCCTACCTAATTTATGTTTGTCCTGATATTTAGGCATTTAAATGCCTTACAGTTGATAGCAAGCAACAAGTCAATGACAGTGACCAATATTTGGAACTGTAGGAGTATCATGTATCCTTCCATATGGAATTTCTCACAATTTAAGTTATAATCTGAAGCAGGGAATAAGGGACAATCCCTCCTTATTCTAACATTAGCAAAATATATACATTTTTTATTGCTTCCAAAATGACAAATATAAATATATGTGTCTTGAGTAAAGATTACAAAATAGCGTTGCTGGATTAGCAAAATGAAGCTGTTATATTTCATTATAAAATTTAAGTGGAAAATATAAACATACTTATAGCAAATATGAAGTTACATCTTACTTAATGTTATAGAAAAGTTGAAAATGTACTTTTTTTAAGGGGCAGTGAGGTTAATAGCATTTTCTGTGCAACTGTGATTTCTTTCATGTAATGTGATTGACCAGTGGGTTATATACTAAAAAGTAGGAATAACAGTGTTTTGAAAAATAGGATTTATAATGAATTAGGATTAAGGGAAGGATTAAAAATTATAACTACAAATAAAGAAGTAAACCCTTTTTCATTGCATCAATGGTAAGAGCAACATTTTAAAATTATGTCTTTTTGCTTGAGAAACTATTGAAAATAAGAGCATAAACAGCATGTAGCAAAGAAGAGTATGACAATTCCTAATGAACTGTGATGCAAAGGTAAATCTGTCAATCACTCAGCTTTTCTCTCTTCACTCCTTTCTCAATTTAGATATTTTTTTTGGTATATCTTAGCATTGCTAGCAAAACATGAGTGAGCCCAGCTTGTAAAACATAACAGTCCCACAAACAAAGAGTCAGTACAGTTTAATAAATTGCAGGGAAGTGGATTTGTGAGTTAAATATCAGGATAGGTTTGACAGTAAGGTAAGAAAGCCAGGTAATTTGAAAGATGGTGATATAGAAATTACCAGTTGACTACTATAATTTTGGGATATAAACATTATAAAAAAGACAGGGAAAAGTACACAAACTGGCGAATGAAATCTTGGGATTGTCTTAGTACATTTTTATATCTAGATCTCATATAGTATAGTGTCCTGCTGCAAATTGAAGAAGTCTCAGGTGATTCTATAATAAGTTGGAATATGGAGAAAGTATTTGATAATGTTAACACATTTGCAGTTAAGAGTCTCCACTTAACTTATCCACTATGACTACTATGTAGGGAATGAAATGAATGATTAGAATGAAAATATATTGCTAGACAATTCACTATTCATAAAAGAAAAATATATTCATTAATAATGTTAGTTTGAATGGAATTTTTTTAAAAAAATGTCACATACTGTATAAACTTTTCTATGTGATTCTTCCATTTACAAGGCATTGAACTAATAAGTACATAAGAATAAGTTGTTTTTTTAACCTGAGCACAAAAGTAGTCTATAGAGCTGGTGTTGATTAGATTTCATACGTTTTCATATGTTATAAATTGAGTGTCATCTAACCCATTCTGCCTATGGGATGAATTTGAATTCTGATTTTCAGCTATCACATTGTTTGGCAATACCATTCTTTATTGTCAAGTCTTGCAAAAGAATGCAACCATTTTTAACTAGATGTTCTATCTACTTAAAATCAGTTCATGTCAACTGATTCAATCATAATCAGTGTAATTCACTGTCATTTTTATTTGGTCACTTCTCCAACTATTTAAGTCATTTATATTACAAATAAGTAACTTTTTTTAAAAAAAAGTGAGACCATAATACTTCAGATTGATATTCTGAATAAAATAATAAAACAATGTTGAAAAAATATACATCAGGAAACTCAGCTTAGAGATTTCTGTGCAAACCCTGATTTTTCAGGCTAAGCAGCTTTTAAAATCATTGTGGATGATCCTGAAGTTTCAACACCTCACCAGTACTGAAAGGAGGAAGCTAAAAGGAGCTTTCTACCTCAACAGTGATGTGAAGTAAGGATATTATCTAGGAGAATCTAGATGAACAAAATGTCCACATTAATTTTTTGAGATGAATCAGGTTGCTGATTCCTTGTAAAACCTATCATACAAATTTTCTTGGTCATGCTTCTTTCTTATCCCAGCCTTCTCTCTTAACATAAATACCCAAGTAGTCCTGGGAAAGTCCCATTAACGATCTTGCTTCTGGAGCCAAATCTGGGACTTCGTTCATGCTAGCTATATGCTAGCTATATGTGGCTATAGTATGTGGTGTGATCTCAAAACATTTGGTTATTTTTTTTAATTCAGTGTAATGCATAAACCTATAAATGGGATAATATAATAATCAAGCTGGTCATGTGTGAACTGCTGTTCAGAAGAAATGTATGAAAAAATCCAAGTGATTAAAATGACTTGTCACTCTAGGTACTTGTAGAAAGTCAGACTCTAATTCTAAAGTAATAATGGAATTTCAAGTAGTATCACCGTAGCCTTAGTGTTGATGGAATATGTGTGTGAAATAGTTTCAGTTAAAACTCTGGATTGAAATATCTTTATATGTTCTCATGAAAATGGAAATAAATGAGTTTAACATCATAGGACCTGTATATAGTTTTGGAAAAACATATTACCAGAATGTGCCACAGTCTTCAAAGAATGCATAATGGATCTTGACAGAATGACATTCTTTTCTTCTTTACACAGGCAGAAATACATACGACCTGACAGCAAACCATTAAGAGAATAAAATTTATATTTTCATGAATATGTATATAACCAAATTCTGAATGATGAAAAGTCTGTGAAATAAATTATTATACCATGCTGAAATAAAATTAACTGAAGAAAACACAAAATTAAAGAAGATAATTATCACAATGAAATCGAGTGGGCACTGATAGTATTGCAAAGTCAAATGATGAAAAGCAATGTTAAGTAGCTGGTTTACTTGTTAAATGACTGGTGTATACTTGTGTAGCTTCTATATTCTAATCCATTCAGATCAGTTTACACTGTTGATTAATAGGGTAAAATAATATTCAATCTGAAAGAGATAATCCAAAACAATGTAAGGAAAAACAAATGGTTAAAAGAAGAAAATAAACAATAAAAATGTTATAATTAAAACCAGAGTTTAGTTTATTCTAAATAAACTAAAGACAGGATCATCACTGCCTTGATTTGAAAATAAAATAAATAAATAAATAAATAAATAAATAAAAAATGACGCCTCCAACCAAGCCTAACAAAAACAGAAGTAGCCACATCCTATCTCAGCAATAACTTTGCAAAATCACTGAAGTTTTAGAACTGTATTTTACAATGTAATACCTTTCTGAATACCTGGGATGTCACTGGAGAGATCACTAACCTTGTGGCAACACCTCGAAAAAAATAGCTGCAAAACTGAAAAGCTGCAACAATTTACGGAACAAACTGGCTGGAACATCCTGTGGAGCTGATGTAAACACATGAACAACAACCTTAGCTTTGGTTTATTCCACAGGTGAATATTGTGCCAGTGTGTGGCTTAACAGTGTCCACACACAAATAGTCAATGTCCAATTCTGCCAGACAATGTGTATCATCTCTGGTACATTACATCCCATCCCATTGGTTACTTACTTAACAATATCATACTGTCCCACATTAGAATACAACAAGCTCTCATTTGGCTATGGTCAAGGATTCTGAACAACAATGTGCTCCCTATTCACCAAGACAGTGCACAGCCCATCACAAGACTGAAATCCCATAAACCATCTTGGAAAACAGCTATTTAACATATACCCAGTTTAAGTCTGAGAATGCCTGGAAAGAGGAATCGTCCAAGCTACCATCCTGTGACCTGACCATGAGTGATTCATCTACCAAATCACCTGGTTTTGGTCTGCCATACTTTGTCTGGTTGAAATTGAATAGAATTAATGCTGTTCAATTTCAACCAGACAAAACGTGGCTGGTCAAAAGGTGGTTGGATAGAGGAATCGCTTCTCTGTATATAGACATCAGTGTAAAAAGCCTATTACTTTTAGTATTAGGGAATGTATAAAAGAAAGATATGCATATGCATATGCATACATACATAATTTTTAGCCCTAGCTAGAAAATTTAAATATGAGAGAGAGTTGCCTCTTAGATTCTGCCAATGGGGAGGAATTTTACCAGGGATGATCCTCCCTAGCAGAGGAATGTGGGAGCACTGAAGAAAGCAGAAAGTTACTACTGCTCTGGGTAGAATAGAGAATGGAGTAGGGTAGATGGAATTTGATAGAAAATACATGATACTTAGCAGAAATATATAGAAACAATGTGGAAACAATCACTGAAAAGTTGACATGACCTGTCAATTGTTGACAAGATGACAAGTCCCTGACAATTATTGTATATTTTCTGTCCAGTGAGACCTGTCTGTAAGTTCCCAGACAAACCAAATATTAGTTCCACAGTTGATACAGATTATCAGTGCATTGACTTTCCAAGGACGTATTGAAGAACTAAATATTAAAAGGTGCTATTTGTAGGGTCTAAATGACTTTGGTTAAGGTAACTCTGTACCATTTCAGACAAGTGGCTGTCCAGTCTCTTCTTAAAAACTTCCAGTGTTGGAGCATTCACCACTTCTGGAGGCAGGTTGTTCCACTGGTTAGTTGTTCTAACTGTCAGGAAGTTTCTCCTTAGTTCTAGGTTGCTTCTCTCCTTGACTAGTTTCCATCCGTTGCTTCTTTTCCTGCTTCCAGGTGCTTTGGAGAATAGCTTGGCTCCTTCTTCTTTGTGGCGGCCCCTGAGATATTGGAACACTGCTATCATGTCACCCCTCACCCTTCTCTTCATTAAACTACACATACCCAATTCCAGCAACCGTTCCCTATATGTTTTAGCCTCCAGTCCCCCAATTATCTTTGTTGCTCTTCTCTGTACTCTTTCTAGAGTCTCGACATCTTTTTTTACATCGTGGTGACCAAAACTGGATGCAGTATTCCAGGTGTGGCCTTACCAAGGCATTGTAAAGTGGTATTAGTACTTCATGTGATCTTGATTCTATTCCTCTGTTAATGCAGCCTAGCACTGTGTTGGCTTTTTTGGCAGCTGCAGCACACTGCTGGCTCATATTTAAGTGATTGTCCACTAGGACTCCAAGATCCCTCTCACAGTTAGTACTATTGAGCAAGGTACCACCTATACTATACCTGTGCATTTGATTTTTCCTGCCTAAATGCAGAACCTTACTTTTTTCACAATTGAATTTCATTTTGTTAGATAGTGCCCAGTGTTCGAGTCTGTCCAGATCCTCCTGTATCTTAAGCCTATCTTCTGGAGTATTGGCTATTCCTGCCAGCTTGGTGTCATCTGCAAATTTGATGAGTTCCCCATCTATCCCCTCATCCAAATTGTTGATGAAGATGTTGAAGAGCACTGGGCCCAGAACAGAGCCCTGGGGCACCCCACTACACACTTCCTTCCATGTAGATGCAGTTCCATTGAGGACCACACGCTGAGTACGGCCTGTCAGCCAGCTACGAATCCATCTGGTGGTGATGCTATCTAACCCACATTTTTCTATCTTATCAAGTAGTAGGTTGTGATCTACTTTATCAAATGCCTTACTGAAATCCAAGTAAATTAAATCTACAGCATTCCTCTGGTCCACTAGTTTTGTCACTTGGTCAAAGAATGCAATAAGATTTGTCTGGCATGATCTGTTTTTGACAAACCCATGTTGGCTTTTAGTGATAACTTTGTTCTCATCGAGGTGTTCGCTGATTTGTTGTTTGATTATCTTTTCCAGAATCTTCCCAGGTATTGAGGTCAGGCTGATAGGTCTGTAGTTTCCTGGATCTGTTTTTTTCCCTTTTTTGAAGATGGGAACTACATCAGCTCTCTTCCAGTCCTCTGGTAGTTCCCCAGTGCTCCAGGATCTTTGATAAATATAGTTCAGTGGTTCTGAGATCATGTCTGCCAGTTCCTTGAGAACCTTGGGGTGTAATCCATCTGGTCCTGGTGATTTGAACTCATCTAGGCTGGACAGGTGCTCACTTACCATTTTCTTGCCTATCTTAACTTGTGTTTCAAATCTGTTTTTATGGTATTGTTTTTGATAGGTTAGACTGTTTTTTCCCTTTGTGTAAAGACAGAGGCAAAAAACAAGTTAAATAGTTCTGCTTTCTCCCTGTTGCTTGTTACCTTCTTGCCACTTTCCCCCAGTAATTGACCAATCATTTCCTTAACTTTTTTTTGTTTTTTACATTTTGAAAGAAGTTTTTGTTGTTGTTATCTTTGAAAAATATAGTTCAGTGGTTCTGAGATCATGTCTGCCAGTTCCTTGAGAACCTTGGGGTGTAATCCAACTGGTCCTGGTGATTTGAACTCGTCTAGGCTGGACAGGTGCTCACTTACCATTTTCTTGCGTATCTTAACTTGCGTTTCTATTCTGTTTTTTATGGCACTGGTTTTGGTAGGTTGGACTGTTTTTTCCCTTTGTGTAAAGACAGATGCAAAAAATGAGTTAAATAGTTCTGGTTTCTCCTTGTTGCTTGTCACCTTCTTGCCACTTTCCCCCACTAATGATGATGATGATGATGATGTTGGAAGGGACCTTGGAGGTCATCTAATCCAACCCCCTGCTCAGAGAGGAAACCCTACCATTTCAGACAAATGGCTGTCCAGTAGTCTCCCTTCCATTCCCAGTATAGTTGATATTTTTAAAAATGCTGTTTTACAAGCAGTAATAATAAAAAAAAATGATTTATGATTCAGAAAGACATTTAGCAGAAGATATTTTTTAGATTTTATTAGTGAACAGTTACGATGAATTAGTTATAAAAAATATAAAATTAATATTCAAAGATACAATGTATTTATTAATTTTTAAATTTCAAATGGCTGTTAGCCATGAATGATAGCTTTGTGCAGAAATAAGATAGGTTTGTCCTACAATTTGATATCAATGAAATAAGAGTTATTAAACAAATTAATATATAATTTTACTGTACTACTGTTATGATATGCTATGAAAATGGTGTGAATGCTTAAACACATCTTTAAAATGCCAGAAATAGCTAAAATAATTCATTTGTTTTTATTTTATTAATTATGTTTTAATTATTCTGTTTATTCTGTTTGGTTGTTGTTACTTTACTATGACATACTAATCCTTCTAAAATTTATTAAACTTATATTTGCATTAGCAAAGTTATAGTTATAGCAAAGTTATAGCAAAGTTACCTTTACTATGTTTTTCTTTTTATTGTAATTAAAGTATAATTAAACTGCTGATAGGAAAACAAAGAAACAAGCATATCAATCTAGTGCAATCACCAAAAATTATACCATTAATAAAACTGCTCCCTTTCAAATAAGACAATAGAATAGTGGACAGATTTTTCACTGCAAACGATGAGGCATGTCTGTCTCTTTTGTAGGTAAGTTATGCCACAAGGATAGGGTTTGTTTTCAGACTTATTTCTCCTTTTATATCAGAACAGTAGGATACTAATTACTTAAAGGTATAAATATATTATTTGAGCTCATAAAACAAACTGTGAAGTGCTTTGAACATTTTGTATTCTCAAAGATCAAAAATATTTTCAATGTTCCACCATATTTTAGAGAAAATCAGCATCCTAATACTTCTTAAGATACAATCCACACAGATATTTGCCAAAGAAAAAATATTATTTAAATAAAATATTTAAGGTCCTAGGGAAAAACAGCAACAAAGGCAGCAAGTAATCTTGCACTTTGTACCCTGACTTAACTGCACAAGTAACATCAAGCAACAATGGGTTCATTTCTACATAGTCCATCTATGGCATAACAGCACTATATTCTTCTTGAGATGCTCAGTAAACAAATAATGCAACCCAAGGTTTTCATTTTCAACTTGAACACTCAAAATTGATCTGATGCAAATGTATTGCACAATGTATATTTTTTATTCTAGCAGCCCACCCGAAAAACAGTACATTACAGACCAGAACTCATTATTATATCACAACCTGTAAATTCTAATTTCCCCTTGAATTGAAAACATCTTGCATAACATAATACAAATCAGTTTAAATTAGTGTAGGATACTGGCGAAGTTCTGCTATAATCTTATACATAATTATCCATGAACAAGAAAAAAACTTAACAGGATTTCTTTGTGAATATCTGTGTTAAACATACCCATATAAGGTATTGGCTCTGAACATTCATATTTTAGTCAACAGATCTGAATGTTTGTATTTGTTGTTCATGATAACAATGATAGCAATGAATTATTTGGCATTGTATTTGTTGTTCATGATAACAATGATAGCAATGAATTATTTGGCAATATGCTATATTTAATGTTCCACCATGTAGAGTACATAGGCAGAATAAATATTCACAATATCAGTGAATATGTATAAATATATATATATATTTGTTGTTAGTTGCGAAGTCGTGTCCGACCCATCGCGACCCTATGGACAACGTTCCTCCAGGCCTTCCTGTCATCCACCATCCTCCGGAGTCCATTCAAGCTCACACCCACTGCTTCAGTGACTCCATCCAGCCACCTCATTCTCTGTCGTCCCCTTCTTCTATTGCCCTCAATCTTTCCCAGCATTAGGCTCTTCTCCAGTGAGTCCTTCCTTCTCATTAGGTGGCCAAAGTATTTGAGTTTTAGCTTCAGGATCTGGCCTTCTAAAGAGCAGTCAGGGTTGATCTCCTCTAGGACTGACCGGTTTGATCGCCTTGCAGTCCAAGGGACTCGCAGGAGTCTTCTCCAGCACCAGAGTTCAAAGGCTTCAATTCTTTGGCGTTCAGCCTTTCTTATGGTCCAGCTTTCACTGCCATACATTGCAACTGGGAAGACCATAGCCTTGACTATACGCACTTTTGTTGACAGGGTGATGTCTCTGCTTTTTAGTGTGCTGTCTAGATTTGCCATGGCTTTCCTCCCCAGGAGCAAGCGTCTTTTAATTTCTTGGCTACAGTCCCCATCTGCAGTGATCTTGGAGCCCAGGAAAATAAAATCTGTCACTACCTCCATTTCTTCCCCATCTATTTGCCAGGAATTGAGAGGGCCAGATGCCATGATCTTGGTTTTCTTAATGTTTAGTTTCAACCCAAGTTTTGCACTCTCCTTCTTCACTCGCAACAAGAGGCTCTTTAGTTCCTCTTCACTTTCTGCCATTAGAGTGGTGTCATCTGCATATCTTAGGTTGTTGATGTTTCTTCCGGCAATCTTAATTCCAACTTTTGATTCATCTAGCCCTGCCTTTCTCATGATGTGCTCTGCATATAAATTAAATAGGCAAGGCGACAGTATACAGCCTTGCCGGACTCCTTTCCCAATTTTGAACCAATCAGTGGTTCCGTGTCCAGTTCTCACTGTTGCTTCTTGGCCCGCATATAGGTTTCTCAAAAGACAAATAAGATGGTCTGGTATGCCCATCTCTTTAAGGACTTGCCACAGTTTGTTATGATCCACACAATCAAAGGCTTTAGCATAGTCAATGAAGCAGAAGTAGATGTTTTTCTGGAACTCTCTAGCTTTCTCCATGATCCAGCGTATGTTAGCAATTTGATCTCTAGTTCCTCTGCCTCTTCGAAATCCTGCCTGTACTTCTGGTAGTTCTCGATCCACATACTGCTGGAGTCTAGCTTGTAGAATTTTAAGCATAACTTTACTAGCATGAGAAATGAGTGCAATGGTGCGATAGTTTGAACATTCTTTGGCACTGCCTTTCTTTGGAATTGGAATGTAAACTGATCTTTTCCAATCCTGTGGCCACTGTTGAGTTTTCCAAATTTGCTGGCAAATTGAGTGTAGCACTTTTACTGCATCGTCTTTTAAGATTTTGAATAGCTCAGCTGGAATACTGTCACCTCCACTAGCTTTGTTGTTGCTCAGCTTTTCTAAGGCCCACTTCACTTCACATTCTAGGATGTCTGGCTCGAGGTCAGTGACCACCTCATTGTGATTGTCAGGGATGTTAAGCTCATTCCTGTATAGTTCTTCTGTGTAATTTTGCCACCTCTTCTTAATCTCTTCTGCCTCTGTTAGGTCCCTGCCATTTTGGTCCTTTATCATGCCCATTTTTGCATGAAACGTTCCTTTCATCTCTCCAATTTTCTTGAAAAGATCTCTGGTCCTCCCTATTCTATTGTTTTCTTCTATTTCTTTGCATTGTTCATTTAAGAAGGCATTCTTATCTCTTCTAGCTATTCTTTGGAATTCTGCATTTAATTGGGCATATCTTTCTTTTTCTCCCTTGCCTTTCGCTTCCCTCCTTTCCTCAGCTATTTGCAAAGCTTCCTCAGACAGCCATTTTGCTTTCTTGCATTTCTTTTTCTTTGGGATGGTTTTGGTTGCTACCTGTTGTACAATGTTGCGAACCTCTGTCCATAGTTCTTCAGGCACTCTGTCTATCAGATCTAATTCCTTAAATCTATTTGTCACCTCTACTGTATATTGAACAGGGATATGATTTAATTCATACCTGACTGGCCTAGCACTTTTCCCTACTTTCTTTAATTTAAGCCTAAACTTTGCAACAAGAAGCTCATGGTCTGAGCCACAGTCAGCTCCTGGTCTTGTTTTTACTGACTGTATAGAGCTTCTCCATCTTTGGCTGCAGAGCATATAGTCAATCTGATTTCTGTGTTGACCGTCTGGTGATGTCCATGTGTAAAGCCGTCTCTTGGGTTGTTGGAAAAGAGTGTTTGCTATGACCATCGTATTCTCTTGACAAAATTCTATCAGCCTGTGCCCTGCTTCATTTTGTACTCCAAGGCCAAACTTGCCTGTTATTCCAGTTATCTTTTGGCTTCCTACTTTAGCATTCCAATCCCCCATGACGATAAGGACATCATTTTTGGGTGTTAGTTCTATAAGGTGCTGTAGGGCTTCATAGAACCGGTCAATTTCATCCTCTTCAGCACCGGTGGTTGGGGCATAGACTTGGACTACTGTGATATTGAATGGTTTGCCTTGGATTCGAACTGAGATCATTCTGTCATTTTGAGGATTGTATGCCAGTATTGCTTTTCCTACTCTTTTATTGACTATGAAGGCTACTCCATTTCTTCTGAGGGATTCTTGCCCGCAGTAGTATACCTGATGGTCATCTGAATTAAATTCACCCATTCCTGTCCATTTTAGTTCGCTGATACCTAAGATGTCGATGTTTAGTCTTGCCATCTCTTGTTTGACCACGTCCAGCTTTCCTTGATTCATGGATCTTACATTCCAGGTTCCTATGGAGAAAAAATCTTTACAGCATCGGACTTTCCTTTCACCACCAGACATATCCACAGCTGAGCGTCCTTTCGGCTTTGGCCCAGTCGCTTCATTCTTTCTGGCGCTACTAGTACTAGCCCTCTGCTCTTCCCCAGTAGCATATTGGACGCCTTCCGACCTGAGGGGCTCATCTTCCAGCGTCATATCGTTTTGCCTTTTGGTACTGTCCATAGGGTTTTCATGGCAAAGATACTGGAGTGGTTTGCCATTTCCTTCTCCAGTGGATCACGTTTTGTCAGAACTCTCTGCTATGACCTTTCCGTCTTGGGTGGCCCTGCACGGCATAGCTCATAGCTTCATTGAATTACGCAAGCCCCTTCGCCACGACAAGGCAGTAATCCATGAAGGGGATATATATATATATATATATATATATATATATATATATATATATATATATATATATATATATATATATATATATATATATATATATATATATATATATATATATATATATATATATATATATATATATATTATAAATATATAATATACATATAAATAACTGTGTTGATTGAAAAAAGATTATGCCTTGCCTAAAAGTTATGAGAGTTGAGTGATTTCTGATTAGGCATGACTACTGTAGCATCTGACAGCTACCCTAATCCAAGGTTGTTTTCTGATCAAAGTTGCCATGAAATACAGAAGTATCCACCCCAAATCACTCTCAAACAGTTCAAGATTATTATTTTTTGTTCACTTGCTTGCTTCCTTGTTTGTTTGTTTGTTTACTATATTTCTATACTATCCTACATGTCTTGGTGAAATGCTTTCATCTTTTCCATTCCTGGCATAGACCTGGTTAACATTATCCACCCAAGGGGAACTAAAACATCATGGGACCAGAGTACTTACATGGCTGCCTCTTTTCAATTGTTTTAGGTCCACCACATCACATGTGGTAAAGTGGGCATACTCCCTACTATGAATAAAGCAGTGCCATTTGACAGTCTCCAGAAGAATGTCTTCTCTGCTATAGCACCTGCCCAGTGGAAACGACTGTCTCCTTTGCTTTGGTATGGGTAGCAGTATCACATACCAATTTTACTGAGCCTCAATACAGGTTTTTTTAATTATTTTTTTAAAATCTTGTTCGTCATATAAATTTCTAATTACTGTTAACATAAAACAGACTTTTGTTGCAGGATTAATTGAAAAAAGACTATGCCTTGCCTAAAAGTTGTCTTCATTTCAACTAAAGGAGAATTGAGTGATTTCTGATAAGGTAAATAAATCTATGAATGATTTAATATTGCATAAAATTGTGTCCTTCTATAATTAAATATAAATGGGTTTGATAAATCATAAACATACTTTACTGTTTAACTTCAAAATAACCATTGATCATTATATAAGTTTATTTTTCAAACATAACTTATAATTTTGATGAAAGATAGTGAATGATAGATATTTTAAGGAAAATAAATAACCAGCCATTGGGACTGAATTTTTTAAACTGGTTTATAAAAAGGTTAGTTCCTTTCCATTAGCTATAATTTCATTTTCTAGTGCCCTTTGGTGGCAAATGTATTTAAAATCACTGGCTATTATCAGCCATTTCAATAACCACAATAAACTTAATAGTGAATCTGTAATGGAAATTGTGCACGACCTTAGGGAACAAGGGCAAGAGATACTGCATCGAAAACAATCAAACAAGATAGGCAATAACTCATTGGCTTAAAAATCAGACAAAGAAATTTAGGAAATACCCTCTCTAAGGAATCAAGCAGTTAAAAATTTACAAGATTCTGTCAAAGTGGTTTTACAATATGGTAGAATTAGTTCATCTAATCATGTATCCTTGCTGGTTTTCCTGGAAGGACTGATGGAATAACAGCAGTTTGTTAATACACAGTGAGGATAACTAAAAGTTTTGTATACGTGGGTGTGAAATGGATGGATAGATAGCAATAGCACTTAACAATAGCACTTAACTTATATACCACTTCACAGTGCATTGTAGCCCTCTCTAAGTGGTTTACAGAGTCTGGATACTGCCCCCAACAATCTGGGTCCTTATTTCACCGACCTCGGAAGGATGGAAGGCTGAGTCAACCTTGAGACTTGAACTGCCGGCAGCCAGCAATCAACAAAAGTAGTGTGCAGTACTGCATTCTAACTACTGTGCCACCATGGCTCATGGGAGGGAAGGAGGGAGGGTGGGAGACAGACAGACAGAGACAGACAGAGACACAGAGAGGATAGACATCAGATCCAAATGCAAATTAATTCACCATTTATTAAAATATTGTGTTTAGACATTCTGAAATTCCTTTTCCTGACATACACCAATTTAAAAAAAAACCATAAATAAATTATACAGGTATTTTTCCAATCATCTGAGCTCAGTTCAGAATTAGCTTTACTTCTGTACTTTTTCCCCAGTGTTCTATCTACCTAACCCCTCAAAACTGTTCTAGAAGATCCACAGTACTTCAGAACAGATGGTTTTGATACAAGGACTATACAAGAGAGAATTAAACCCCATTTTTGTATGCTGCTGGTAAGACAATTGCATATAATCTATGAAAAATTAGAACCAAAATCAGCATATATTTTATTTGTCAAATGTATACAGCTGCTCATCTCACATGAAGTGATTCATACAATAAAACTGGCAATTAAAACATTCTATAAAATCAATTAAAAAGAATAATGAACATAAATAAAGCAAAATCACAAGAGGAAAGATGTTATATATAATGCAACTAGAGCAAGGGTTTCCTATTACCAGGGGATTCATAATATTTATATTTATGCTTGAGCTATTGGCTGAATGCAAGATATTTCTTCATTACTAATGTTATTAGTGTTTTGGTGCTCTTTATTCACATGTTTCTCATATGCAAAAGTAAAATATGTAACTTCATAAAGTGTTCTGAGAAATATCAAACCATGAAAACTTTGCATATTTAATATGATAGTATTTTCCCATTTATTCTCTTTGAATTTCTGTAAATTTGAAACCAAGGTAGCCAAATTTTGTATCTGGCCATTTTTTTTCTGCATATTACTAGGGTTTCAAATTGCAATGTATGGCAGTGAAAGTTGGACCATAAAAAAGGCTGAGCGCCAAAGAATTGAGGCCTTTGAACTATGGTGCTGGAGAAGACTCCTACGAGTCCCTTGGACTGCAAGGCGATCAAACCGGTCAGTCCTAGAGGAGATCAACCCTGACTGCTCTTTAGAAGGCCAGATCCTGAAGCTAAAACTCAAATACTTTGGCCACCTAATGAGAAGGAAGGACTCACTGGAGAAGAGCCTAATGCTGGGAAAGATTGAGGGCAAGAGAAGAAGGGGTCGACAGAGAATGAGGTGGCTGGATGGAGTCACTGAAGCAGTAGGCGTGAGCTTAAATGGACTCCAGAAGATGGTAGTGGACAGGAAGGTCTGGGGGAATGTTGTCCATGGGATCGCGATGGGTCGCACACGACTTCGCAACTAACAACAACAAGGGTTTCAAAAAGAACACAGTAAACTAATATTAATACATGCTGAAAGCATTTCAAACACATTTGCCTAATGTATAAAATAATCAGTACTACAACATACATTGGGTGAATACAAATAAATAAATAAGAATATATTCCTTACCATTTTGCTAAGAAATGAGAACTAGGTTTTTGAGGGACTCCCTCTCTCCAGTTATATCTACTCATCCCATCTGGTCCCATTGGCCAGGGATTATTGGGTCCAGGAAAAGAGCCTTTTTCTGTCATGGCTGAACATTATCCCTAACCTGGAAGTCAGATTGGCCCTGAACCTGCTGGCTTTGTGCAGGAATGTGAACATGCAGTTTTGCCAACAAGAACAGGTCCCTGGAGCAATGGCTGCATTGATTGTTGGTGTTGAATGTTAACAATCTTGGCTTTGAATTTGATTGTACATTCATACAATGTAAAGAAATTATTAGAATAATTTCATTTTGTAAAACTACAAAAATAATTTAAGCTCAGGATAAACCTATTGGTTAGCCAAAGCAGGTTGTTGAGTTAATTTGACTGTTTGGTACCTAGTTTGTAAGTACGTTTGTAGTGCAACTTCTTTATTGAACACTGTGATATTTACTGAAATTTAGTAGTAGTAGTAGTAGTAGTAGTAGTAGTAGTAGTAGTAGTAGTATAGTAACAACAACAACAACAACAACAACAGACAAGCACCTGCAACATAACACCCCGGACTTAACAATTGTCAATAAGAAAGACAAAAAAGTCTTGATAGTGGATGTGGCAGTGCCTGGAGATAGCAGAATAGACGAGAAAGAACTGGAGAAGATAACAAAATACAAAGACCTACAAATAGAAATAGAAAGACTGTGGCAAAGTCCCCAGAGCATCAAACCAATCAAGTAGTTTTTGACTCTTAAGATGTAGGATGCCCATCTCTCTGGGTGAGTAACATCAAATTCCTCAAGCTTTCCGACCTTCACCATCTTTGGGAAGTCTTCACAGCTTGGGCCTCTCATTGCCTCATCCTGCTTCTTCTGTAGGCCCTGGGACTGGTCCTCAGGGTGGGGTGGTCATTAGCGTGGCTTGCTAGGCCAACCAAGGGGGGGAATGCGTTCCCTGCCAGGCACTTTGCTGGCCTCACCCCCTAGTGATTTTAAGCTCTTCTGAAGAAGCAGGATCCCACCTTTGTCACCAGTGTTGTATCGTGAGTTCTTAGGAAGCAGGAGGTGAGATGAGAGGGTAAAACAGGAACATTGCTTTATTAAGGCAAACAGGAACAGAACTGAGAACAGAGGCTTCTGCGCAGCTACTTATACAGTTGGCCACTAGGCAGCGACCAATAGGTTTAAAGGAACCCATTCCCGCCCCAAATTATCCAATGATTTAGCCAGCGGCCGTTATACAGACACCCTAGTTGAGAAACCTTAAGTAGCATTCAAAAGACACATGAAAGCAGTTAAAATAAAATCCCAATACATTACACCTCTGTTAATGCAGCCTAGCACTGTGTTGGCTTTTTTGGCATCTGCAACACACTGCTGGCTCATATTTAAGTGACTGTCCACTAGGATTCTGAGATCCCTCTCACAGTTGGTACTGTTGAGCAATGTACCACCTACTGTATACTGTACCTGTGTATTTGGTTTTTCTTGCCTAAATGTAGAACTTTATTTTTTTCACCATTGAATTTCATTTGTTAGTATACACATTCCAGATGTAATATGATACTGAAAAGTCAATATACCAATTCAGCTTCCAACTGATTTTTTCCAGGAAATATCTGATATGTAATGCACTGTGACTGAGCTCGATCACCCAAGTTCAATTCAAAATTGGGTGTGCATGGGAAGGTGGGGGATTAAGTTGAAAAACAGATTGTAATGTATTTTGTGTTGTGACACCTATTATGTTTTATAGAGTTTGTTTTAACATAAAAATAATAACTTTCTTAGAAATGTGTGAGCCCTGTGCATACTAGAACATATGTACTGTCTATATTATTATAGAAAATATTATTTCAGAAGACAAACAGAACCAATCCTTTTTCTTTCTATTTTTTTAAACCCTTTTTTAACCTAGAAAACCAATCCTGTTCCTATGAGGCAGTTCTTAGTCACTCTCTTTTCCTTTGGACCCAAAACCAACAATCACTGAGCAATTTGCCCAAATACTCTTTTAACCATGATTTACAAAAGACCAACAAGAGTACCAACATCGGAGAAAGAAGATCAAGGAACAAAATCAACATGCCAAACAATCCCTTACCTACATATAGGTTTATGTTGCATTTTGCCTTAAATGGTATTACTGTACCCATTCTCTGTTCAGTTATACAATGGTTTGAATAATTTACCATTCTTACATCTGTGGTTATAGCACTTAAGAAGTACTGTATATTCTTTACTAACTAGTACAAAATTCCCATTATGCCCAGCAAACAGTTTTCAATCTCTAATTAAGTAAACTGATCAATCAATGTGGAAATGCTGGATTTCCTGTAAATTTAAAAGTTAGAATATGTCTCATGAAAATATTGTGACTTTGTTTCCTGGAAATGCATACTAAAAATTTTACATTATTCTGCTGCTTGGGAGAAAACATTTTTTTTTCTGTTTTCATGATGTAATTCCAGTAGTTTGGAAAGAAAAAAATGTAATTGATCCATGGTGGTCCCTGTTCAGATGTGCATTTCTAGGAAATTAACAATAAGCTTAGATGTACTGTATTTAAAGGCCTGCTAGCTAGCTGGACTCTGTTGATATGTTATTGCTGTATAAAGCCACTGCTAAGTTGCAATGAGAGACAGGAAAAGTCAGCTAAAACTTGTCTATGGTGATTCTCAGTCACTGAGGTCATGGTTGTCCCAAAGGTGCTTTTCCAAAAGGCAACTGGACTTTGTTTTTGTTTTTGTTTTTTCCTTGAAGATGTTTCACTTCTCATCCAAGCAGCTTTTTCAGTCCTGATTGAATGGTGGAGGATGGAAGGATTTATATTCCTTGAATCATACTCCTCTGGTCATTAGCATTCTCTCTGATTTGGTGAGCCTGAGGGCACAGGTAAACTTCCAAGTGGCCTCAACGGTTCTCAGAAAGAGCGCTAATGACCAGATGATTGCAAGGAATATAAATCCTTTCATCTTCCATATTCAGTCAGAATGAAAGAGGCTTTTTGGATGAGAAGCAAAATGTCTTCAAGAAAAAACAAAGTTCGGTTGTCTTTTGAAAAAGCACCTTTGGATCAGCTAAAACTTATTTTCCCTTATCTTTATTGGATGCAGGTTTTGCAAGTTACAAGGATTGAAGGGACATATTTCTTGATGAAACCTGGCACTCTTGTACATATTTAATGTATACATTTAAGTAGATATTCAACAAATATGGTATCAAGCCACACACTTGTTTCATTCCTTTGACAATTGTAATTGGGTTGAAGATCTGGCCAGTTTGCTTACATCTAATTTCAAGTCTTGCATTATTATACATTTTGTACATTAATCACTTGTGTTTATCCCATGCCTTTACAGAAATACCATAGGACATCCTAGGTAAAGCTCATTTAGACTGCTCCAAAATAATTCTTCAATAAAGGGGGGGGGTGAGCAAAGGGGGAAAATTGTTTGGATTTTTCAAGAAGTGTTCAACTATTGAAAAATCATTTGCAATGTAAATTACCTAAATCCTATTAATGTTGCTATAACACATTCTGCCTGAAAGGGTATTGTGTAACCTTGACTAAGAGCTTTATTGTAAAAAACTTATCCTTTCCCCCACAACACACACACACACACACACACACACACACACACACAATGACTTTTGGCTGGCCAGTGGCATATATTCTGGTAACGTCTTTGTTAAGTAGCCCAGTCACCAAGAAAAAATTCTGAGAGAAATCTCTCTTAAAAGTATATATCCTTCTCTTCATTAAACTAGACATAACCTAATTCCAGCAACCGTTCCTTATATGTTTTAGACTCCAGTCCCCTGATCATCTTTGTTGCTCTTCTCTGTACTCTGTCTAGACTAGAGTTTCAACATCTTTTTTTACATCGTGGTGACCAAAACTGGATGCAACATTTCAAGTGTGGTCTTATCAAGGCATTATAAAGTGGTATTAACACTTCATGTGATTTTGATTCTATCCCTCTGTTAATGCAGCCTAGAACTGTGTTGGCTTTTTTGGCAGCTGCAGCACACTGCTGGCTCATGTTTAAGTGATTGTCCACTATGATTGTGAAATTCATTTCACAGTTATTACTACTGAGCAAGGTACCTATACTGTACCTTTGCATTTGGTTTTTCTTGCCTAAATGTAGAACCTTAGTTTTTTCACCATTGAAAATCATTTTGTTAGATAGCACCCAATGTTCAAGTCAGTCAAGATCCTTCTGTATGTTTATTTTTTATTTTTTTTATTTTATTATATTTATATACCGCCCTTTCCCGAAGGACTCAGGGCGGTTTACAGGGTGATTAAAACAAAAAATACAAAAGTTAAAAACAATTTAAACAATTATATCAATCCCTGAACAAATAAAAACCCCAGTTAAAATTAAAATTAAAATTCTCAGCCTGGACCAGAGAGCTCGAAGAGCCAGGTCTTCAGGTCCTGGCGGAATGAACGGAGGTCGGGGGCAGTCCTAAGCTCCACTGGCAGCTGGTTCCAAAGGGCAGGCGCACCTGGGTGTTATCCGCTGGCAATCTTTTACCAGCGGCACCCTGAGAAGACCCTCTCTGTGGGAGCGCACTGGACGAAGGGAGCTTGATGCCGGCAGCAGGTGTTCCCTCAGATATCCCGGACCCTCGCCATTTAGGGCTTTATAGGTCATCACCAGCACCTTGAATCTCACCCGGAGGGCAACCGGGAGCCAATGCAGCTCGCGGAGTAGAGGGGTTACATGGGAGTATTGGGAAACCCCCATCACAACTCGCGCGGCCGCATTCTGCACCAGCTGAAAAAAAAGTCTATCTTCTGGAATGTTGGCTATTCCTGCCAGCTTGGTGTCTTCAGCAAATTTGATGAGTTCAGCTTCCACCTCATCCAAATCATTGATGAAGATGTTGAAGAGCACTGGGCACCCCACTACACACTTCCCTCCATGTGGTTGCAGTTCCATTGAGGACCACATGCTGAGTATGGCTGGTCAGCCTGTCAGCAAGCTCTGAATCCTTCTGTTTAGAAGCCCTTATAAACAGAAGAACACAGACACTGACATCCCCTAAACTCCACTGAAGATGTTACCTAGCCTGATAATGAAATGTTTCGCCATAACACATGGCTGTGGGATTGCAAAATCTTGCAATCCCGTGGCTGCTTTCATCCTGCCAGGGGACACTAAATGGCTCTGAAGTCACCTCGGAGGGGTGGCAAAGGAAGAGGGGCACCTCATTGATCACAGAACGTTTCAATCTACGAGGAGCCGTCTGACCCAACAGGAGAAAGGCTAGCCACATGCCAGCATCTAGCCCAAGCTACCTGCACTAACCAGAACAACGGTGAACAGCATGCTTAGAATTGGTGACGGTATTTCATCTTATCTCCCTTATTTTGCAACTAAGTCCCTGGGAAAGTTCCCCAAAGCAAAAAAAAAAAAACCCTCTGAAAGTGAGGGGAAGGGACTACATTCCCATTCCCTCACAGACGGAAATGGTGAATTAACCTTTAAGAAGGAAAGAAGCATATTGACATTAAATTCAAAATACTACAATCTGATCAAACTTAGAAACTAAAATAAACTGCTATGATTATACTCTAAAGGATTTTGATTGTACATTAAAAAAAGAAAAATACGAACTTCTTGTCTGAAAAAGCTGGAAAACAAATATTTGATGACATCTAGTGGACAATTAGACTATAGCACATTAAAGACAATCCTCAGAAACAAAGAAAAATCTGTTCCTATGAACTTTAATAACCTTTAAGAAGATAGTTACCAGGGAACAAAGAATGGATTGTATACTGGGCCAGCTATAAGATTGGAAAGTGTCTGAAGGAAAAGAAATACTTTGTGATCTAAATTTATGAACTGTTTAAAAACTTTGATTTATGACTAATTTTTGAGAGGGGGAGTTACAGGAAGGATTTAAGGTGGCTAAATATATTAGATTGCAATTATGACTAGTTGACAATTGACTCCTGAAAGAAAGAATTGTTATAAAACATTGATTTTACTGAAACCTTGACAATTGAAAATTACAGTGGATTATAAAAATTATATACAAAGACAAGAACTTTACAAAATTGGACTGTTTGGATTTTGAGTATTGGTCAGCTTGACAAGGCTAATTACAGAGACTATGGCACTTATGATGGATTACTCAAAAGGGGGACACAACATGGATATGACATATTCATCGAAAAATGATAGAAAACCACACTTAATATCTACTCCTGAAGGATTCAGCCTGAAAGATCAAAGACCTCTAGAAGCAACATTTCAAGGCAAGACAAATACTTTCCAAGAAGAAATTTATGCAATGCTATGACAAATACAAATCACAATAGATTTAAAACACGAGGAGATTAGACATAATTTTAATAACAAAAATGAATACACTTCCAACTTGAATTTACAATCCAAAAACATTCAAAGAATGATAATAAAGAATGAACAAACAAATCAGATAACAGAATGTGGAGTAGAAAAAAATGACTTAATTGGTGAAGTCAGAAATGAAGGGAATTATAACTTAATACAAGCAAGAAAAAATTCACAAGATCTGGATATAACAATAAATATGGAAAAGATACCTTATTAGAACATCAAAATAAATCTGAGAAGAAAGAAGACTTAATAAAATGGACACTGCTAGGAGAACCACTGTTTGGGAGACAAAAAGCATACATTTTACGTACTATATATTCTCTACTCCTAACAACAACTACAAAAATACAAGAACTGTTTGACATGTCAAAAATACTAATTTGGAAAACATTTTGGCAAAGGAGGAAGATTAGAGATGGGCTTAAGAGACTTGACTCGCCCTACCACATGGAATATTATATGAGCAAACACTTGTTTGAATATGGCTAAATAAACAAATAACTTTGGCCATAAAGGGTCTTTAGAATAATTGGGATAAGAGATATAAGTAATATAGTATTTTTTTGTTAACATACCAAATTTTAAAATATTGGGATGATGTAAGTGAAGGAAAAGTTTGAATTTTAAAGTCAAATTAAGTTTGAAGAGATTTAGGATTAGGAAATGATTGAAATATTGTGGGGAAATTAGCCTTAATAAGAACTTTGAAAAAAGATATACAGTGATTCAATCAATTTTTACAAATAGAAGTGAAATCTAAATTGATTAGAAAGGATGTTATAGGTAGATGTTATGATAGATAAGTAGTATAGTATTCTTATAATATATGAAATATGAAAATATTGGGATTATATATTTAAGTGGAAAATTTGGATATTTAGATGTTAATTACTAAGAAAATTATGAGAATTGTTTGAATGTTATGGAGAAACTGAGATTAAACAAGATTTATGAAAATAAGATACATGGTGAATTAATAAGATTACTTTTACAAAAATAATATAAGTTGATAAGCTATATATGGACGCTATTATTGCTGGTATAAATATAGAAGAAAATGTTTTATATATTATATATATAATCATTTATATATGGAAAATATCAAATATCAAAAATTATATTTGTTTAATGTTGAAGAAGGAGAATATTATGGGAGAAGATCAAGGAAATATATTATTAATTGATATACTAATTTTGGAAATGTAAAAATTAATTATTATTGACTGTTAATTAACCAATATTGATTGTATATTTTTTCAAAAAATAATTATGAACCAAGCCAACATGGTGTACATCAGGCACTAAGGTTGTTATTGTAAAAATATCAATAAAACTTTTACAGAAAAAAAGAAAGAAATGTTTGGAAACCAACACACAAGCTTGGTGAATGTACCCCCATCCTCTGATACATTGTTTAAATGCACTACACCACCATTAATAGCGCTTCCCTGGAGAAGTGAAATATACTAATACTGCATCATGTTGCAATACATTATATTACAAATGTTAATTGATAAGATACTTATAATCTTTCTCACATATAATCTGCATCTGTATTACCAATTTATCTTCCACTCCTTCCTCTTGCTCACCCCAGTTTAAATTCTATATCAGTCTGTTAACTTTATGCCTTTAGATTTAAGATTTTGCCTTTAATTTAAATTATTAAATGGAAAAGCTGCTAGTATATTACTGATTTCTTGTCACCAGGGACAAACAGGGCTCTCTTCCTCTGAATGTTTGATGTTCGCTGTAAAGTGGGCCTAACTCCTCTTATATTTTTTTTCAAGAATCTGAGAGAATCCTTGAAGTTTCTTCATTCCTTTTATCATATGTATGCATGTATGTGTTTATACTCTCTCTCTCTCTCTCTCTCTCTCTCTCTCTCTCTCTCTCTCTCTCTCTCTCTCACACACACACACACACACACACACACACACACACGCACACACAATCATGTTTTTAAATTGTCTAACCTATGTTACAAAGAAACTTTTTTTCTAGCTAGGAAATTATGTTGGCTACCTCTGCAGTTTGTCATTTGTTTCTTCAAGGCTAGCTGTTAGATACACAAACTATTTTATTTTGTTTATCTTATTGTATTGCAATAACACACAGGTGACCTTTCATTTGCTCTTCCCTGTTATTAAATGACCATAGGAATGTTCAGCCTCATGGCCCCATGTTGTGTAATTGGGTAATTATTTACTAACCAGAAAGAGAAATTGGAGAGTAGAAGAAAAAACATGGAATGTGGAGCTTTTTTAAAGATAAAAGAAGAAAAATTAACCCTATCCTAAGGGGACTTTTTTCTCCTTTTATCAAACTCAAAGCAAAACTTTGCTGTCTTTCTTTTTTGTTAATTCTTCTTTGACTTTGCTTTCCATCTTTGGAAAGCTAAATACATGTTTACCAACATGTATTTGTCTTTAATAGCTTACAGCAACATATTAAGAGAGTGTGGGCTTAAGAAAATAATCAGGCCTATCTATACCTATGTACAGAAAAGTACAATTTAGGAGCATCACTTTAATATGCCTGTTAAATATCTTTTCAATTTTTAGCAATGTTTTCTTCCATTGTTATATCATCTGTATAGAGGAAATCATCTGTAAAACAAACATAAAATGGGAACACTTCAATGTTTTTGCTCTGCAAATGATGACATCAATAAATACATTTGGTAATGACTTGTCCAAATCAGCCATACTTATTACCAGTGTAATTTTGCTTTTTATTCTGATAATAATCACATTTCATCTTAACAGCATTTTTTCCCCTGAGTGCTTCATTGAAATTCACACGACTGTTCAAGTCAGCTAGCAGAAATATTTCTGGATCAAAAAGAATGTCATTGCCCATAATCCGATTCATTATTCCCCTTTTCATTTTCTCCAAAAGAAACACTATTGTATATTGCCACAACATGGAGAAAAACATTTCAATTTTCTTTTGTACAATCCCAACATCTGTCACTTGCTTTCATGCCAAATATCAATGTTCTTATAATCAATGCCCAATTTGTCTGGAAACAATGCTTCACAACCTGGGAACACATGGTGAGATTTTAAAGTATTGACTGTTTACTTTCTTATTTTCTTACATTTGTATAGAAAAATGCCTTATTATAAACAGAAGATTTATAAAATGGCAACATGTCAAGTATTAAGATTGGTATGCAGAGATGGCTTTACTCTTCAACAATCTTTGATATATAAGTTTGGTGCAAAATATGTAGACTCAAACCTTTCTGAAAGACTTGCAAACTTTTCTTTAACTGTCCCTATTTTTTTGCTAAATTCAAATTAAATTTAGTCATTTTAAGGCTGGATAGGTAGGAAACAATAGATTGGTGCAGTCAACTTACATTAATTGATATAGTTTAGAATTCTCATTACATTTTTTTTGCTTTGATTAATCAAACTCTCTGATTCCCATATATTTCTATTTAATCTCTAAGTATATTATAAAGGCAGTTTAGGTGATGAAGAAGTTATTGTTTTTACTGGTACACTGTAACTACCTACTTTTTCTCTCCTCACATAGCTAAAGGAGAAAGATAAGGACTTTTCTATTAGTTGAAAAGAAACAAGGGCATGTTTTCTGAAGTATTTTACTATGTTACTACCCTAATCACAAGCTGACATCAAAAATACCTTTTAAAAATGGTACTCTAGGTTTATTGAAGATACAAAACAACAAACCTGTCAAACCTCTTGTCAGGTGTAGCAATAAATATTGATTCCATATTCAGTAACCTGCTTACTGCAGAAGCTCAAACAGACAACCCAGCCAAGCCTGTTACTTTATTGAGACAAAAAAGAAATCAGAGAGACACAGAAGGCCTGCTAATTCCACTACACAGAACTCAGAACCTTTATATCTGCCTGCTCCAGGATTTACATTCCAGTCTTTTCTTCCCTCCTTTTTGAGTCAACAGAAATGTGGCTGTTTTTCAGGAAAATCAACTTTGTAACAGATTTTGAGCACATAAAAATTAAGTAATATCTAATGCATTCTGATTTTTTTCCTTTATAAATCATTACTTGGGAAAATTCAAAGAAGAAAAAATATTGCATAGAATTCTCCCTGTATATTTGTCTGTTGATTTATTAAATTTATTATAGCCACCCAATCCAATGGATTCTTCTCTATTTGTCTTCAAGGCATGGGGGAGTTATGAATCACAAGGATTTAACCACATGGACTTTATGGATTGCTGATTTGAGATTGTAGGAGGCAATGTGTATCTCAAGGGATGCAAAAAGAAATTCTGCTATATTAAGAAATACAAATGTTCCTAAAGATTATGTAAACCAAAACATTTTTAATCCAAAGAATAAATAATCAACTCACCAATATTATTTATCACTGTAAATGCACAAATACAGACTGTTTCTCCAGATATTGGGAAATGTCCAGCCAGACAGAGAGGAAGGATCAAGTGGGGAAGTAGCATGGGGTTATTGCACAGAACACAAGAGATCCAGGACAAATCTCTACACACACCCCCAAGAAACCTTATCTATATGTTCTCAAGGAAAGGCAAGTAGTTGGGATATTCCTGTATTATAGGCAATTAAAGTAGTTACCTAGAACTCTATATGTGTGGACATGCTTGCATGCATCTGGCACCATCTGCTCAAACCTTTAGAAATATCCCATTATTTTTACCTTGCTTCTTTTCCCTTTAATGAGTGATTAAATTCATACTTCTATGATAATTATTCTGCCAATGGATGATTCTAACAATGTTTACATGTCTCTTGTGTTTTTGGTTTGGAATAGAACAAGGGCTGGGAACCCATAAAGGTTGTTTCAGAGATAAGAGAAATTCTCCCAGTATGGGATTTTAACACAAATCAAGAATTTAACTTAACTTTGTTGTTCTTCTCAGACACAGAATAATGTTCTGGCTAGGAGCTTGGTTGGTGTTCCATGCCTTCCAGATACTCTACTCAAAGTCAACCAGAAAGCCTCAGTTCCTATATGTTACACATGAGAAGTAGTTATCCAAATTAGTGACCTCATGATCTCTCTTTTTCAGGACAAATTCTGCCAGCCAGAATTTACCAATCATGTCATTATAATGTCATCTCTATTCCTTTAGGGATAAATAGTTTACCATCAATCTACATTGGAAGTTGCAATTTTTATGATTGTTTTTTCTTTCCTTTTTTCCCTATGGTTTTCCTTTTGTATGTTCAAAACTTTATTTTTTCCCTTTTTCTTTTAGTTTGGTTTGTATTAGTTTTTACTATTTATTAAAAATGGTAAGTTTTAAAACTTTCACAAACCTACAAAAGCTTCATATCTTTGTTTTCCAAATAGTCCTATTGCTTTAAAATTGTGTAAACTAATGTGTAACAATGTCTATAAAAACTAGTTCCACAACACTATGAAAGGGAAACTATCTGTGTAAAACTTAGAATAAAATTATTTAATCTATATTTGTAAGAGATGCTAATTATGCTCTGCATATTAAATCAAGTCCATCTAGGGAAATGTTTAGTTAATTAATTTAATTAATTAACACCAAGGCAGAAAAAGGAGCCATAGTTATCAAGAGATAATTGTACTCGTGGGATGTGTTTTTGGACTAACAAGCACTCCTTCAAGATCAAGACCTAAAATGGTTTATAAGAAGATTGTACAACTTTTGTTGAATCTCACACCTTATATAGGCCACCATTTTTCCCTCATCTTCTTTAAAAAATGATCTAAACAAAATGCATGGCATGCAATTAACAAAGGAATTTTGGACAGAATATATAATTCAACCAATTAGATAGGGAGTATTGTATAAAATTTCTTAATAATATAATAAAATATATGCACACTTGTAAATTTGCTTCTCAATAACAGTATATCTATGAAATTGCATTTAAATTAGTTTTATATTCATTCCATTTACTCAGCAATACCTTCTTATAAATTTGGGCTAAAAATATAGGAATAAGTTTTTGGTCAGTGGTAGAAGAGAGATAAATCACCAAAGAAGGGTACATATCTGAAATTATAGTCATGAATCAGACTAATGAAACGTCATAATATGCTAAGGGGATGAAGAATGCTAAGAAAAGCAAGAAAAAGGGGCTGAGTTATATATATTTAAAATAAGAGTTGAAAATATCAATATACCAGTTGTTTACTTAAAACAGAAAACCCCCTATAATATTAAAACATTAAAAAGCAGAATTACTATGGTCTGAAGGCTAAATTGTATGATAACTGGTTGAGGGAGCTAGCCTATTGAGAAGAAGGATTACTGTCATCCAGTACTTAAGGGACTGTTGCATAGAAAGGAGACGATTGACTTATTCTCCAAAGCACCAGAGGGCAGAACAAAATGTAATGGGTGGAAGCTTGTTAAATAAAAATCTAACCTAGAAGTAAGGAAAGATTTTCTGACAGTGAGAACAATTAATCAAAGGAATAGCTTGCCTCCTGGAGTTGTGGATGCTTTGTCATTGGAGATTTTAAAAAAAATAATGTGCTTCCAATAAGAAGAAATGTGATCCACCAAAGTAGGTGTGATGAGCAGAAGGAGCAGAACAGAAGATTATTTTTTAGAAAAAAATATAAGTAACACATTTGTTTTTAAATGAATATAAATATATAGGGTCATGAGGGAATAGCTATTGATTTGATCAAACATTTAGGAATTGGTTGAAAAATACTAGAAAATTGTTTAAGTACTGTGTGACTTGAGGAAATTAATTATTGGTTATATCTTGGTAAAGGAAAAAAAAGAGGATTCAGGGAATATGTCATCAAAAACTTAAGAAGATTAAAGGTCATAAAGATTTATTTATTTATTATTTTACAAATTTATATAGCCATCTATCTCATAAAACATGATTCTGGAGAACACAATACATAAAAATAATAATAATAACCACAAAACATTCAAACATGAATAAAACAGAAAAAAAATGAAAAGACATAAAATGCCAAGAAAGCAAGAGAACCAGCGTCACTTGGCAGCACACAACCATCTTGCTGACTCACCTATGGCTCCCAAGGTTGATAGAAAGCTTTCCATGGGTTGAGCTGGGATTGGGGAATTTGTAACTACTTAGTAGATGGGATCCATAGCATACCCTTCCTGTTCTAAGTGATGGGACCAGTAGATTTAACCAGGGAGACATAATCTCTAAATAATCTTGTAGGTCTTTAAGGGAGAAAATCAACATCTTGTATTGTGCCTGGGAAAAAACTATCATACAATGAGGGCCTCTTGAGGTGGGAGCAAATTTCTGGGGAATTTCTAAAAGCTAATGAGCACAGTACAGAAAGAGCTGGCAAATGGCCTTGAAATTTCTTTCTGAATTAAAGGGAGGACCTGGAATAGGCCACAAGTGCTCCAGAAGCTCTGCATAAAGAGACTGTAAAACAGGAATCTCTGGCAGGTTTTGCCAAATCTGCAGTTCAGAGACTTCAAATGGACACTGAGTTCACATGCTTCCTTTCTTAATGACTTCTGAAAATTACATATGGAATTGAATAACAAGTTAATTGTTACTGAACTGAATAACAAGTTTCATCACACCAGGTGATTCTCAGTGATAAAAAGTTTCTTGTTTAAGAACATAAAAAATAATATTATAAATAAACAACAAAAGTGAAAATAGAACATTGGTTTTTGAAGTCCTTTACCCCACCAGTTACTTTCACAACTAAAGGGAGCCTCCAATCAAAAACAACACAGCCATCATCTCTTTTCCCCTCATTCCTAAACCTCATTCCTAAAGGCAGGCATGTCAAACTCGCGACGTCATGTGATGTCACGCGATGTATCGGAGCTTTTTCCCCATTGCTGGCAATGGGGTGAGCGCGGCAGTTTGACACCCCTTTCTAAAGGCATTCATTTCATACTATGGGGAGGGAAATTTGTTTCCAAACAAAACTTTACTGCCAAGTTGCCCACCAGGTGGCATCTCTTCAACAGATTTAACTTTTTTATATATATTTATCAAATTTTAAATACCACCTATCTTGCTCAAAGAAATGGCTACTACACTCTCCTTTTTCAACTTTAGCCACAAAGAAAGAAACAAAATGGCTTCTAAAAAGCTCTTCGGGCACCAGCTGTCTTCTGCTGCTACTTTCTCCTAGCTCCATCAGAGGCTCCTAACTCAACACTCCACAGGGGCAGTCTGGTAATTCTTCAGGCTCCAGGTCAAATTTTGGGACTGGAAACCACCCCACACTGCACTGCCCTTTAGAGCAGAGGTCCCCAACCATTTGGGCACCAGGGACCCTTCCGTGGAGAGAGTTTTTCTGCAGAATGGAGTGTGCATGGTTTTGTGTACTGCCTGCGTCTTATGGATGGGGCTTTGCTTGTTAGTGCAGACCAGTTGCTGGCATGCCACGGCCTGGTACTGGTCCATGCTTTAGAGCATGTCAAAAAGAGCTAATTTAGCATACTTTCTTCCCATAGTTATCATACAGTCATGACTTTTTAAAGTGTGAATGTTAAAAAAAAATCCAAAATGCTGCAGACTTTTCAAGAGTGAGGCATAGCACTGTGTATTACTTTCCTTTTTTTGTTTTTGTTTTTGTTTTTCAGGCTTCCAATTGTGTCCCAACAAACATTGAAGCCAATTTAAGGAAACAGCTATTTAGGACACACTCGACATTTTTTAAGCAAATGACCTGCTGGATCAGACTACAGATAATTCTCAACTTACAACTATTTGTTCAATGACTGTTTAAAGTTACAATGGCACTGAAAAATGTGACCTATGGTTGTTTTTCACACTTATGACCATTATAGCATCCCCATGGTCAGATTATTAAAATTCTGAAGCTTGCCACCTGGCATGTTTATGATGGTTGCAGTGTCCTTGGATCAAGTGATCAGCTTTTGCAACCCTCTGACAAGCAAAGTCAATGGGGAAGCCAGATTTACTTAACAACTACGTTATTAAACAACTGCTGTGATTCACTTAACAACTGTAACAAGAAAAGTTGTAAAAGAGATCAAAACTCACTTAACAATTGTCTTGCTTAGCAACAGAAATTTTGGACTCAGTTATGATCATAAGTCAAGGATTATCTGTAATGATCTCTTTAGTCTAATAGTTGTTCTCACAATAGTCAACCAGATGCACAAAAAGACCCAATAATCTTGCAGATGATGCCTTCAGATGTAGTCATATTGAGAAAAGAGTGAGTGAGAGAGACAGAGAGAGGGGTGGGGGAGGGAGGAAAAATTATGGGCATTTATAATTAACATGTTGAGCATATTCTATAAAGCAATGTACAACCAAATTACAAACAAAATACCACAGTTTCCACATTTGTTGAGTTATTGCTCTTTGCTAGGCCTAGTTCCTGGCTATAAAGCCAAACATATGCTTTAAGGGTAGAAACTCCAGATTCAATGCTAGTATCCTGAACCAAAAGTCTAGAAATACCTTGACATAATACCTGCAGAAAAGACAGTATGGGAAGGACTACCGTATTTTCTGGTGTTTAAGGTGACTTTTTAACCCAAGAAAATCTTCTCAAAAGTCAGGGGTCGTCTTATACGCTGGGTGCTGAAACTTTAGGGACAGGGCTGGTTGGAAAACATGGAGCGGATCTCCCATTTGGTCTGTGCAGGGAAAGCGGGACCAATTGGAGAAGAAGCTGCAGTCTGTGATTTTTTATAGGCTGGGGTCTGGGCGTCTTTCCTTTTTTTTATTAAAGAGTTTTACAAAAACAAGATTTTACAATACATCCCCAAATCCCACCCACCCCAAACCACCCCTCTTCCCCCCCACTTCCCAGAGCTAAATACAGGGTTATAGTTATAATAATCATATTCTAACTAAAGATTATCCATAATATAAAATTAACCAAATTCATAATATGCTTTAACTCCCCTTTAACATAGATACATACAAAGTACTAACACTAAAATTAATAACAATATCCCTCTAAAATCTACTCATAAGCTAAATGGAACTTTTAGTCCCATATTTATTCTGAATATAATCTATCCATCTCCTCCAAACTGAAATATATCTTTCTTGGGCATCTTTCCTTTTAAAGTTGAAGAGCAGCTGCAGTCTATCCCAACTTGAAAGGCAGGTGGGGAATGCAGCAGCCAGAGCAGCTGCTTACCTCTAAGGACACATTTGACTCAGGAACTGGGCGGGCTGGCTGGAAAACCTGGAGCGGATCTCCCATTTGGTCTGCGCAGGGAAAGCTTTAGAGTGAATTAGGAAAAGTTTAATCCACTTGCACTGTTCTATGTTTACATGTTTGATGACAAACAGCCTTATGTTTATAAGTGACAGTTTTCCTACTAAATACCTGCATGTCATAAGCACTTGAATTAAAATTACCATATTAAAATCAAATCTGATGCTTTTTAATATTTGGTGTGCGTTGGAAGAGGGGTAGTCTTATACGGCGAGTATAGCCCAAACCCTATAATTTAACAGGAAATGTAGGGGGTCGTCTTATACACCCAGTCGTCTTATACGCTGGAAAATATGGTAGATAGTATCTGCCCTGTGGTTAAACTGTGAAGCTAGAACTGGAGAAAGACAGATTTAAATCCCCAGTTAGGAAGGTCATTGAGATTTCTTTGGGTTAGTCAGTTTCTTCACTATTTCACTGAATTGTCATAAAATTGGAAATGTGTGAACCATACATGCTGCTTTGATCTACTTGGAGAAAGGTTGGGATATTCATATGATAAATAATAAGACAGCTTAATATATAGTTTGTAGGATTATTACAAATGTAAATTAAGGAATCAGGAGAATGATTTAAACATTTGAAATATATTATGTTTGAAGTTCCTCCTGGTGCTTCAGTTTATTTTTTATTAGCTGCTTCAATTTATATCATTTTAAGGGGAAAGTTTTACTGCAACAATCAAATATACTCATTCCAATAATTCAGATAGTCTGCCTGACACTAATCCCCTTACCCCTTTCTCCATCTAAAGCTTCACTCTCTCCTCTTTAATACTGTCCTTAAAATATCCATCTATTTGAATATATACTCATTTTGTAAAATTAACACATTAAAGCTTTACATCAATCATATTGGAAAGCTAGCAAAAATGAAATATAGCCTTCATTTTCCATCATTTTATAAAGACAAAAACCTTACAATTTCATTTTTATGTAACTGAAGTTTGCATTAATGCAATTTAAGTAACAATTTATAAAATGTATTATTAGAAAGCTTTTGGTCATGATGAATCCTTAACAGTGTCTGTCTCTCTCTTCCTCCTCATTTCTTTTTCTGATAGCATACCTTTGAATTTTATTTAAAGAAAATCTGCCCTATGCTACTTTTGAAGATATCAATTTTTAACAGTATAGCCTTTTCCGATATGTAATTTAAAGAGAAAAGGATCAAGCTTAGTACTATTCCCTTTGATATATGTGCTATGCTTTCTGGAAGCTGCATATTCAAAATAATAACATGAAACAAGCCTAATATGTATGCAGATGTAGGCATGAAAGTTTCTTCCCAATGGAAAATAGATTGAATTGAGTATTCAAATGTATAAGAAAGATAAGAAATTTCACATTTCATAATCCTTCCACTTCCTGGCCAGAAAAGGTCAGCAGAGTGCAATTAGCCTTCAGGGTTTTGGAATCTCATGCAATTAGAGTCCTTGGTTATAGAAAAAAAACCCCATAACCATACAGCTAACCAGAATTATGCTCCCACTTCCAACTTTTTTCATCAACTCATGAACGTTTGATAGTAAAAAGAAGGACTGGCATGCATGCTGCATTTCATCTTGTATTCATACATTATGGTACTAATAATTGCTCTATGGAAGAAGTGCTGAAAAAAGGGAAGAAAATGGCAATCACCGAGAAGCCTCCTTACTTGGATTCTTCATTCCCATGCCAAAAGCCAGGGGCCCTGTGGGGAAATCCTAAAAATGTTTTTGTTTTTAAATAAATAAATATTCAATGACACTGAAAAGTGTGACCAATATAGCCATAGTATTGGCCTGAAGCTCAACTGAAAGGAGTCCAGATAATCCATTTCCTCCAAAATCCTTTGAAGCATAGCTTAGCTACTTTCTCAGTAGAAGGATGTAGAATTCCATTGGATTTAATGAAGGCATCATGAGGAGGAACTAGAGCACTCTTCCTTTCAAAGTACTGTAACTCTCAAAGATTTATTCACCACCATATGGATCCAAACCTATGACATCTTCTAGGAAGCCTTGACCAACCAGAAATAACATAGATTTTAAACACAGATGGCTATACTTGTAGACCCAAGGATCCTATCTATATCCTCAGAATTACCAGTCTAAAACTTTTCCCAGCAATAAAATTAGTTTATGCTTCTGGCAACTCTGTAGGACCTGCACATGGGATTCTAACTCAGTCATGATGATGTTCAAAACTTGATTTTGAACATCAAGTTTGTGTGGAAACATTTTTATCTTCAAAGAGGTATGGTGATAATCCTTGAGAAGTTCTACTTTGCCTAGAATGATCCAATGTTAATATAGTTCTGTGTAAATGGAAAATAAAAGCAAAGAAAATAATTGTGTATAATTTTAAACAAATTTACCTCTGCAAACCACCCCCTCGCAAATTACACACATGCATGCCCACATACTTCTCTATAAATTACCAGCCCTACCTTTTTCAGTGATATCATCAGTGATATCAGGCTATGGCCCTGAATTCCTCCCGAGATAGGCAGGAAAGTAGGGAGTTGGGTAGATAAGGAGACCGGTAATTAATATACATTGTGTACATTTCTAGCCTATCATAATTGCTAAAGGGTAGTATAGAATCCTTTTGTATGTCATTTTGTTTATTTGGCAGCAGCTCTAAAATGTTTTTTCAGCATTGCATTTTTGAAGTAATTTTCCTGAAACATTTTTTTAAAATAAAACATTAAGGTTTAATAAGTATTGTATGTACTATATCTTGCATTCAGCTATCCAGAGTAACTACTGAATCTGTGTTGTCTGTCACTTTTCAATTATATGAATGCTGAAGCCTTCTTCTCGAAAGACTTCACAAAAGGCACTGTGTATCATTCAAATATTAATAAGTAACTCATCACATTTTTATTTGATATGATAAGAATAGGAATTACAAATAGCAAAATGTAATAAGAAAGACTAGGCTAATAAATTATTTCCTCTGCTATGAAGCCTGCAAAGACAAGGCTCATGCATGCCTGTAAATGACCATACATACAGCACACATTCTTTAATTGGATTGTTTTGCCATAGCTAGCAGCTATTTCAATCTGAAAATAATTATATTTAATTTAATTTAATTTAATAATTTGATTTCTATACCGCCCTTCTCCCGAAGGACTCAGGGCGGTGAACAGGGCAATACACAATAAAAATCAAGTACAAAAATTAAAAAACCATTAAACATCATGCCCATAAAATCAATACATATTAAGTTAAAAACTAATTTTAAAAACCCAACCCCATCCCGTCAGACCAGGCCAGCTTGTTCGAAAAAGAATGTTTTAAGATCGCGCCGGAAGGAGCGAAGGTCGGGGGCCGTCCGGAGCTCAACCGGTAAGCGGTTCCAGAGGTCTGGCGCACCCACAGAGAACGCTCTCCCCCTGGGGGTCACCAATCGGCATTCTTTGATCGGTGGCACCCTGAGGAGGCCCTCTCTGTGGGAGCGCACTGGACGGAGGGAAGTTGACGCCGGTCGCAGGTGTTGCCGTAGGTAATCCGGACCCATGCCATGAAGGGCTTTGTAAGTCATAACTAACACCTTGAACCTCACCCGGAGAGCAACCGGTAGTCAATGCAGCTCACGGAGCAAAGGTGTAACATGGGACTATCGGGAAACTCCCAAGACGACTCGCGCAGCTGCATTCTGCACCAGCTGGAGTCTCCGGGTGGACCTCAAGGGCAGCCCCATGTAGAGAGCATTACAGTAGTCTAGACGAGAGGTCACGAGCGCATGAGTGACTGTGTGCAAGGCATCCCGGTCTAGATAGGGCCGCAACTGGTGCACCAGGCGAACCTGGGCAAAGGCCCCCCTAGTCACAGCTCCAATATGCTCTTCCAAAGAGAGCTGTGAGTCTAGAAGGACCCCCAAGTTGCGGGCCCTATCTACGGGGGGTAATAGCTCACCCCCCATGGCCAATGATGGAATAATCGGAATTTCCCGGGATGCCGGCACGAACAGCCACTCAGTCTTGTCAGGGTTGAGTCGAAGCCTGTTCCTCCCCATCCAGACCCGGACCGCCTCCAGGCAACGGGACATCACGTCGAGGGCATCACTGGGGTGGTTTGGGGTCGAAATAAAAAGCTGGGTATCATCAGCATATTGGTGATACCCAACTCCAAAACCACGAATGATCTCACCCAGCGGCTTCATATAGATGTTGAACAGGAGAGGCGAGAGAACCGATCCCTGAGGAACTCCACAAATAAGAGGTCTCAGGGTCGATCTCTGCCCCCCTGCTAACACCGACTGCGAACGTCCCAGGAGGTAAGAGGAGAACCACTGGAGAACTGTGCCTCCCACTCCTAACCCCCTGAGACGTCGCAGCAGGATACCATGGTCGATGGTATCAAAAGCCGCTGAGAGGTCTAAAAGGACTAGGACATTAACTATTCATATTTATTTATATATGAAATGGAAATACGAGGTTATGCTAAATAGGCTAGTTTTTTATTTTTTCCCCTCAAATTGTGCAAAAGAATTCCATGGAAAAATTAATTATACTTGAAATGACTACAGAAACCTAGAAGTACTTGAATTAACATTTGATTGATGAAAATAACGCCCCCCTCACACCCTACTCTTATTTGTCTTTATACCACAGCTGGACTGAAAGTTTTTCAGGGTATTTCTTTATCAGATATTTATTTATCTGTGTGTTGAGATAAGGAAAGTAAGGTTATTTTTACAAGCTAATCTTAATCAAGTAAGCCTCTTCTTAAAATAATTAAATATTATTCTTGTAAAAGTATTTGTAAAAGTATTTGAATTCAAATTCAATTTGAAACAACAGGCCTTTAAAACATAGTCATGATAATATCTGTTAAAAACTGGCTTCTGGCATACTTTTACACAAGAAAAAAAATGTTATTTGCTAAGTATTGTGTTTATCAATACAATACTTACATAAGGTATTAAGAGTTTTTTCTCCAAATTAAATCTCTAACTGATCAGAAGTTAATAAGATGATTCTGAACTACATGCCTCTGCTTTTCAGCAGTTCTAATTTCAAAGTTATTTGAATTTAAGGCAATCTTTGAAATATATGAGTATTATTGTGAATGGTTGTGTCCCATAACTTTAAAATATAGAGTAGCTGAATATAAAATCACAAAGACAAACTACAGCTTAGATATATGAAGTGTGATCCATTTAAACAAAAATGGAACAGTGGATGCAGGGTTGTATCCTGTACTGTGTGCTGGGAATGGTTTTCCAGGTATATCATCAGATTATTCCATTAGAACTGATGGATGGGGAAATCACTGAACAATGTGTGATTACTATGCTGTCATTGAAGTATTGAATTCATCATTGCATAAAATGAGCCTATTGTTCCATAGGCTCATTTTATGCAATGTATTAATATAACTTCCCAAATATTATTTCTAATATTTTAATTGTTGTTACAACAGTAATATAAACAAAGTGTACTATCTCCACTTTCTGCATTAAAAAAAAGAATCCCCAAAATTGGCATTTTGTAGGAATTAGAATCAGAAAAATACTCTTTTTATCCCATTTCCTTATCTCTCTTATCAATATGTTTTCAGCCAGTAGGGAGAATCCAGAAGCTTCCAATATAAGAACACTTTTATAGGTAAAATTAAATCCAAATCAGAATGTATAATCACAATTATACTATCCCAGTTTAAGTCAATACGCTTAGCTAATGATCAAAAAATAAATTTCATCTTTCTCCACTTATTTTTCACCCCTCAATTTCTTTGGAATCTTTGCATAAATTTGATCAAGTTTGAAGTTTTAAATTTTCTTAGAAATACCATTTGCCAAGTTATATTGAAACTTGTCACAGGTTACACTTGTGAGTAAGAAAGATAACGTTTATAGTGAGGCATCTGACTATATTGTAAGAATGGCTGAAGGAAACCAAAAGGTAAAGTGCTTCCTCTAAAGTGGTAATTCACACAGTAATTCTTTTTCATTTTAAAATTGATTGTGCACCCAGCTTCATGACAGCAGTCATTTCTCAACCAAGTAGTCTTCTTAACCTTATAGTTACATGTAGAGGATACTAATAAATGCCTATTGGACCAAAATTGATTAGTCAGTACTACTTTGCTCATAAAACCACTGTTCAGACTTACATGCAAAACTCTAAAATGAAAGAATTGTACTCACTTCTGACTCTTCAAAGGCTTGCTGAACTTAATTTGGTTGCCATGTGAAATTTTCTATTGCTAATTGCAATGTCTTCTCAGAGCAAACAGTTCACATACAGAATTATACTGAAAAATTTTCAGCATCCCACAGTAACATTAACAAAATGATCTCTAATGATAAGAAAACTTATGCAGCAACATTATGCAAGCACAAGCTATAGAACAAAATCAAACTAGAGTCTTGGATTTTAGAGAACTAATTTCAATAATAATAATAATAATAAGTTGGAAGGGATCTTGGAGGTCATCTAGTCCAACCCACTGCTCAGGCAGAAAACCCTATACCATTTCAGGCAACTTTGGGAAGGATTCCATCAATGAAAATCCTCAAGGGGAAAACAACCCAAGTAGCTTGGGAAACTTTGAAAAGTGAGATTATAAAAGCACAATACCAATGAAGAAGAAAAATAACAGCTCTCAAAATAAACCAGCATGGCTGCATATAGAACTATCTTATAAATTGAAAGACAAGAAGGACAAGTATAAAAAGTGGAAAGAGGGGCACATAACTAAAGCAGAATATCACCAAATAGTCCTAACCTGCAAAGATAAAATGAAGAATGCTAATGCTCAAAATGAACTGAAACTTGTGAGAAAAGTAAAAAATGGGGGGAGCTTCTTTCAACATGTAAAAAACAAGAAAAAAGTTGAAACGATTGCTTTATTAATGGGAGAAAGTGGCAACAAGGTGACAAGCAACAGGGAGAAAGCAGAAACTGTTTACATAAAAGGAAAAAAAAACAGTCCAACCTATCAAAAATAGTACCTAAAAACAGATTAGATATGCAAGTTAAAACAGGCAAGAAAATGGTTAGTGAGCACCTGCTCATCCTAGACAAGTTCAAATCACCAGGACCAGATAGATTACACGCCAAGGCTCTGAAGGAACTAAAAGATGTGATCTCAGAACCACTGAACTATGTCTTTCAAAGATCCTGGAGCGCCAGTAAACTACAGACCTATCAGCCTGATCATAATACCTGGGAAGATTCTGGAAAAGATAATCAAGCAATGAATCAAGATTCAAGGTGCTGGTGATGACCTATAAAGCCCTAAATGGCTTGGGTCTGGGATATCTGAGGGAACACCTGCTGCCGACATCCAGCTCCCTTCATCCTGTGCGCTCCCACAGGGAGGGTCTTCTCAGGGTACCGCCGGTAAAAGATTGCCGGCAGACAATACCCAGGGGGAGGGCCTTCTCTGTGGGTGCGCCTGCCCTTTGGAACCAGCTGCCTGTAGAGCTTAGGACTGCCCCTGACCTTCGCTCCTTCCGCCGGGACCTGAAGACCTGGCTCTTTGAGCTCTCTGGCCTGGACTGAGAATATTAATTGGGATTTTAAGTGTATTTTAATTGGGGTTTTATTCAAGGTTAATATAATCTTTTTAATTGATTTTAAGTTTTGTAACCTGTTGTATTGTTTTTAATAACCTTGTGAACCACCCTGAGTCCTATCGAAGAAGGGCGGTATATAAATCGAATTAAATAAATAAATAAATAAATAAATAAATAAATAAATAAATAAATAAATAAATAAATCAGTGAACACCTAGAGGCAAATAGTCATAACCAAAAAACAACAGGTTTGTCAAAAACAGATCTTGCCAGAGAAATTTTGTTGCATTCTTTGACAAAGTGACAAAATTAGTGGACCAGAGGAATGCTGTGGATATAATTTACTTGGACTTCAGTAAGGCATTTGATAAAGTAGACCATAACCTACTTCTAGATAAGATAGAAAAATATGGGTTATACAGCATCACCACCAAATGGATTCCTAACTTGCTGACCAACCACACTCAACATGTAGTCCTCAAGGGAACTGCATCTACGTGGAGGGAAGTATGAAGTGGGGTACCTCAAGGCTCTGTTTTAGGCCCAGTAATCTTCAACTTCTTTACCAATGATTTGGAGGAGGGGATAGATGGGGAAATCATCAAATTTCAGATGTTACAAAGCTGGCAGTAATAGCCAACACTCCAGAAGATAGACTTAAGATACAGAATAATCAGATTGAGGGGTTCTGCACACCACGGCTGGTTTTGCTCTGCCAGGGGACCCTAAATGGGTCTAAAGTCACACTGGAGAGGCGACAAAGAAGGAGGGGCCCCCTCTGATCGCAAAATGACGGTGGTCCATCTGCTCGATCTGGGGGAAGACTTCCAACCTGACAGAAGAAAGGCTAGCCATACCTCACTAACTAGACTAAGCTACAGGCAGCTGAAGTCCAAAAGCACTAACTAGAACAACGGTGAACAGGTGCTTGGAAATGGGTGAGAATATTGATCTTCTCTCTCCTATGTTGTAATTGATTTCCTGGAAAAGATCCCAAGAAGCAAAAAATCCTCCAAAAGTGAGAAAGGAGGGAACTACACCTCCATGCTTCCATACCAAAAAATCCAAGCAATTACTTTCCACTGGCAATCGTTTCTGTATTTATTTCTCTCTTTCTCTTTCTATTTTAAAGATTGATTTAGCATTAATTATTAAATTGAATTACTTATCAACAAATATTTGTAAAAAAGAGATGGCTAGTTTAATGTAGCTGCTAATGCATCAGGCTAGAAACTGTAAGATCATGAGTTCTAGCCTTCCTAAGGGGCAAAATCACCTCAGTGGCTTTAGGACAGTCACTTTTTCTCACCCTAGGAAATAGACAGTAACTACTTTTGAAATCTTGACAAGAAAACTGCAGAGGCTAATCCGGTTAATTGCCAGAAGTCAAAAGCTGACACAAAGACATAAAAATAAAAATAAAAAGGCTTCACCATTTTTTCCCCCTGATACTTGATCATTCTGTTTGATAGACTACACAACTGGAACTGAATTTTACTGTACACTTGAGCTCAATTTGGTAAAAGTTTTTAATCAGCAACAAAATTAACTATAACAGAAGTCAGCTTGCTAGGATCATTGTTAAATCTTGTAGACTTGTTAACTTGTTAACGTCAGGAGATCATGTTAGATAATTTAGTCCCCTGAAACAAGAGATAATAGGTTTCCATTGTAGTTTAGTTCTTCTTCTGTAACATAGCTTGTCTATTTAAAAATAAAAGTCCAAATAGATGGTTAAACACACAAAAATGATATTGAATCATCTGGTTTTTCATATTTAATTTGTTGCTTTAAAATGATTTCTAATGTATTATTAATTCAACATTGTAGAAAAGTACAGTGGAAAAGCAGTATTTTCTAGTATTTGTATCCATCAGTAGTAATCATTTCAGTTTTTTAAATTTCTTTTTATTTATTTATTTATTTTTTGTTCTTTTTATTTCTTTTCAAAATTTCATTTCTTTTTAAAATTTCATTTCCCATTCTCTATCTCCACTAGGTCATAGCAAACACTCTTTTCCAACAACCCAAGAGACGGCTCTACACATGGACATCACCAGACGGTCAACACAGAAATCAGATTGACTATATGCTCTGCAGCCAAAGATGGAGAACCTCTATACAGTCAGTAAAAACAAACCCAGGAGCTGACTGTGGCTCAGACCATGAGCTTCTCATTGCAAAGTTTAAGCTTAAACTGAAGAAAGTAGGGAAAAGCACTAGACCACTCAGGTATGAATTAAATCATATCCCTGTTGAATATACAGTAGAGGTGACAAATAGATTTAAGGAATTAGATCTGATAGACAGAGTGCCTGAAGAACTATGGACAGAGGTTCGCGACATTGTACAACAGGTAGCAACCAAAACCATCCCAAAGAAAAAGAAATGCAAGAAAGCAAAATGGCTGTCTGAGGAAGCTTTGCAAATAGCTAAGGAAAGAAGGAAAGCGAAAGGCAAGGGAGAAAAACATAGATATGCCCAATTGAATGCAGAATTCCAGAGAATAGCTAGAAGAGATAAGAATGCCTTCTTAAATGAACAGTGCAAAGAAATAGAAGAAAACAATAGAATAGGGAGGACCAGAGATCTTTTCAAGAAAATTGGACAGATGAAGGGAACATTTAATGCAAAAATGGGCATGATAAAGGACCAAAATGGCAGGGACCTAACAGAGGCAGAAGAGATTAAGAAGAGGTGGCAAAATTACACAGAAGAACTATACAAGAATGAGCTTAATGTCCCTGATAATCACAATGAGGTGGTCACTGACCTCGAGCCAGACATCCTAGAATGTGAAGTGAAGTGGGCCTTAGAAAAGCTGAGCAACAACAAAGCAAGTGGAGGTGACAGTATTCCAGCTGAGCTATTCAAAATCTTAAAAGACAGTGCAGTAAAAGTGCTACACTCAATTTGCCAGCAAATTTGGAAAACTCAACAGTGGCCACAGGATTGGAAAAGATCAGTTTACATTCCAATTCCAAAGAAAGGCAGTGCCAAAGAATGTTCAAACTATCGCACCATTGCACTCATTTCTCATGCTAGTAAAGTCATGCTTAAAATCCTACAAGCTAGACTTCAGCAGTATGTGGATCGAGAACTACCAGAAGTACAGGCAGGATTTCGAAGAGGCAGAGGAACTAGAGATCAAATTGCCAACATACGCTGGATCATGGAGAAAGCTAGAGAGTTCCAGAAAAACATCTACTTCTGCTTCATTGACTATGCTAAAGCCTTTGATTGTGTGGATCATAACAAACTGTGGCAAGTTCTTAAAGAGATGGGAGTACCAGACCATCTTATTTGTCTCTTGAGAAACCTATATGCGGGTCAAGAAGCAACAGTGAGAACTGGACATGGAACCACTGATTGGTTCAAAATTGGGAAAGGAGTCCGGCAAGCCTGTATACTGTCGCCCTGCCTATTTAACATATATGCAGAGCACATCATGAGAAAGGCAGGGCTAGATGAATCAAAAGTTGGAATTAAGATTGCCGGAAGAAATATCAACAACCTAAGATACGCAGATGATACCACTCTAATGGCAGAAAGTGAAGAAGAACTAAAGAGCCTCTTGTTGCGGGTGAAGAAGGAAAGTGCAAAACTTGGGTTGAAACTTAACATTAAGAAAACCAAGATCATGGCATCTGGCCCTCTCAATTCCTGGCAAATAGATGGGGAAGAAATGGAGGTAGTGACAGATTTTATTTTCCTGGGCTCCAAGATCACTGCAGATGGGGACTGTAGCCAAGAAATTAAAAGACGCTTGCTCCTGGGGAGGAAAGCCATGGCAAATCTAGACAGCACACTAAAAAGCAGAGACATCACCCTGTCAACAAAAGTGCGTATAGTCAAGGCTATGGTCTTCCTAGTTGCAATGTATGGCAGTGAAAGTTGGACCATAAGAAAGGCTGAGCGCCAAAGAATTGAGGCCTTTGAACTATGGTGCTGGAGAAGACTCCTGCGAGTCCCTTGGACTGCAAGGCGATCAAACCGGTCAGTCCTAGAGGAGATCAATCCTGACTGCTCTTTAGAAGGCCAGATCCTGAAGCTAAAACTCAAATACTTTGGCCACCTAATGAGAAGGAAGGACTCACTGGAGAAGAGCCTAATGCTGGGAAAGATCGAGGGCAATAGAAGAAGGGGACGACAGAGAATGAGGTGGCTGGATGGAGTCACTGAAGCAGTAGGCATGAGCTTAAATGGACTCCAGAAGATGGTAGAGGACAGGAAGGCCTGGAGGAATGTTGTCCATAGGGTCGCGATGGGTCGGACACGACTTCGCAGCTAACAACAACAACAACATCTCCACTAAGATGTTTCACTCCTGATGGAAGGAAGGAAGGAAGGAAGGAAGGAAGGAAGGAAGGAAGGAAGGAAGGAAGGAAGGAAGGAAGGAAAGTTTATTACTGTTATTAAAGTTTCCAATAGAAAAACAATTGGTTGAGAGAAAAGTGACTGCAGTCTTCATGCATACTGTTATTCATACTGAAAATAAAAGCATTCAAATGCTTTGGATGAAATACTTTACACTTATGATAAGAAGTCCATCTGAGAAAATGATATCTTTCTTCATACATGAAGCATGCATCTTTCTACATACAGTTTACATAGATCCATAATAGCATCAACCTGTATTTTTGCACATTGTAAATTGATACAGTAAGATATAGAATAGAATAGAGCTGGAAGAGACCACAGAGGTCTTATAGTCCAGCCCCCTGCTCAAGTAGGAGAACCTATAACATTTCAGACAAATGACTGTCTAGCTCTAGCCTCTTCTTCAACATCTCCAGTGATGGAGTGCCCACAATTTTTGAAGGTAAGCTGTTCCACTGGTTAATTGTCCTCACTGTTAGGAAGTTCCTCCTTAATTCCAGGTTGCTTATCTCTTTCATCAGTTTCCAACCATTGTTTCTTGTCCTGCCTTCTGGAGAATAATTTGAACCTCTCTTCTTTGTGGCAGCCCCTCAAATCCTGGAATACTGTTATCATGTCACCCCTATTTCTTCTTTTCTTTAGACTAGCCAGACCCAATTCCTGCAGCCATTCTTCATATGTTTTAGTCTCCAGGCCTTTGATCATCTTAGTTGCTCTTCTCTGAATTTTTACTGTTTTTGAGCCAGATCTTGCCTAATCTGTACTTATACCTTTGATTTTTCCTGCCTAATGTAAAACTTTGCTTTTTTCCGCATTAAAATTCTTTTTGTTCAAGTTTGTCAAGATCTTTTTGGATCCTGAGCTGGTCTTCTAGGGTGTTAGCTATTCCTACCAATTTAATGTCATTTGCAAATTTGATGAGTTCCCCTTCTATTCCCTCATCTAAGACATTTATGAAGATATTGAAGAGTACTGGGCCTAAGACAGAGCCTTGTAGTATCTCACTGCATACCTCTCTCCATGTGGATGTAGTACCACTGAGGACTACTCATTGAGTATGATTTGTCAGCCAAGTACAAATCCATCTGGTGGTAATGTTGTCCATTCTGCTTCTTTCTAGCTTATCAAGAATTGGGTTGTGATCTACTTTGTCAAATTTCTTACTGAAATCTACGTATATTACGTCAACGGCATTTCACTGGTCTACTAATTTAGTCACTTTATCAAAGAATGAAATAAAATTTGTTTGGCATGATCTGTTTTTAGCAAACCTGTGCTGGCTACTAGTTATAACTTTAATTGGTTCTAATTGTTTGCAGATCTGTTTTTTTATTATATTTTCCAGGATCTTCCCAGATATTGATATTAGACTGATTGGTCTGTAGTTTCCTGGGTCTGTTTCCCCCCCCCCTTCTTGAAAATGGGAACCACATCAGCCCTTTTCCAATCCTCAGGTATTTCCCTGATGCTCCAGGATTTTTGAAAGATATGGTAGTATCGTTCTGAGATAACATCTGCCAGCTTCTTCAGAACTCTGAGATATAATCTGTCATGTCCCAGTGATTTATCTTTGTCAAGGTCGGATAGGCATTCTCCTATCATTTTCTTGCTTATTTTAATTTTTTGTTTCTAGTTTGTACTTTGCAGTAGGTGTTTTTTTTTGGTATGTTGGGCTATAATTTTCTTTTGTGTGAAGGCTAATGCAAAGAATGAGTTAAGCAGCTCTGCTTTCTCCCTACTGTCTGTTATTTCCTTGCCATCTTCTCTCTTTAGTGGACCTACAGTTTCTTTGACTTTATTAATACTTTGTGTAGCACTACCCACTGGAGTCTGGGTTCTCCTGGCCCTCTTGGTATTGCTGCTGGTTCACAGTAGTCCCTCACTTAAGCACTTCTGCTTGGCTAGAACATGTGATGAGGTGGTAGTCAGTCTCTCTCAGCAGACAGATCATGTGATGGGGTGCTGGTCAGTTTCAGCAGGCAAGTCATGTGCAGGGAAAGTATTCAAATGGCTGGCCAGCTCTTCTTTTTATTTTTTCTTCTTCTTCCTTCTCTCTCCATCAGGCTTGCCCTACAGAAGCCTCTCCTATCCTACCCCTTTCCTGTCTCAGGCTTGCCCCAAAGAAGCCTCTCCTACCCTATCCCCTTCTCTCCCTCAGGCTTGCCCCATAGAAGCCTCTCCTATTCTATCTCTTTCTCTCCCTCTGGCTTGCCCCACAGAAGTGGATAGTCTTGAGGGACGACAGGAGACAGCAGGCACGGTCAAACAACGCGTTTATTGGGCAGAGGTCCCGGGCGAACTCACTGCCAGGAATCTCTCGTATTTATAGTAAACAGGGTCAACAACAATAACAATCAAGAACCAATAAACAAGCAAGAATCTCCCGCCAGACTAGGACGCCCAATAAGAAGGAGACCGGCAAAAGGTAGGCGCGGCTGAACGGCTGTTGCCGGGGCCAGCTGGCAGCTTTTGACAGCTCCGGCAGAGCTGCGCATGCGCGGCTCTCTGGCATTTGACAGCTGTCAGTGCACTGCGCATGTGCGGCAGTTTGACAGCTGTCGGAGCTGGCCGGTTTGACAGCTGTCAGTGTACTGCGCATGCGCGGCAGTTTGACAGCTGTCAGAATCGGCCGCTAGCCGCGTGTGTGTGAGGGGATTGCCGCGGCAGCCTTTTGACGGCTGTCAACGGCTGCCGGGGATCCCTTATGGATGTGAGCGGCTGTTTATGACAGAATATGTAACACCCCTTCCCCCCTTGCCCCTGGAAGTTCAACTGGGGGCTGTCCCGCTAGTCCTGGTGCTGGCCCATTCATAGTCTGCCAAGTACAAGGGAGCCTTCCGCGTTCTGGAGGAGCGACGGAGGCTTGGGCTGGGTTGACTTGTGCAGGGCTGGTCTTCCCTTTCCCCGGTGGGTGGAATTTCGGGGTTGGAAGGTCGGGGGTCGTCGGCAGCGTCAGGAACGAGCGGCAATGGGCTGGGAGGCGATGGTGCTTGTGGAGAAATTAGAGTGTCCGGTTGGGGTCTGGAACTGTGGTTTTGCGGTGTGCGGTTCCTTAGTTGGTTAGCGTGTCTCCGAATGAGCCTTCCGCCTCCTAGGTCGACGAGGTAGGAGACTGGACCCGTTTGGTCGGAGATCACGCCCTGTAGCCACTTGTCGCCGACCCCGAAGTTCTTTGCCCAAATGGGCTGGCCGGGAGGGAAGACCTTGGCAGTCGGTGCGATGGTTGGTTCGGCGGCCGCCCTGTCGGGATGCAATCGGTCCAGTTTCGTGACTAGGCGGCGCCCCCAACGGAGTTCTGCCGGAGACTTGCCGGTGGTGGTGCATGGTGTGGAGTGCTGGGCCAGGAGGTATTTTGCCAGTCTGCAGTGCCAGTCGCCGGAGATGATCTTTCTTAAGGCATCTTTGGTTGCCTTTACCATGGCCTCTGCGAGACCGTTCGAGGAGGGGTGAAAAGGCGCGGAGGTGGCGTGCCTAATCAAGTTGGCCTTGATGAAAACCTGGAAGTCAGTGGAAGTGAATTGGGGGCCGTTGTCAGATACGATGACATCAGGCAACCCGTGGGTGGCAAACACCCTCCTCAAACCCCTAATTGTGGCTGCTGAGGTTGTGGTGGTGACCGGAATGACCTCGAGCCATTTGGAAAAACTATCTACAATTATTAGAAAATTTTGTCCCTGGAATGGGCCGGCGTAATCGACATGGATTCGGGACCAGGGGTTTTTTGTCACCTCCCACTTATGGACAGGGGCGTGAGGGAGCGGCGGCCTGGTCTGTTGGCACAAGTTGCAGGTTGCGACAAAGTGTTTGATGTCTGCATCGAGCCCTGGCCACCACAAGTAGCTGCGGGCGAGAGCTTTCATCTTGACCACCCCTGGGTGGCCTTCGTGAAGGGAGGCTAAAACTTGTTGCCTGTGTGGGGCGGGTACGATGACCCTGCTGCCCCAAAGGACGCAGCTGAGGTGGGCTGACAGTTCCAGGCGCCTTAGGAAAAAAGGCTGAAATTCTGGCCCCGGGGATGTGGATTGCCAGCCGCTTTGGACCCAGGTCAGAACCCTGCCCAGGATTTTGTCAATGGTGGTTGCTGCAGCTATTTCTTTGGCGGAAACAGGATGGTCAGGCAAGTCCTGGATGGCCATGATTTGGCCGGCGGGTGCAGGGTCTGGGTCCAGGTTGGGCAGGGGCAGTCTGCTAAGGCCATCTGTGTGGCCCATTTCCTTGCCTGGTTTATGCTCAATTTTGAAGGAGTATGCTGCTAAGAATGTTGTCCAGCGAAGCATTCTGGGCGATAGAATTTGCGGGGTCAATTTGTCCCAGGTGAAGAGCCCTAGCAGGGGTTTGTGGTCAGTGAAGATGGTAAAATGGCAGCCGTATAAGTAATCGTGAAATTTCTTCACGCTCGCCACCAGTGCTAGGGCTTCCTTGTCAATTTGCGCGTAATTGCGCTCGGCTTTGGACAAGGTCCTGGAGTAATATGCGATGGGCGACTGAGTCCCATCGCTATGGAGATGGCTGAGGACAGCGCCTATGCCATAGGGGGAAGCGTCGCAAGCGACACAGAGGGGCATTTTGTCTTTGTAGTGTGTGACGGTGGACTTGCTAGAGAGAAGTTGTTTTAAATTGTTAAAGCTGTCTTCGTGGGCTTGAGTCCAGAGCCACTGGGCTCCTTTGTCTAATAGCCTATGGAGCGGCTCTGCTATGGAGGCTTTGTGGGGAAGGAAAGCATGATAGAAGTTTATTAGACCCAAAAAGGCTTGTAATTCAGCCTTATTTTTGGGGGGTGGAGCTGCCCTGATGGCTTTGACCTTAGAATCCGTGGGGTGGAATCCATTAGCGTCAATTTTGTACCCCAGGAATTCCGTAGAAGGAACTCCGATGGAGCACTTTTCTTTTTTTAATTTGAGGCCGGCGGTGCGAAATCTTTGAAGCACCTCTCGCAGCCTGTCAGCTAGTATGTCTTCGGATTCCCCTGCGATGAGCACGTCATCGAAATAGGGGCAGACCCCAGGGATTCCCTTAAGAGTCTGCTCCATGGTTTCCTGGAATATTCCAGGTGCTACTGCTATCCCGAACTGCAGGCGATTCACTTTGAACGCTCCGCGGTGGGTCACTATGGTTTGGGCACTGGCGGTCTGTTCTGAGACCGGCAGCTGCAAGAATGCGTGGGCTAAATCTAATTTGGCAAATATCGAGCCTGCCTGAATAGAAGAAAGCACGTCCCTGACAGCTGGGACTGGGTAGGCGTGAGGGTTCAGAGCCCTGTTCAGGGTGGCTTTATAGTCCGCGCAGAGGCGGACCTCCCCGTTGGGTTTGACAGGGGTGACTATGGGGGTCTCCCAAGTGCCCCCATCTGTGGGTTCTATGACTCCCAGCCCGATTAGTCTGTCTAGCTCTGCGTCAATCTTGGGTTTGAGGGCGAAGGGGACTTTCCTAGCCTTGATCCTGATGGGCAGGACTTCTGGATTTAATTTTAGGTCAATGGGGGGGCCATTGAATTTCCCCAGCGACCCGTCAAACACGTCTGCGAATTGTTGGCAGACGGCCTGTAAATGGTGAGGCTGGAAGTGGTTCACGCCCAAAATTTTTATCCCTAGGGGCTCGAACCAGTCGAGGCCAATGAGACTGGCTCGTTTCCCTGTTGTGATTTGGGCTGTTAATTCCCCCTGGAAATGTTGGTAGCCAATAGAGAGCCTCGTTTCCCCTTTTAATTTGATGGGGGCGCCCTGGAAATCAGCTAGCAGGATTTTTGAGGGGGTAATAGGAAAACGGCGCCTGCATTGGCGCGCGATCCCTTGGAGAGTGTCCCAGGACAGAATGGAGACTGAGGACCCAGAGTCCACCTCCATTTCGCAGGGAATTCCCTGAATCCGGACCTGAATTTTAATTTTGGGGCGGATAAAGCTGGTGGTTAGGGCCCCCTGGTCCGTATTGGTGGTCATGACAGATGACCGTAAGGCCTTTTCTGACAATTTAGGGGAGGGAATATTACCTTCCTGGGCCGCCTCCAGGTCATGAAGGGTCTCGCGGCCGGTGCTGCGGCAGGCGGAGCGAATGTGGCCCGTTTTTCCACAGCCATGGCACTTGGCGTTTTGAAATTTGCAAGACGCCCTGGCATGGTTGCCACCGCAGCTGGCACACTTGGAGCGGTTGGTGGTCTCCCTTTGGCCTCCGGCCGGACGGTCTTGCCCTTTGTCTCCCTCCCGGCGAGTTTGGGGGTTGCTGGGTCTCGGACGGATGGCGTCCACATCAGTTTTCTGCTCAGTTGTTCCTGGGTCGGCACTTCTAGGGCAGTCGTGGTGAACTGACCCGGTGAAGGGATTTCCAGGTGGCAGCGCGTCTTCCCGATGGCTGTCTTCATATGCCATAATTTCTATAGTTAGTTCGGCCAGGTCCATCGTCGGCCTTGTGACGAGCTTTTTCTGGAGCTTCAGGTTCCTCAGACCGACGATGACCTGGTCCCTTATGCGGTCCTTGAGGTCCGGGAAACGACAACGACGGGCCGCTTGTCGGACCGTGGCTATGAATGCCTTGGCCGACTCGCCTGGTCGCTGATACTGGCGGGCGAAGTTCAAACGCCAGTACAGCTCGGACCGTCTCGGAGCAAAATGGCGGTTGAGGCGGTCGACCAGCTCGGCATAGGGCACAGAAGCCACCAGAGCAGGGTCGCAGAGCCCTACGGCGACATCGTAGACCGCCGGGCCGCTGAGGCAAAGGAGCGCCGCGGCTTTGGGGTGATCCTTGACAATGTTGTTGACGAGGAGGTACCCCTCCACTTGCCCGAGATGTGATTCCCAGCCCTCGGGCTGGGAGACATCAAATTCTCGGACGTGCCCAAGGTTTGACATGCTGTCAGGTCCACGGGTCTGCTTAGGACAGAGTGCGTGGAGGGCTCTCCCGACCAGCAAGTGACTTCAGCGGTGTCGGCTGGTGGGACGGCTTCCCTCCTTCACTTGTGGCTTCAGCTAGTGACTTCAGCTATCAAGCAGACCCGTATCCCACCTTCATCGCCAGGTGGATAGTCTTGAGGGACGACAGGAGACAGCAGGCACGGTCAAACAACGTGTTTATTGGGCAGAGGTCCCGGGCGAACTCACTGCCAGGAATCTCTCGTATTTATAGTAAACAGGGTCAACAACAATAACAATCAAGAACCAATAAACAAGCAAGAATCTCCCGCCAGACTAGGACGCCCAATAAGAAGGAGACCGGCAAAAGGTAGGCGCGGCTGAACGGCTGTTGCCGGGGCCAGCTGGCAGCTTTTGACAGCTCCGGCAGAGCTGCGCATGCGCGGCTCTCTGGCGTTTGACAGCTGTCAGTGCACTGCGCATGCGCGGCAGTTTGACAGCTGTCGGAGCCGGCCGGTTTGACAGCTGTCAGTGTACTGCGCATGCGCGGCAGTTTGACAGCTGTCAGAATCGGCCGCTAGCCGTGTGTGTGTGAGGGGATTGCCACGGCAGCCTTTTGACGGCTGTCAACGGCTGCCGGGGATCCCTTATGGATGTGAGGGGCTGTTTATGACAGAATATGTAACAAGAAGCCTTTCCTTTTCTATCCCCTTTCCACTCTCAAGCTTGCCCCACAGAAGCCTCTCCTCTTCTATCCCCTTCTCTCCCTCAGGCTTGCCCCACAGAAGCCTCTCCTATTTCTTTCTCTCCCTCAGGCTTGCTCCACAGAAGCCTCTCTCATTCTATCCTTTTCTGTCCCTCAGGCTTACCTTATAAAAGCCTCTCTCATTCCTCCTATTGTCCTCTCTCCCAGGCCTATCCCCCCACAACCTGGGCCTCAGCAGAGCCTCCACTCCTCTCTGCCCTCTTACTGACGCCTCCCCCAGGCATTTCCCAGCACTGCCTCTTCAGCTCACCCTACCACCAATACAACTGAAAGAAACTTTTTTTATTGTCCTTGATTTCTGTTGCTAGTCTTTGTTTATTCTGAGCCTTTGCTTTCCTGACTTCATCTTTGCTTGTTCTGGCTGTCTGCTGATAATCAGCCTTAGTTATTTGTCCCTCTTTCCATTTTTTGTACTTGTCCTTTTTGTCATTCAGTTTGTCAGAGAGATCTTTGTGCAGCCATGCTGGTTTCTTCTTGAATTTCTTCTTGTTATTTTTTAAGTGGTATTGTGCTGGTCTGGGCTTTTACGATCACATTTTTCAGAGTTTCCCATGCTTATTGAGTTGTTTTCCCTTTTAAGGATTTTCATCCATGGAATCTTTCCTAGGTTCTCACTGAGTGTGTGTTGCATTGTATATATTGAAATTGCTGTGTATTCTTACAATAATGAGCACTGATCTTAGAAATCAAATAATATAAAAACTATGAGTGGAAAATTGCTTTTATTAAGAGAGTAAAACTTTTTTTCATTTGTTCTATATCTATTATGTGATATATACATTTGTGGTATTGTACTAAAAAGACAGAAACAAATTCAATTTCCACATTATTCAGACTGAGGATCAGGGAGATTTTATGAAGTATCAAAAGAAAAGAATATATTTAAATTTCATCATTATTCAATTCACTTGTTCATGAAGATATAGCTCAGCCAACACTTAGGAGCAAGAAGGTAAAATATATCTGGGAATAGCTGCAACATTTTAGAGAAAACATCTAAAGATTACAGGATTCATTCAACCATCAAATAAGCCTTAGTATCATAAAATATTAGCAAAAGGAGAAAAAAAAGAGCTGATAGAAAGGTATGGGTTAAAGAAGAGGAGTTGAGAAAAAGGCATCCAGATGTTAAAAATGTGATTCCTACAGGGGGAAGAACTCCATTACTTTGTCAGATAAAAAATTGTCTGGTTCATATCAAGAATTGATTTGTAAACATATGGTGGAAAAGATGCCAATGGGGAGACATAATGAAATCTCTTATTTTAATTTAGTGAGTTTTCATCTTGCTATCTCCCCTTATCCTGCAAAAATGAGAAAATGGGAAATGAAGAGGAAAATGGAATGCAGAGAAAGGAATGGTGTGGAATAAAAGCATCTGGAATCCAACATGGAAACAATATACATCTTTCTTTTATGAAATATCCCTCTTGCTTTTGTTTATAAAAGTATATTTCTCTCAGTAGTAACACTGAAGAATTCACCCATAACCATAACTTCTAATTCAAATTATTGTTGTCATGAAAACATCACCAATATCAACAAACAAATAAAACAATAATTACTTTCATATGTATGAGAAAAATTCAGAAATAGTAATTTCTATATTAACTCACTGAAAAAGGAATGTTAAAATGTCTATATATGAACTGTTTAGGAAAAATGCAGTCTTAATACATTTATTTAAATTAACATAGTTCATTACCTAGTAATTCATTCCAATGCAAACTAAAATTATTTAAACTAAGGTAATAAACTGTAAATACATATAAACTATTTTTAACATGTAGAGCAAGAATTGAACAAAAATAAAAGGAGGTTTTTGATGTATTTTTCTTGGAGGTTTTTTTGATATATTTTTCTTTTTTCTAAGCTTGGTCTTATTTGAAATCTAAAATCAAGATCCCAAACTCAATATACATAAATAAGGCAGATTTAATAGAATAGTTCATTAAGTTTATCTCTTGATTAAGAGAAAGAAGCATTGCATCTCCTTGTGCTTATTAATGAGACAAAGTTTGTTATATATAACTGTAAATGTCATAAAAATGTCATTTACAAATGATAGTGTCTGTTCTGTCAGATATGGTCTCACTTGATCCGCAAATGATATCCTACAACTCTTGTCTTACTTGGAAAGATAAGTCAAAAACATGTCATGTTTCACACTAGGGCTAGCAGTAATCATAGTTCTCCAGTATTCATGTTTTAACAAGGTTTGGTAGCAAATTCCAAGACACGTCAGCTAACTTAAAACGTATTGTAGAGAACAATGAAAACACAATTGACAACCTACTGAAATTCAAAGAAAGCAAAGACATGCAATTAGTCTTGGGGTTAATGACTACTCATTTACTTACCAAGAGCCTTGGTGGAGCAGTGGGCTAATGCCTCCTTAAGTAACACCAGCTGCTTGCAATTAGTGCAGGTTCGAGTCCCACCAGGCTCAAGGTTGACTCAGCCTTCCATCCTTCCGAGGTAGGTAAAATGAGGACCCAGATTGTTGGGGGCAATTAAGCTGACTTTGTAATAATGCCGCTTGGGGTGTGTGTGAAAGCCCTAATAAGCAGGCATATACATAGAATGAAGGCTACTGCTAAGCTTGTAAGCCGCCCTGAGTCTTCGGAGAAGGGCGGGATATAAATGGAATTAAAATAAATAAATAAATAAATAAATTTAGTGAACATTCAAAGTTATGATGGTATGGAATAATTGGTATTTACAGCTTCCTCCATCTTCCAGTCATCCTACTGGTTCCCAGTCAACCAGCTTGCACTTGTACAATTGTTCTAGCTTGCCAAGATCACATGATCACCATATATGAAATACCCTGTTTACTCCCCACAAACAAAATCAACTGGGAAGCTGGCAGGAAAGTTCACAAGTCAACTCTGTTAAATCATTTTTCCTCCCATGGCTGTTTGTCCTGAGGAGCCTGATTTCTCCCTGTGGACCTTCCTCATATAGCAGCAGCCACCCTCACCCCAATGCACTCATGTAACACTGTGGGAACTCCCCATAAATCTTCCACTATTCAGTAACAGCCACTCTCTAGCCCCGGTGTGGTTGTGCAATACCACAGCAGCCTTCTATACATCTTCTCCCAGCCACTTATACCCTCATATGCTTGCACTACCATTACAGTCATTTGCCCACCTATCAACCTTCTTGCAAGATGCTCAGGACTTTCCCATTGACTATGCTTGTTGGAAGCCAGCATAAAGTTGCAAGGAGATCCTTGCTTAACAACCTGTGATTCTCAATTAATGACAGCAAAAGGGACTGCTGGGATTGCTGTCACTAAGTGATGAGGTGTTATGTCACACTTTTCAACTCTGAGATTTGTCTGTCTTTAGTTTGGAAGTATTAGATCCTGATTCACAAGCCTTAATCCTCACAACACTGAAAACATCTAAAGAGAAGAAACAGACATTTCTACGGACTTTCTCAGCCTGCATCCAACCACATCATGAACATTCCTCAACAACTTCATCTTTTCTGCCAAGTCATTGCCTTTCTCTAATTTACAGCCCATTCCTGAGACATCTTACATTTATCCATTGCTCTTCCCATATTACAATTTTCCTCTTTCATCGTGCAGCAAGTCATGGCAGTTTTGCTATCATGTTATTAGTACACCACTATCATTTTCTACTAGGTGGATGGACAGTGTTGCTCTGTGGCCATGAGGAACAGCCAGAAAATCTTGGAGCACCTTCTTTATAGCAAATTATATTGGATACTTCCTCCTTCTTTTCTTCTTCTCAGATATTTGCTTTCATTTGACTAATACACTTAGGAGTATCTCTTTTGTACAAGTTGTGTAACCCATCCAGTGAGGACAGTCCAGGATGATGTAGCAGTTATGCCTTCAGTTGGCATTTATTGCCACCAACTTTGTTTGTTGAAACAGTTATATATAAATGTTATAAAGAAAGAAAGAATAACTGGTATTAAGCTGCACAGGCCTGGGCTTCTAAGTCATGCTATCTTCTGAGACATTTTATCAGATTAAAATTCCCTCCTGTTCCATTATCCAAAATTAGGCTAGGTTGCAGAAATCCATTCTGCCACTGAAGAGCAGTAAAATAATTAATCTGATGATCATCCACATTTCTGCAGCCTAATTTTGTAACTCTAGAAATTTAGATTCTGCTTCTTCCTGACTGATAGTCATTAGAAAAAGAATAAAAGCTTCCAGCAAACCTTTATTTTGTTGTTTAAAGTTCAAAACAACAGAAGCTGCTCAGTGATTTGCCAAAGAGGCCCCAGAAATGTTCAGTTCTAGAGGTAGAAGGAATTGATCTAAAATCATTCATCTAACAGAACTCTCTAGCAACTTGCACTGTTAAAAGTTACCCATTTATATACAGTGCTTATATTTAAACTTATGGAATGAAAAAAAATGATTGGCAGCCTCCAGTTCTGGCAAAAAAAAGTGATTTGTGAAGCAGTTGCTAGTGTTAATCCCAGCTTTAATATTTCTAATTAATTAACCTTGGCTACAGCAACTGTAAATCACAAAGCAAAGGATTAGTTTAAGTTATCAGAGAATAAAATGAATCCATTATTTAAATGAGAAGAAATATTTGGAAACAGTTGCTGTAAATCCACCAAAGCTTTAAATAATATTTAAACAAGAAAGCACATGTTAAATAGCCTATCTGATTCCTCTAAGAAGCCTACCACAGTTGTAATTAGAGAAAAAAACATTAGGTATTTTAATAGTTACTTTGGGTTGCATGCATCCAAATCTCGTGGATATAGACCTTGTCCTGTGTTTAAACAGCAGGATAACTTAGAGCATATGAGTTTCTGTTACTATAGTATAGTGCATACAGAGGGCATACCTATTGCCTATAGATAGAATCTACCAGCCATTTATTATTTAACTGTATTTAAATACATTATGTAAAACAAGTTTCCTTGATCCTCCATACATGTTTCATTGTCACCAACAACATGCCAAAATAGTAAGTTTATTAATCATAATGCATAAAGATAACAGAAATTCTGATACAGCACATCTGGAGGGTTCAGACAATAAACCATTACTTGATCAGACTAAAAGTCTATTTAATGCAGCTTCTTATTTCTTCAATAGTCAATTGGATATCTATGAGAAATCTAATATGTGTGCAACAGCATTTTTGAACTTGGGATCCTTTCCAATAACATGATCTCTGAATTGAAAGTTATATGTAGTCAACATGATTTGTAGCCAAGAACAGCCTTTTTCTTCATGAATATGCACATGTATTCACACATTTTGCTTGTCTACTCTTCATTAGTATGCAGGGACTGCTGAACTATGTATGGATCTGCACAGAAACACACTTTGCCAGACACAATATTTATGTTAATGACTTAATGCTAGAAAAGAATAAAAACTTTCCACAGAATTGCCACAATCACAAATACAAAAATTATAAATCTACTAATCATAAACAGATTGTTTTACATATCAGATAGTGGCACAAGGAAAGAATAATCAGATCTGGGATTCTATAATCTCAGCTGGTCTGCCAAATCAGATTCTGTGCATCTTCTAGCACTCAGACAATTTTAAAGCAGCAAGTAGTAGATTTTCACTTACATTACATTAACTACATTTATGGGCAGCTAACCTAACTACTTGATTGAAGAGGCCACATTCAAGTAATTTAATACACTACTTTTCTAATATGATAGTTACCAACAAATGAAATTTTTCTATATTAATGTTCTTAATTAACTGCTGCTTTATACACTCTGCTATTTAATTCAACTTTAGACTGCTACATAAATTAGGTGTCCATGCACATATAGTATGTTATTTATAATCAAATACATTAGCATTAAGAAATAGCTCCTATATAAATATATAAATTTTATTAAGGCAGTACAGTGCATACATGTATATGTATGTAAGTATGTATGTATGTTTTGTATATCACATATACAAAAATCTATAACTCTTATCTATTTAATTATTATAATATTTTATAAATTGTTAATGGCTTTTTAAAAATTCTAAGTAAAGAGGTTAATCAGTCTTCTTATATGTTCATGAAAGAATGTATAACTGTTAAATATTGTTACCTCCTATATGAAATGTGTGCCATAGTTTGAGCACACATAAATAAATATTATTTATAGGATATTTGTAGACTACCCCAGTTATGAAAGTCTAACTAGGAGTTTAGAAAATCCAGAAATACAGAAGATAAAAAATAAAATCATACAAAGAAAGAACAGTCAATTTAGGTGGGTAGAATAAAGTCAATAGGCATGATAGAATTCTCATTTTGTGGTGAATGTAAAGAAAAAAGAATGTGTATCTTCAAGGGAAGTATACTTCAAAATGCAGAAGCCACTTGCCCATCTGACGAAACCTCCCTACAGTTCCTGTAGTGTGTGATTATTCGATAAGACACTAACAGGTTTTATTAAGATATTCAGATCAAATAATAATAATAATAATAACAACTTTATTGTCACTTTGAATCAGCATACATCAAAATGAAATTTCGTTGCATACAGCTCTCAAAGGATCACCACCATACACTCCTTGTTTGTGGCCAGCTCAGGTTTCAGAACATCCATTTTCATCTCTATGAGCGAATGATGTCAAACAGGGCAGATGAAAACGAAGCTCCATGTGGATTAACCCTCAAATTATTTCTGCATGACTACCTTGCCTCCTTTTTGTAGTGTATGCTGCTAGCATACACAGGAAATGCCAGCGCAGCAGGGGGCTGGACAGCTCCAGGTGATAACCGCTAAGGCGGGAAAAGCCGGAATGGAGTGAGTCATTGACAGCCCCAGGCATGGTCAGCTCTGGCGGGAAGCCAGGGTTCAAACCTATTGGCCACCTGCACTGGCGGGAAGCCCAGGTTCAAATCCATTGGTCATCATTCACCTGGGCAGGTATAATAAACACCAGGTAAACCCCTTTGTCCCAGATTCATTCCTGATCCAAATAAACAAAGTACTACCCAGCTCCAGTGTCTGTCTCTCTGTGTGACCACACGACTTTGCACTGGCGATGAAGGTGGGATCCTGCACCGGACAACGCTAGCCGCGGACGGAATCCAACCGGCAGCCCCGGATCCAGACGCAGGACAACCGAGACGACGGGATGACACAACTGGGTCAGTATCCCCTTTTCAATAGCAGCCGCCCCGAGGAGTGGGAAGCGTTCGTGGGGCAGCTCGAATGCTACCTACGAGCGAACGGGGTGAAGGAGGACCGGCAGAGAGCGGCGGTGCTGCTCTGCAGCTGCGGCACGGAAACGTACCAGCTGGCGGTCGGTCTCTGCGCTCCCGATGACATCCACTCCGTCGGGTTCAACGAGTTGCTGGCGAAGCTGACTGAACATTTCAGGCCCGAGACGTCCGAGATCGCCTGGTGGTATCGTTTCAAGAAGCGGGACCAGCGACCAGGTGAGTCTGCCAAACAATACATGGCAGCTCTGAGGCAGGCAGCTCGCCTCTGCAATTTTGAAAATTTAGAAATCAGGCTGCGGGATCGGCTGTGGGTTGAGGGACAGGAAGCTGCGCCAGAAACTTTTTGCCAAGCAGAAACTGACCCTGAGGGATGTCCAAGACGAATTCCTAGCCTGGGATGCAGCCGAGGAGTCCGAGGTGAGGGAAGGCGGATCCATCCACCAGGTGAGAAGGGGCAGCGACGCAGATGGGGCAGAGCTGGAGGTGGATGCCATCAACCGACCACAGCGATCCTTCAACCCCAACCGAGACATCATGAAAGAACCGAGACCAGCCACGGCAGTCGTGAGAGACCAGGAGTGCAGATGCGGAGCGAACGGACCCCGGTCTACCCAGCTCCATGGCCACAGCGCGAATCGCCCCCGGTCTACCCAGCATTGCGGTTGCGGCTCCCGGTCTACCCAGAACAGCGGCTGCGGACAACACCGGTCTACCCAGTGCTCCGGCTGCGGCGCGAACGGCTCCCGGTCTACCCGCTGTGCGAGCTGCGGAGGACAGCATCCCCGGTCTACCTGCCGTTTCAAGTCGGCGAAGTGTCGGGCGTGCGGAAAAACAGGGCACATCGCAGCGGTCTGCAGAAGCAAGCAGCGGGACAACCTGCACGAGGTGGAAGCCGAGTTCCAGTATCCCACAGGTACCAGGAAGCAGTTGCAGGGACTGACTGTGAGTCACACAACGGGACGGCCTGGCGTTTTCCGAACAGGGGCTCCTGCGGCGTTAACACCAAAAATAAAACTGAGGGTGAGGTTGCAAGGGGTCCCCTGCATGATGGAGTTGGACTCAGGGTCAGCCGTGTCCATCATCTCCGCCAAAACGTTTTTGGACATTTGCAAGCGGAGCGGCCAGTGGGTTCCCTTGAGGTCATCCAGACTGACCCTCTCCGACTTCCAAAATTCACCGATTAAAGTCCGGGGAGAGGCGTCAGTGTGGGTGCAGTACAAGGGATTCATGGGCAAATTAAGTGTGCTGGTCGTCGAGGGCCAGCGGACTAGCCTTCTGGGGTTAGGGTGGTTTAACGCGCTGGGCATCGGAATCACAGGGATTCACCAGACACAGAGCCATTTGTCCCCAGAAGCTGTTTGTAAGGAATTTGCGGACGTGTTCGATGGGCAGTTGGGAAGGTACACGGGTCCCCCAATCTCATTTAGGCTAGATCCCCAGGTGCAACCCATAAGGATGAAGGCAAGGCGAGTCCCATTCGCACTAAAGCAAAAGATAGAGCAGGAATTGGATAAGCTGGTAGACCAGGCGGTGTTAACGCCAGTCGATGGAGCGGAATGGGAAACTCCAATCGTGACGCCACTCAAGGCAAATGGAGAAATTCGTATCTGCGCTGATTATAAGGGGACCATCAACCGAGCTTTAAGTGCCCATTCCTATCCGGTCCCTGCAGTCAGTAGCATCCTAGCGTCCCTACAAGGTGGGTCGGTGTTTGCTAAATTAGACCTCGCCTAAGCTTATCAGCAACTGCCGGTAGACCCAGGGGCTGCTAGAGTGCAAACGATCATCACTCACAAGGGAGCATTCCGAGTAGACCGGTTGCAGTTTGGGGTTAGCGTAGCGCCAGGAATTTTTCAGGAGGTGATGGAAAGGACTCTCAAGGGAATACCAGGGGTTTGCCCTTATTTTGACGACGTCCTGATTGCAGCTAGCTCCATGGACGTACTGGCAACCCGTTTGAAGGTGGTCCTTGAGAGGTTCAGGGGGGCAGGTTTGAAACTCAAAAGGGAGAAGTACAAGATTGGGGTAACTGAGACAGAATTCCTGGGGTTCAGGATAGATGCTCAAGGCATCCACCCATCTGCATCAAAGGTGAGGGCAATCAAGGAAGCCCCTGCGCCCAAAAACAAGCCTGAATTGCAGGCATTCTTGGGGCTCCTCAATTTCTACCACGCATTCCTGCCTCACAAAGCCACAATTGCAGAACCACTACACAGGCTGCTTGACAAGCAAGCACCTTGGGACTGGACTGCCAAACATGCCAAAACATTTCAAACACTAAAGGACATGTTAGCAAACAATGCCACAGTCACCCATTTCAGGGAGGACCAGCCAATTTGCCTTGCGTGCGATGCATCCCCTTATGGGATTGGAGCAGTACTCAGCCATCTAAAAGAGGATGGAACTCAAGCTCCCATCGCCTATTACTCCAGGACCCTGTCTGCTGCAGAGCGGAACTACACCCAGATAGACAAGGAGGCACTGGCAGTGGTTGCTGGAGTAAAGAAATTTCATGATTACCTATATGGCAGGGAATTCCTAATCTTCACAGACCACAAACCTTTAATAGGACTATTCACAACAGAGAAGCAAACACCACAGATATTGTCACCTAGGATGTTAAGGTGGTCAATATTTCTCTCTGCATATTCTTGCAAACTGATACACAGACCAGGGAAGGAGATGGGGCATGCTGATGGTCTCAGCAGACTGCCCCTGACGGACAGGGAGCCGGACCCAGCACCGGCTGCCCAAATTCTGGCAATTCAGGAACTGCCAGAATGCCCCCTCAATGCAAGAGACATAGCCACAGAGACCCCAAAAGAAAAAGGTTCTGAGCAGGGTACATTCGTGGGTGAGTAGTGGGTGGCAAGACAAATCACCAGGGCAGGAGTTCACCGCTTACTTTTCAAGAAGGCATGAACTGTCCACACACAAGGGGTGCCTCTTGTGGGGAAACAGAGTCATAATTCCCACGAGGCTCAGGGAAAGAGTTCTCCAATCACTACATGAAGGACACCCAGGGATAGTAAGAATGAAGGCCCTGGCAAGGAGCTACCTATGGTGGCCAGGGTTGGACAAGGAGATAGAAGCACGGGTAGCAGGGTGTTACACATGCCAGAGGACCCGACCAGAACAACCACATGCACCAGTCCACAAGTGGGAGGAAACTCACTCACCCTGGTCCAGGGTGCACATAGACTATGCTGGTCCATTCCAAGGTCACACATTCCTGGTAGTTGTGGATAGTCATTCCAAATGGCTAGAGGTAGTACCTGTAAGCACTATGACATCAGCAGGAACTATCCAAGCATTGAGGGGGATATTTGCTACACATGGGTTGCCTGATGTAATCGTGTCAGATAATGGAACACAATTTACATCCTCGGATTTCTAGGTGTTCCTGAGGACCTTGGGGATTAGACACGTCACCTCGGCCCCCTTCCACCCTGCCAGTAATGGATTGGCAGAGAGATTCGTGAGAACAACAAAAGATGCACTCAAGCGCATAGTACAGGGAGATTGGAAGCAAAGACTAGCCACATTCCTCCTTCACCAACACGCAACACCTTGCACTGCCACAGGCAAAAGCCCAGCGAAACTCAGATGGGGGAGACGCCTCATAACAACATTAGACAGGCTCCATCCAGACAGGGTAGCTGCAGACACTGGGAACCCTAACATCAAAACACGCTTTAACTCAGGAGACCTCATCTGGGCCAGGAACTACAGCACGGGTCATCCTTGGGTGCCAGGGGAAATTTTAGAGCAAACAGGGCCCCTTTCCTACAGAGTAAGGGTGGAGGGGGGACTCCTGTGGAAAAGGCATCTGGACCAGCTGAGGAAAAGGACTCCTGAAAGGGTGGCAGAGGACACACTGGGGGTTGAGGAGGAAGATCCAACACAAGAGCCAACGCAAACACAATCACCTAGGAGGATGGCTGAAGGGGCTAAATGGCAACCCCTGCACAGGCAGGAGTCTGACAGAGAAACCAGGCAGTCACCAGGAATCAACAAATCACACACACAGACACACAACAACCTTCCTCAACAGGAGCTTCAAGAAGGCGAGCATAGCCAGGCCACCATACCTCCGGGAGAACCTGTACCAAGAAGGTCAAGTAGGCCTCACAAGGCGCCAAGCTACCTCGCTGACTATGTACGTTCATAAGGAGGCAACAGAACAACTAAGTGTATCCATTGTAACCATGTGTTTGTAAATATGTATATAGTTGGAGATGGTATGACAGAGGAAAGTCCTCACTATGGGGGAAGGGGTGTAGTGTATGCTGCTAGCATACACAGGAAATGCCAGCGCAGCAGGGGGCTGGACAGCTCCAGGCGATAACCGCTAAGGCAGGAAAAGCCGGAATGGAGTGAGTCATTGACAGCCCCAGGCATGGTCAGCTCTGGCGGGAAGCCAGGGTTCAAACCTATTGGCCACCTGCACTGGCGGGAAGCCCAGGTTCAAATCCATTGGTCATCATTCACCTGGGCAGGTATAAGAAACACCAGGTAAACCCCTTTGTCCCAGATTCATTCCTGATCCGAATAAACAAAGTACTACCCAGCTCCAGTGTCCGTCTCTCTGTGTGACCACGCAACTTTGCACTTTTCTTTTTCTGATTCTATCTCTTCCAACTTTTCCTTAAAGGGGCCTTGCTCCCTTTCACCCCTGGAGCACGCTACTGCCGCCAGCATAAGGAAAATCGTTTTGGATAGAACGGTGCCCAAAACTCATATTATGCTATATAGGACTTTATAAGGGATAAATAGCATGCTAAATAAAGGCAGAATCCAATTTATAATTAGTGCAACAACCCTAAAAACTGATATTAACTAAAATTGCTAGGTTGTCCCATCAGAAGTTTGGCTGTTGCATTCTGAAGGCATTGCAGCTCTAATGTCATATACAAAAACTGTCCTATAAAGTTGCCACTGAAGTACTCAACTACTTACAATCAATTAGTCCAGCCAGTCAACTATTTAGCAATCTAATAGTTCAACTGCTTGACTGCTACTAGGGCATCTTGGTCCCAAAATCGGTATAACTGCTGCATCAGATGGTCTTGTTCCAAGTAGTTAGAACATTCAGAAAAGAAAATCCAGTTGCTGTCTTTAGGAATGAAAAAAAAGTAGTTATAAGTTCTTCTCAAAACAGAAAAGCCAGAATTGCCAAGGAATGAAAAATTGAGTTTCAGAAAATTCAACTTAGAACAAAAGTTATTACCTAAAAACAACACATATTATGTTTTATTTGTTGTGCCCACTGTGTTGCAAACTGCAAAGAAAAATATTGCAAGCTTTTGATTCAATGTGCTATTTCCTCTAAGTAATGCCCACATAGCATTCTTGAAACTTGAACTTTTTTTCAGTCAATACATTTTTAATAAGATGATATGATGCTAATATTATGTTTGTGTTCATTTCTTCCCTGCCCCGTCAGTCTGAAACTGATCACCTATAAGTTGTGTTCTGTTCTCACTCATTTTGAGACACCTTTTGTTGCAAAAGTTGTTTTTGTACTTCTATGGAATCTGCAGCTGTTGGTGTATTCATTAGATACACTTCTGGCCACTTAGATCAGGCATCAGCTACAACTAGATTGTACTAATAGACCTGCAAAATCTATATGAAATTTTTTCTTGGGGAAGCATTGAAGGAGTACTGTTTATGACATATTTTATGACAACCTAAACAATTCATTGCAAGTTGCCTGAAGTTTAGTTTTAGTTTTGATCATCCAGATAAACAAAACAACTTACAAACAAATGTTTTTATCTTTATTACTCTGAGATGTCCAACATGTAGCCCCTCCAACATTCAAGCTTTCAGCTTGAACAACATGATAAACCTCATTCTGTGCATAATGCAATCATTGCCAACTATAAACTGATTACAGTTGTCTTAAAACAATATAAATATTTATTTTTGCCATGTACTACAACCATCTGGGCTATTGAATTGATATGAGACAATACTGAGTCTATATTAATTTGATTTCAAATAATCTCAGCTGTAGTAAGAAGACAGAAAACAGACATACATTTTTAAAAAAAATCTCTAAAAGTAAACAGGATAATCCATCTATATTTGCATGATTCATGTCTTCTTGCATTCTATCTGTGTCTTTAAAAGAATGAAGACCAGTCGTGTATTTGAGCAGTATCAACACCTTATGAGAAGTAGCTGAAAAGTTAGTTCCCCAAACGAAGCTCAGTGCTTTCATGCCCATAATTCCCTGCATGTATCAGTGAGAGTGACATGAAAACCACTAGATGTTCACTGCTCTCTTTCATGACCTGTAACTTTGAAATTCAGCTTTAAGTTATTAAATGACTAATTTAAGTAATTCTGAAATGTTGCTCAAATTCATGCTATGGCATAAATAATGTAGCCAAGGCAGTGTTCAGTTATATTAATATACAGTAGCCTTGCCATTCATTAATGGTGTGAGAGTTATTCTTGATTTCATTTCATTTTTTATGCTATAGATTTCCAAGTTAGTGATCCCTATTTGCCCTGAGCAAGGGGTCGCTGAATTATTCCACTCTATTGCATTTCCTGTATATTTTCTTTTAACTGTGCTGTTAGTAGATCATGTTCAAAAGAACCATTCATCAGTCACTTTGCTGTTGCATTAGCCCTCCTGCATGCTAGCTTTTCAGAAAAAAGAAAGCTAGAAGCAGGACTGGTTTTGGTCATTACTCAAAGTTCCTATGTAGCTTACTGATAACAAAATGTTAACAGGGAAGGCACTAATGCAGGCATAGAACACAGGCACAGATTTAGGCAGAAGCCTTGAGGCTTTATCCTGATTTAAGTTCAAAAGGGGAAGCACACTTTAGGCACCAGTCCACAGCATGCCAGACACCGGTCTGAGCAAACAAGCGAAGCCCCACCCACAGGATGCAGGCAGCATGCAAAACCACACCCTCTCCGGTCTGCAAAAAAACTTCTCTCCACGGAACCGGTCCCTGATACCCAAGAGGTTGGGGGCCTCTGTTTTATACAGTTAACTCTGCATGCAGATTAACAGGAAGCGCTCTTACAGTAAACTACCTTCAATCCATAAAACCATAGTGTAACAATGAAACAAATCATCATATAGGAAGAGGCTGCCACAGAGACAATATAGTATCTCTTTCAATGTCTATTCCCACTACCTTAGCTGGGGTCCAAGGAGGATAGGATTGTGAATGTATTGGTGCAGAATTAGTCTGAAACTTAAGGTTTAGATTTTATAAGTCAGTGTGGGGTATCAAAGCTTACCAGTTGTAAACTTTGCATTAGTTTCCTTCTTTTACTTTCTTTGAGGAGCTATGATTGCATTCTTAAGTTTCACTGAAAAAGAAGTAATATTTTTTTCTGCTGCCTAATGAACTTGGTTTCATGATTTTTATCTTTATGGGTACTAGCTATTCTATGTATCGAAGCAAGTAAAAACAAACTTCTGCTTTGAAGAATATTGTCTACTACATGATCTATTTACTAAATTGTATTGTCCTCAGTAATCATCTCTAGTTGGGACTATTTTTTGTTCAAACTTTTGCTCTTTGATTATTTTGTTGCTTTTCTTTCCAACTCCTAAAGATAAGGTAAAGATTGAAAGGTTTCTTTCTTTTTAATACTCACAGTGTTATACCTGAAGTAATGAAACATAAGATTTTAATGTCCAGAATTGAGTTTTCTATTTATTATTTCTGAACTTCTAGAAGATACAGTATGTAAAAATAACAACATATACAGACAGATAACAGTAACTGAGCAAAACTTCAGCTTCAACAAAACTCCAGCTGCTAGTAGCTTCCCCAATGTCTGCTACTTCATGATTGCACCTTTAATCATATGTGTATATATGTATGATATACACACCCACACAAACATATATTTTATAATATAATATGATTTTAAAAAATGTTCAGTGTTAAGATATCTTAGAGATGAGAAATTAATAGTTTATAGACTTCTAGAAGAATGAAATTGATTTACTAGCACCCTTTGATGTCAATGAAAGACCTGTTGCTTATTTTTGGTTGAGGAAGCTAGGTATTTTATTACTGGAATACTACATTTACATAGGTTAGAGAGCAAAACTATTATGGCTCCTAATAGCATACTTTATATGTTTGCCCTACAATGCATAATTTTCTTCATTATATATTCTGTTCATGGTACAGCTAAAGCAATCTAAAGATGCTGATCCTTTTAAGATGCAGTCAACACAGTGTTGTATTTCTCAGCTGGCGTGAGATGCACATGAAATTTCTGTATATCATGTTATCTTATCTATTATTTCTTTTGGACTCTGTCAGGAAAAAAATCAGCTTGCTCTTTTCCATTTACTCAGGTGCAAATAGAAGTCTTGCTTGCCTCATAACTGCCAAGGGAAACAGTCCACACAATGCTAGCTATTTATGCTGGAGTAGTATCACTCAGGAAAGGAACATCCAGATGTGTAAACATTCATAACATTCACAATAGAAATAGATAAAGGTTGGTATGGAATTGCTTTTGCCAATTTTTCTGTGATATTTACTACAAATGTGAGGAGGCAAATTCTTTTTTCTGGAGATCGAAATTTTTAAAAAGTGCCTGTAATCCATTGATAGATAAAATACAGGAACTACTATCAAAAATCAGGTTGTTCCCTAGTGTTCTACAGAATAAAAGAAATGTACTGGTTCAACCACTGTTCTAGTTATGGGGCTTGTTTGGTAGTAGCATGTATATGATTCTTGCATGTGGATTGATTATATAATAGAACTGTTCAATTTGTTAGGTATTTTTATATGCAAAGGGGAATAAATCCAGTATAGAATAATTTCTGATGTTATGTTTATCATGGTAATAATGAGAAATAAGAAGAAAAGAAAAGCAGGGAGAGAAACAAAACCTAGAATAGAAATAAGAGAGATGATCAAATGACAGTGCAAAAAACAGACAACATGTAAATGTATGGAAGGAAAGGAAGGAAGGAAGGAAATTTAATTTAATTTAATTTAATTTAATTAATTTAATTTAATTTAATTTAATTTAATTTAATTTAATTTAATTTAATTTAATTTAATTTAATTAATTTAATTTAATTTAATTTAATTTAATTTAATTTAATTTAATTTAATTTAATTATTTAATTTAATTTAATTTAATTTAATTTAATTTTTTCTGGCCCTCTACTGCTACAAAATACCCAAAGAGATTTTGGATTATACAAACTATATGGAGAAATATATTCAAGTAAATTTTAATATTTGAATATTTCATATAGGATTTTTTTTGGAGGGGGGATAACGAGGAGAGTAGTTCAAACTCTACCAAGACACCCTCTAAATGAAAGATAAAATGTTCTGCAAAATACTACAAAAGTCAAGTTGACATCTTGATAATTTTGGGGCAATCCTAGCTACCCGTATAGCATAAAAAACAGAAGAGGACAGGAAAAAAATCTGAAAGCTGTAAGAGACAGGAAAAGAGTTGTGATCATGCAACTTTTCTACATGCTGATAGAAAGAGCCAATTAAATGAAAGTGATTATTATTTAGACAGGAACAGAATGTGAATACAATGGAATAGAAATCAATGTGTTAGCATGTTTTGAAAGTACTTATTTATTCAGGCATCATCATTTTCACCATGTCTGTTCTGCCTGTGACAGCCTTTTCAGCAGATGAATAACTTTATTTCTGTAGCACAAAGTTGGTTGGTCCTTTATTGCCCAAAGTTGATTTGTCATTTATTGTCAAAAGCAAATTCCATTCAACATTTGAAGACATCTTTAAATTAGATTTGGCTGTCTGTATTAAAAAATCAGGGCTAAATTTGTGACACAAATGGAAAATTGTATGAAGGCTTGGTATTTCTAACATAGATTTCTAAACTAAATGAGAAAGTTAATGTTTATGCTATGATTATCAAAAAAGTGACAAAAATAAAAGCTCACTTTTTATTATCTTTCTTTAATCCACTAATTTTACCCTGCCAGCTGTTCAATTGTTATTCTTTCAGGTTCTATTCTAGATTCACCCACTACTGAAACCACCAGCTATCTGGAATGGAAAGGGCTTCCACAGATGCTATCTTCACTGTAAAAACATCTTGTCCAGTCATTGTAGAGATCCACAGAGATCAGGAACCATCAATCTAACCAGATTCTACCTGCTTCCCATAATAATCACCAGCCTCTAATCCATTGCTGCCAATATTTCCCCATTAAATTATCTTTAAACCACCATGTACTCTGGGAATACCACTGTCCCTGCAGCCCTAGATTTCCTTAGTGAGTCTTCCTTGTTCAGTTTAACTTCATTCTGGCCCAACTCCATTCAACTTTTCACTTTCTATTAACAATCTTCTAGTCATGTTCATCTTTACATGCATTTTCATATCAGTTGTACTTTTTATTTCCATTTATCCCAGCATAATCCTATCAGTTATAAAAAGATAGTTCCATCACTGCCATTTTAAGAAAAATCAAAAGAACAACATTAGACCTAAAAAATACATAGTAAGTTTTAACCCAAGTTTTCCTGTGGATTTTAACCCTACCTTCCTTATTTGTTTGTTTTTAACTTGGTAGCCATATTTCAGCTGCATAGTTTACAGAACACTGCTCTTTTTGCCTATTCAAATAAAGGATACAATTATCCTCTTCACAAATAATATTTTTTTAAAAAAAAAATTGGCCAGTGGCACCATGAGGTTAGATTTACAGGGGAGATGATGTCCACATTGCTCTCCCTGCCCTTTTATTTTAATAATATAAACTAGTATAAGAACAGTAAAATAACATTACTATACTGTTTTAATTTGTGATCATTTAATTTCAAAATACAGATGTGCATGTTGGAATCTTATGAAATTTCAGAGGATTAAATCACCTTTTTAAAAGAGACGTGTAATTTTAGTTTTGATTAAATGTCATGGAAAACATAGAGGTTCTAGGAAAAGTTTTGCATTCCTAATTCTTCACCCTGCCCCACAAATGATAAAATATTTTCTCCTTCTTCTCTTGATAGCTGTTAATGAAGTGAAATGGAAATAGGGAAAGGATGAAAATGTAATGTGTTGATGTCACAAAAATTTCTGTATTTTCCTAAGGGATTGCTAGCTGGCAAGCTCAACATGAAATTACTTTTTTGTTCGTTTGTTTGTTTCTTATTTTATATTGTTCTCACAACTGGTAGAAATAAGATCAATGTTAAAGCAAAAAAGAAAGTCTTCTATATCTTATCTCTGATACTTTCTTCTGTTAGAGTCATATCTGAGAAAATTTGTTGTCTATTGGTTTCCTGAATGGAACTTTTTGTCCAAGAAATAATCAAGTTGATGGGAGCCACAGTTAAAGAATATGTTTGCTTCAGTATATGTCACTGTTCTGATGTGTACATGAAAGAAGCTGTCAACCTCCCACCACAAAGGATTATTAAATGGATGCAACTTTCTTCTGAGTCTGTAATATACCACAGAAATAGAGAGAATGACTTTCTAGATGAAACAGAAAACTGACAGCCTTAGGTTTTGTAGAGTTCATGAAAAGTAGTTTTTTTTTTTAAAAAATATCAAGATATATATAAACACCAGTCTCTAAGTTTTCCTGAATAACTAAAAAAAGTTTATTCATAATTTTTCATCTGTAGAATGTACTAAAAGAAATATTGCACATTTTTTCAATACCATTTTAAACTATCACCCATTAGTTATATTTCCTTCTACAAACAGAAATGCTTCTCATGACATTCATTCTCTACTATACATATGGTTTTTAGCCAGCTAAATATTTATATTTCTATCAATCATCTTTTAATGTCATGGATGTAGATTTGGCTTTATTTCCTTGATTTTATGGATAATAATAATAATAATAATAATAATAATAATAATAATAATAATAATAATAATAATAATAATAATAATAATACCTTTATTGTCAAAGTACAACATGTATACATTGAGATTAGCTGAGCCTCCCCCCGTGCTCTCTCCCCCCAACACACAGTGACAACAAACCCTCCATCCCACCACACTATGTGAACCAACTACACCACACACCGGCCTCCCAAGTCAATTCTGCATAAGATTATGTCCCATTTAAAAGCCTAACAGCCCATGGATAAAAGCTATTTTCAGCCTGTTGGTACGGCTGTAATTATGTGAGTCCTGATTTTTAAATCATCATTTAATCCAAGGGACATAAAAAGAGATGTTTGTCTGTGATATAAAATATCAGGTTTTCCTTAAATCAGATTTAATCAGGGATGGATTAATATGGACCATAACTCAATTTTATACATTTGCTTTTTTCCTGTATCATTATTATGTTATTATTACTGTAGTTTCTCCTTTGATTTATAAAGATATGGTACAGTGACTAAACTACATCTCATTTAAGGAAGGACTTTGGACCAATTATTCTTCCATCCTCAACATATCTCACTTTTCCTACTCTTTTATTGACTATGAAGGCTACTCCCTTTCTTCTTAGGGATTCTTGCCTGCCATAGTATACCTGATGGTCATCTGAATTAAATTCACCAATTCCTGTCCATTTTAGTTCGCTGATTCCTAAGATGTCGATGTTAAATCTTGACATCTCTTGCTTGACCACGTCTAGCTTTCCTTGATTCATGAATCTTACATTGCAGGTTCTCATAGAGAAAAAATCTTTACAGCATCGGACTTTCCTTTCACCACCACATACATCCACAGCTGAGTGTCCTTTCGGCTTTGGCCCAGTCATTCTTTCTGGTGCTACTAATACCAGCCCTCTGCTCTTCCCCAGTAGCATATTGGACCCCTTCCGACCTGAGGGACTCATCTTCCAGCATCATATTTTTTAGCCTTTTGGTACTATCCATGGGGTTTTCATGGCAAAGATATTGAAGTGGGTTGCCATTTCCTTCTCCAGTGGATCACATTTTGTCAGAACTCTCTCCTATGATCTGTCCATCTTGGGTGGCCCTGCACGGCGTAGCTCATAGCTTCATTAAATTATGCAAGCCTCTTTGCCACGACAAGGTAGTAATCCATGAAGGGGAAAGCTGCATTATAGCAGACTATGAGGAAGGTATTCTGTCCTACGTATATTAACTTTTCAGTCACCACAGTATTGCTACAGACATTTTGCAAATGCTGTCTTGTCTGTGGCAGCATCCCCTCAGAGCTTTGGATGGTCTTGACCCTGTTAGACCCTTTGTAAGTTGTTTCCCTACACCTTCAATTCTTCTGCTTCTTACATATTTTGGGTGATTGGTCATTGCTTTATCTTTGGGCACTCGGGGTTGTATGCTGTGATTCATGTTTTAATCCAAGTACCCCATCCAAGGTCACTATTTTGGCACAAGTGACTATATAAATAATTTAAATAAATAAATAATTTCTACCTATACCCCCAAATATTTTCTTTAAAAAGGAGATACAGAATTGTTATTATGAAGACTATCTTCTGACTTAAGTAATACAAGATTATATTCATAGATAGGAAATGTCATCCAGGAAAAGAAATCCATCAGATGAAATATTCTTAATTGAACTGTAAAATGTTTTGAAGCTCAGCATTTTGAACAAGGCCTAAAAAAGAAAGATATTTTTTAAAGACTAGATCTAATTGGTTGCTGTGTTGAAAAATAAATCAGAAAAATAAATCTCCATTGCATCTCTGTTGAATAGACAGTTGACCAAATGATTTGAATCTTGCCGATTTGTCCATTCTTAATCCATTACCTCCTTCCCCTCATATTCTAGTCAATTGGAAAGAATTCTAGTAGCCATTATGTACCATGTGTGTGAAAGAGAGATTATATGAATAAAATGTACACCTAATTTTAGGTGTCTTAGCAAATATTACTTTTATTAAACAGTAAGTCCTAGTAGAGTACCAGTCTAAGATCAGCTTCAGCCAGAGCTACTACATTTTGCCTCGCCAAGCTTTTCCCCCTTTGTTGCCAGAAATAAAATAACATATGTGATGGAGGGAAGTGAAGGGAGGCAGTGTCCTTGTTGAAACAACCATTTGTGGTTTCCATAAAAAAGACAAAGCTACAGAGGAAACTTTATTTTTTTCTCTCTAAAATTTGAAGCTTATTGATGTAAGAAGATTTGTAACTTCTGCAATCTTGTAATTATTCTTGAAAGCATATATTGAAACTGAATGGAAAATCATGTGTAACACCCCTATCTCATTGAAAGCTTGTGCTTACTTTTGGGAGATATTTCACTTGTAATTTTCTTCTGTGCAGAATAAAGATTTGCAATCTCTACTCTCAGCTAATGTTGATTAGCTAATTAAGTACTGTGGGCCAGAAGTGCCTAGGCTCCCCAAACTTAAAACATTTAATGTAATATAAATACAATAGCCATTGAAACTTTTAAAGGCTTCAGCAAAACTGGTATGGGAAAGGGGGTCACCTTATCATAAAATAGAAAGAAAAATAGAGCAGAACAAGAGGTCTGCCTTGTCTACCTTATTCCTAATATGAAGTTGAAACTGGTCTGGCCTCATTAATTATTTATATTGTTGACACAACTTTTCTATCTCCCCTTTAACCCTTACCAGTGTATTGTTCAGGCTCTCGGTCAACTTGGGGAGGAGCTCATTGATCAATGTTTTAGGATATTTTTTAAAATGTTTCGGATCTTCATTATTTTGCTTCATAGTGGATCACTACTTTTTCCAGGAGAACAGCTTCCACTGGGCTGAGAAATGCACCCAAGTACTTCTCATAAGGTATCTCATTTGGCAGGATCCTTTCTAAATTGACCTTACTGTTTCTAAGCTGTTACGAACTTTCAATATTCTAGCATGCTTATAAAATAAAATCATTTAGTAAACTATTTGTCAGTCCATGAAAATATTTCAATTTACGATTGATATTGACTTACTTTAAAATAATATCCTTTTGCTTGAATAGGTGACAGCACCTAGCTGTCCTTGCCTGGACTGAGATAAGAGTTGTGACTTCACTAAGTACTTGGATGTCAGACTGACAGGGAATCCCAGAACAGTTGTCTAGATGGGGGAATATACACAAATGTACACACACATACACACATTCAGTGTGTGTGAGAGAGATGTGATAAATATAGGTGGTATATATAGAGGTAAAGATAGATAAATGGTGAATCATTACCAAAAGTAAAAAGCGTAATCACAATGAGTTAAGTTTGATAAGAGGATATACAAATAGATAGAAACATATACAAAACCCTAAATACAAATACCCTTTACACATTTTTGGTAACTGTTGCCAAGAAAATTGAATGAGCTAATGCAATCAGCAAACCAACTTGAAAAATAATTTACCGCTTAAGACCACCTTAAAATTATTGACATATAACACTAAGTAAGTGGTTATAGATTCTTACCTGGTAGTATTGAAATGGCTCTGGTAGTTCAATAAATTATATGAACATACCCTTGGCAATGTAAGCTTCCAGAAAGGTCACCCATGAACGTCAAGCTATAGATCTATGGAAAGCAGAAATGACAACTCATTCTGGCATTTGCTGAAAAAATCAAATGGATAACCACATGGATCAAATAATACTGGAAAATAAGGCATTAGATAAGAATTTATTTAATATTCTTTAGGTAACAATATACAAGAGAGCCAATTCTGCATAATAGTTAAGACACCAGACTCGAAACCAGGAGACTGTGATAGTCCTGCCTTAGGCACAAAACCAGTTGGATAATCTTGAGCCAGTCACTTTCTCTCAGCTCCGGGAAAGAGTCAATAGAAAAATATTTCTGAAAAACCTTACCCAAAAAACTGGAGGAATGTGTCCAGGCAGTGTCTGAGAATCTGACATGACTGAATGGAAGGGAAAAAAAGAATGTATTAATTTATTGTGGAAGAGCAAAGGGCAACACTGAGTAGCACTGATCCTTATGATGGGTTTGGATTAAAGCCAAAGGGGTTTTCAGCTATTTATGTGCTCAGAAGAAAAAGGAAAAAAAAAGAAGTCTTTCAAAGACATATACTGTTGATACACAGACCATGAACCAAAATAAACTTAATGCTGTCAAAGTGGAAATGTCAAGACTGAATATTGACATTCTGGAAATTAATGAACTGAAATGGATTGGAATGACCCAATCAGAGGAACATCACATCTTCTCCAGTGAATTGTGTAAGAAATGGAGTTGGAATAAAGAAAAAAAAAACAATTGTCTCAGTTCATGAGAGATTGTGAGAAAGCAGGCATAAGGTGTTTGAAGATTTATTTCAGAAGAAGTAGCTCAGTTCAGATGTCAGAGAAGTAGGGGACAAGCACTTCAAAGAGACTTTTTCTTAATAACTGACAATAACAGAAGCTGGTAATTTAATCTTAGAGTTTTTAAGATTTTGTATTTACTCCATACTAGCGTTAAAGATACCTTCCTAAAATGTGTGCTTCCTTGATCTTGCCAGTTATGCAGGGGCTGACAGGTATATAAAATGAAGCATGAAGTAAACTAATAGAGTTCCGCCAGGAACATTCAATATTTATGGCATGTATGCCTTCTTCCAACAACCGATAAGAGTCATCAACACCAAAGTCAAACAGATTGTATATTTTTTTCAAGCAAAGATAGAGAAGCTCTATTTGCTCAGGAAAACTAAGGTCTGCTTCTGGCTGCAGTTCAGATCATGAATAATTTCTTGCAAAATTACAATTTCAACTAAAAATAATAATCAGAACAAGAAACACCCTCAATAATATATGCAGTGAAAGCAGAAAAAAAATCACTGAGTTTGACAGAATCCTAAAGAATTTTGGATTGATATTAAAGACATCATTAAAAACAATTAAAATAGTAAATATGCAAAAGGAGGTGAAACATTCCAGTTAAGATGCTGAAAATATAAAACCAAAGAAAGAAAAGAAAATATAGAAGAATATTGGACCAAGTAATACTGTATGCCACACACACACAAAAAGAGGAAACAGGAGTTATATCTGAATAAGCAATCCAATAATTTAGGGTAACAATCCAATTGAAAGGATAAAAGACATGTTTAAGGAAAGTAGAAAAAGGATATGTTTAATGGCAAAGATGAACATTGCAAAAGATAAAACAAATCTATTGGAGGAAGAAGACATAAAAAGGACTGGTAGATCTAGCTTGAAAACTAGAGCCAGGCATTCTGAAAAGTTAAATGAGTTTTGGATAATATCAACAACAAAGCGACAAGTGTAAGGACTGTACACTGTATGTTGTAGACGACTCCTGTGATTTAGAATGTTTTTGAGGGCTTTAGTTGGTTTGCGTGCTATGCCATGTGGTTGAAATAGTCTATTGGTGGTTTTTGATATTTTGGAGGTACATCAGGATTATCCTTTTCACAGCTATATTGCATTGAGTAGGCATTTTTAATAAAGTTGCGTGGGTATCCATTTTGTTAGAAGATGCTGTATAGGTGAACTGTTTCCTCTTTCTGATTTTCAGGGTTGCTGCAGTGTTTATACTCAGCTAAATGGTGTTTTTATACAACTTCTTTTATGGCAGATTGGATTGTTACTTTGGTTTAGTACTTGCAAAAGCATATATTTCTTAATTGAGTAAACAATTGACCGTCTGGAAAACAAAGATATATTAGACCAGACATGTCAAACTCACGATGTCACAAGTTTAACAACAACAACAACAACAACAATAATAATACTAATAATAATAATAGTAATAATAATAGTTGGAAGGTACCTTGGAGGTCATCTAGTCCAATCCCTGCTCAGGCAGGAAACCCTATACCATTTCAGACAAATGGCTGTCCAATCTCTTCTTAAAAACTTCCAATGTTGGAGCATTCACAGCTTCTGGAGGCAGGTTGTTCCACTGGTTAATTGTTCTAATTGTCAGGAAGTTTCTCCTTAGTTGCTTCTCTCTTTGTTTAGTTTCCATCCGTTGCTTCTTGTCCTGCCTTCAGGCGCTTTGGAGAATAGCTTGACTCCCTCTTCTTTGTGGCAGCCCCTGAGATATTGGAACAGTGCTATCATGTGTCCCCCTCGTCGTTCTCTTCATTAAACTAGACATACTCAATTCCAGCAATTATGTGACCAATGTATTACTGAATAAGTTGAACTAGGAGAAATAAATAATGGAAATAAAATTTCTTAATAACCTTAGGTATGCTGATGGGATTTTGATGGTTGAAATGAATATCATTGATTTATATTTTGATTGCACAACTTCTGTTCATACAGTTAGTTGAAGTGATTGGATCCACCTTCACACATGATTTTAAATTGCATATATAAAGCATATATTTTATTAGTGCTGTTTTTCACTCAAGACAAGTTATCATTATTGTGTCATAGCAGTATAACATATCAATCCCACTGACTTCACCAATATTTTATATGTGCTGCTGATTGCTGAATTTCATCATGTGAGAATTTGTGTGATGTAGAAATGGAGGAAGGATAGGAAAGGACAGGTTTTTGGAATATTTCTTCCTTCTCCTCCTTCTACTTCCTTTTGTTGTGTTGGTTGTCAGAAAATTTGGGCAAAGATGTGAAACTGATGGAATCTGCTGCACCTGCCTAGCTGAATTTGCAGTCCAGACAAAGAATGCAGAGTTGAGATGTCTAAGAAAATAGATTAATAAATGTACTGTAACTATGTAATCTGTTTCAGAAATTCTTCTAGACTAATGTTGCTTCCACAGTTTTTCTTGGCTTATATTATCACTAAAATAGCATCAAGATCAATAGTTATTTAACATTCAACATGTATCTTATAATTATGTCATCTTCCTTGTCTGAAAGATGTCCAGTTGTCCTAATATACCTCTCAGCTCATGTACTCATGCCAATATGAATTATATCCACACAACCTTTTGCTAGAGAACAGAACAGCTGCCATGATGACCTTTCTTCCTGTTTGTCTGTCAGATACAATCTCACTTGCATTACAAACATCCCTGCAATTCAAAATTCTAAACCACCCAAGTGATTTCAGTTCCTTTGTGCATAGATATTTCACATTTACAAATATACTGGATTGTCGTGCATAGGGGCTGCAGACCACAGATAGGAATTCCCTAACTCCAGCTTTAATGTGCATGGTTGATTCTGTCAATTTTATTTGAATTTCTAAGCTTAGTCATGGCTGCTCAGACTGTTAGAATTCAACAGAAAAAGTTCATATAGACATTCAAATGCATTGCAATAGTCTTAATGTGTGTGTGTATGTGTACAGACACACACACACAAACACACACACACATACATACACACACACACACACAATATATGGCTAGAGGTTCAAACCAAAGAATTTTGCATAGAAATTTAATGGATACTATTCTCACCCATCCTTACTCTAGAGCAGAGGTGTCAAACTGCCAACCCGCGGGCCGAATGCGTCACACGGAAGCCATGCCTACTCCATTGCTGACAATGGCAAAACATTCCTGATACGTCGCTCGATGTCACATGAAGTCGCGGGTTTGACATGTCTGCTCTAGAGTGATTCACTTATAGCAAGTCTCAAACACAGGACATAATGTTATTATCAAATTTGTTGTACATCTACCTGCCTGTTATTTCTTAGTTCTTTTCCATCTCAGTATATTACAGAAATCACACATATATTATTATTTTTTTTGGGGATCCCCCAACTTGACACTAATACTAATACTAGTATTCTTTTGAAGACTCTCCAGAAGATTTGCTTATAATATCCATATCAATTTAAAACAAAAGCAACGATAATAAAACACTGACAAATCAAAATTACCAAAGTCTGCTATTTCATTTTCCTGTGGAAATGTAACGAGAAAGAACATATCAAGTTCTATTCTATGATAGTCCAATACTATGCAAACTGCTTATCATCAATTATTTAAAAAGTGTTTGTAAAGAAGGTATTTAGTCAAATCCTTATGCCTTATTTATTCTACATTTGTTCAGAATGAAACAGTTAAGTTCTTATTACTGCCTGATCTTACAAATGTCTTTTTGAACACTTAGCTTTGTTTTTGATAGATGACAGATTATAAAGAAGGGAACATTAGCAATGATCTTATCGTCTCTTGATATCTATGTCAAGGGCAAGCAATAATGTAATAAATTATCTTCATTTATATAATAAAGCTGCCAGGTTAAAAATAATGTCTACTGAGTCTGATATTTTACATTCTAAAATCATGTCCACGGATTTTATGCTGAGATACAGAAATGCTTTTTATACTGTGATTATATCATAGGGAAGCAGCTCCTGAGGGAGGTATATGAGCATAAAAGTGAAAAGTGAAAAATAACCTGATAATTTCCAATACATTCCAGTATTACAGAGTTTATATTCAGAATATTTAGTTTCCAAGTCTCTATTTTTGTTTTATTTTTTATTTTTTTGTAAAAGTTTTATTGGTTTTTTACAATAACAGCCTGAGTGGCTGGTGTACAGCATGTTGTCTTGGTTCATAATTTTTTTTAGAAAAGAATATACAATTAATAATAGTTAATAAACAATCAATAATAATTAATTTTTATATTTCCATAATTAGTATATAAATTTATAATATATTCCCTTGATCTTCTCTTCACCCAGTAGTATTCTCCTTTTACAACATTAAAGAAATATATTTTCTAATATTTGATATTTTTCATATTTAAATAATTAAGTAAAAACATTTTCTTCTATAATTATATCAACAATAGTAGCATCCATATGTAGCATTTTTTTCTTATCAGCTTGTTATTTTCGTAAGAGTCATCTTATTGATTCACCATGTATCTTATTTTTATAAATCTTGTTTAATCTCAATTTCTCCATAATATTCAAACAATTCTTATCATATTTTCCCAGTATTTAACATCTAAATATCCAAATTTTCCATTTAAATATATCATCCCAGTATTTTCATCTTTCATATATTATAGAGATACTATACTACTTATCTATCATAACATTTATCCATAACATCTTTCTAGTCAATTTATATTTCCCTTCTATTTGTAAAAATGAATTAAATGACTATATATCCTTTTTCAGATTTCTTATTAAGCCTAATTTCCCCTCAATATTTCAATCATTCCTTAATCCTAAATCTTTTCAAACTTAATTTGTCTTTAAAATTCAAACTTTTCCTTCACTTACAACATCCTAATATTTTTTTACATTTTGTATCTTATCAAAAAATACTATATCTCTTATCCCACTTATTCTAAAGTCCCTTTATGGCCAAAGGTATTTGTTTATTTAGCCATATTCAAAAAAGTGTTTACTCATATAATATTCCATCTGGTAGGGTGAATCCAGTCTCTTCAGCCCATCTCTAATCTTCTTCCTTTGCCAAATTGTTTTCCAAATTAATATTTTCAACCTGTCCAGTTCTTGCTATTTTTGTAGTTATTGTTAGGAGTAGAGGATCCATAGTAGATAGGATGTATGCTTTTTGTCTCCCAAACAGTGATTCTCCTAGCAGTGTCCATTTTATTAAGTCTTCTTTCTTCTCAGGTTTCTTTTGACGTTCTAATGCATAGAGCCTTGGTGGAGCAGTGGGCTAATGCCTCCTTAAGTAACACCAGCTGCCTACAATTAGCGCAGGTTCGAGTCCCACCAGGCTCAAGGTTGACTCAGCCTTCCATCCTTCCGAGGTAGGAAAATGAGGACCCAGATTGTTGGGGGCAATAAGATGACTTTGTAAAAATGCCGCTTGGGGGGGCGCTTGGGGGGGGCAAAAGCCCTAATAAGCAGGCATATACATAGAATGAAGGCTATTGCTAAGCACATTGATTTGTGCTTCTTAGATTGTAAGAATATTGCACGAAGGCTATTCTTGCTGCTGTTGTGATGTGTAGAACCAAATATAAACTTTGTTTATTAATCTTTTCTGGTATCATACCTAATAGAAAAAGTTCAGGATTAAATTGTACATGTTCTCCCAACATTTTTTCTAACCAGGCATGTATTTTTTTTCCCCAGTAAGTCTTTGCTTTACCACATGTCCACCAGATATGATAATATGTGCCTGAGTTATGTTTATATTTCCAACATCTATTGGACGTATTTTTAAACATTTTTGCTAATCTTGCTGGTGGCAAGAGCCATCTATAAAACATTTTATATAGATTTTCTTTATACAAAGTTGACACTGTCAATTTATAATTTCTCTCCCATAATTCTTTGCCATTTTTCTAGTTCTATATTATAGCCAAAGGTTTTCACCCACCTTGTCATTGTTTCTTTGGTTTGTTCACTTTCCGCCTCCAAAATTAACAAAAAATTATACATTTTCTTAATTAATTTCTCATCAGAGGTTACAATATCTTATCGAATACAGTTTGTTCTTTATAAAACCCATACAGTTTCACATCTTTTTCATATCTATTTTGCATTTGTAGCTGTGCCCACCACGACAGGTTGATACCCTGATTTTCCATTTCTTGTCTCAATTTTAATGTCCCATCAATATTTAGAATAACTCTATATATCCATTTTTTTTCAAAGTCTACCAAATTTGGATGTAAAAAAGCTTCCATCATTGATAGCCACCCTAGAATTTTTACATATATTTTAGTTTTAATTTTTTTCCATACTATTATCAAAGCATTTCTAATATAGTGATTTTGGAAATACTTATGAATTTTATTTTTCCCATACCACAAAAAAGCGTGCCACCCCAATTATAAATTGTGTCCCTCCAAATATTTTATTCCTGAGAGTTATCCATTCTTTCACCCATGTTAATACAGATGCTTGACAGTACAAAGCCCATTCAGGTACTCCCAAACCTCCATTTTCCTTAGCATCTTGCAATGTTTTCATCTTTATTCTAGCTTTCTTTCCTTGCCAAACAAACTTCAAAATTAATAAATTTAAATCTTGGAAGAATTTTTTCTCAAGTTTTGTCGGAATTGTTTGGGATAAAAATAAAATCTTCGGCAATATATTCATTTTAACTGTAGCAATTCTTCCTAGTACTGACAATTGCAAATTCTTCCACTTTTCCAAGTCTACCATATTTTCAGGCACATAAGACGACTGGGCGTATAAGACGACCCCCCAACTTTTCAGATGATTTTCAAGATTTTTCGTCTTATACGCCGGAAAATCAGCGAGCCCGGGAAGGCACGCCCTCCCCTCTCACTGTGGAGAAAGCAGGGCAGGCTGGCGTCTGGCGGGAGCTGGCAGGGCAGTCCTGCGCATGCGCATGCTCCCCAGCTGTTAAGGAGCACTCCTTAGCAGCCGGTGAGTGCGCGCGTGTGCAGGACTGCCCTGCCGGCTCCTGCCCGATGCTCTTCCCTCTTGAGGCAGCATCGCTCCCCGGCTCCTAAGGAGTCCTCGGGGATGCTGCCTCAAGAGGGAAGAGCGTCGGGTGGGAGCCGTCAGGGAAGTCCTGCACACGCGCACGCGTGTGTGCAGGACTGCCCTGCCGGCTCCTGCCAGACGCCAGCCTGCCCTGCTTCCTCCACAGTGAGAGGGGAGGGCGTGCCTTCCCGGGCTCACTGATTTTCCAGCGTATAAGACGACTGGGCATATAAGACGACCCCCCCCAACTTTTGAGATGATTTTCATGGGTTAAAAAGTCGTCTTATACGCCGGAAAATATGGTAATTTTATTTGTTTCAATAGCCTTATATAGTTGTCTTCTTTTATTGTTGACATTTGGCTGATAGATATATACCCAAATATTTGACCTTTTTCACTATCTGTACCTCTATTGATTCTGACATTCGTTGTTTTTTTCTGCTTATCTGTAAGATTCTGCACTATTACCTTGTTTTTTTCTTTATTTATTTTTAATCCCGCTATTTCTCCATACTGTTCTATCTTTCCCCACAATTTAGGAATCATCTCCAGAGGTTCTTCCAAAATAAATACTAAATTGTCAGCAAATGCTTGTAATTTATATGTTTCACCCTTTATCCCCAGCCCTTTAATTTCTGTATCTTTTCTAATATTTCTATTTAAAACTTCCAAGGTGAAGATGAATAACAGAGGGGATAGTGGACATCCTTGCCTTGTGCCTTTTCTTATCTCAAAGCTCTCAGTACAATCTCCATTTACAATCACTTTGTCTGTTTATTATATATTGTTTTTATCATATTTATGAAATTCTGTCCAAAGTCCATTATTTGTAGTTGGTGAATCATAAATTGCCAGGAGGCATTTTCAAATGCCTTTTGGGCATCTAAAAGTATTAGCGCAAATTGTTTCCCTGGGTGTAGCTCATAATATTCTAATACGTCTATTATCACTCTTAGGTTGCTTTTAATTTGTCTCTTTGGTAAAAACCATTTTGATCTGGATGTATAAATTCGGCTAAGAATTTTTTCAGTCTCTCAGCCATTATTGAAGTAAAAAATTTATAATCCACACTGAGCAGTGAAATTGGTCTATAGTTTTTAATCTGAGTCAACTCAATGTTTTATAACAATTCTTCCTTTCAGGAGTCAATTGTCAATTCAATATATTTAGTCAGCTTAAATCCTTCCTGTAACTTCTCTTCTCAATAATTTATCACAGATCAAACTTTTTAAACAGTTCATAAATTTAAACCACAATCAAAGTATTTCTTTTCCTTCAAACACTTTCCAGTCTTACAACTGGCCCAGTATGTAATCTCTTCTCTGTTCCTTAGCAACTATCTTCTTAAAGGTTATTAGAGTTCATGGGAACAGAATTTTTTGTTTCTGGGCATTGTCTTTAATGTGCTGTATTCTCATTGTCTACTAGATGTCAGCAAATATTTATTTTCCAGCTCTTTCAGACAAAAGGTTCTTATTATTTTTCTTTTTTTTAATGTTCAATCAAAATTCTTTAGAATATAATCATAGCGGTTTGTTTTAGTTTCTAAGTTTGATCAGATTGTAATATTTTGAATTTAATTTCAATAAGGTTCTTTCCTCCTTAAAGGTTAATTCCTTCTTCTGTCTATGGGGGAATGGGAATGTAATCCCCTCCCCTCACTTTTGGAGGTTGTTTGCTTTTGGGATCTTTCCCAGGGACTGGTTGTAAAATAAGGGAGAGAAGATCCCTCACAGTTCCAAGCACTGTTCACCGTTGTTCTTGGTAGTGCTCTTGGACTTCAGCTGCAGTAGCTTGGGCTAGACACTGGCATGTGGCTAGCCTTTCTCCTGTTGGGTTTGGAGGGCTTTTCCTGGATCAAATGAAGCCATTGCCATTTCTTTGTGATCAACAGGATGCCCCTTCTATGCGGTCATCTCTCCAGAGCGACTTCGGACCCATCTACAGTCCCCCTGGCAGGGCGAAAGTAGCTGTGGGGAGCTGAGGTCCGCTTTTGCATGGCCATGCACAATGAGCACAAGCTGGATGTCTCTTTTTTTTTTAAACAGGGCTTTCCCTGGAAGAAGTTTCATTTAACATTGTGTTTCTTCATTCAGACATATAGACAGGAACCCACTTGTAACTGAAAATCATGGAAAGAAATTGTATAGAATATGTATGAGAAGCTTTAGGAGGGCTATTTTCTCAACAACCTTCTCTAGCAAAGTTGGAGATGGGTCAGAAATTATCCAACACCATATGGGGCTAGCCCTGACTTTTTGCTGGAGGGGCAGTCAACTACCCACCCCAAGAATAAATTCAACACCTCTTGGGTACAACAACATGTTACTATCAGGAAACCTTAACCAATTAGGAAAAACATTATCTCCTTGAAGTTTTATCTCTTCTATTAATTATTTCCATTAGGCCAGGTCATTCTATATGTGGCTCCTTTTATTTTACAGAGAGTCAATAATTAAAAATTCCATGACAGCCACTTCATTAAGAAATGTGTGGATTTCTCAGAAACCCAGACTTTAGAGGAGGTGATTTGAAGCCTTTTGAATCAGACATTCTCTCTTTTTTGTGAAGTGTTTAGCTGACACAAAAATCAAGGTAGCTCTTTCAAAATTCCATTCTTTTGAATGATGCTGCAATTCTCATTAAACTAAAGTCTTGGTCAATATCTAAACTCAGGTTTTATCTGAAAGCAAAATTTTGAAAATTTACAGCAACTAAAAACTTCCAGACCTGCAAACTCTAGATTCAGAAAATGTAAGTCTCACATACTTAGGATTATCCACAGAGATCAGTAAGCAAATAAAGAAATCTTGGAATCATTCTAATTTAATCTAAAGGTGCATTACAAAGGCTTGGAATATACTTGTGGTTTGGAAAGCTTGGTTATTAAAATCTTTCCTTGGAGCAGTTTCTTTATAATGGGTAAGAAGTTTTGCTTTCTTCAAGTACCTTTTTGTTTTGTTTATCTGCAAATGTCAAGATTACTGTATATGTTTCCAATAAGATTTAATATTTTTCCCTTTCTGGGAGTCTGTTTCACTTTTGCTGGATAAGTCACTGTGCATGAAGTTGAATGGTTCTGTAAGATGAATGTAAGTTACTTACATCATGTAATATTAAACTACTTCTCCAATAATAAAGCATTTCACTTATTAACCTTTATAAGCAAATTTAGTCACATGACCATGGGATGCTTCAACTAGTCATAAATGTGAGCCAGTTACCAAGTACCTGAAATACAATTCTGTAAACAAACTTTGTGGGGCAGTGGGCAGTGATAACTTAGAAGACTGGTCATGAGTATTTTTTTGAACTCTATCACAACTTTCAATGGTTGGTAAGTGAATGGTCATACGTCAAAGACTTTCTGTGCATTACAAAAACCTTATCTGCAGTTATAATCTGTAGTTAAAATATTCAAAAGACTCTAGCACAGCATTGCACAGAGAAACTGTTATTACTTTCCAGTTCTTTGGCAAATTTGTGTATCTTACACAATAGAGGCAAGAGACTTTTACATTTTAAAAATTTTTCTCAATGACTTTTTGGTCAGACTGGTTTACCAATATGTTAATGCTTGCTTTATAAATTTCAAATTTAAGTTTCTCGAGTTACAACATAAACTTTCTTTCTAACATATATTCTGTTTTTTTTGGGGGGGGGAATTTTTACTGTTCTGAATGCTTTCTTCATGTTCATTGTAATATCATCAACAGGCCTTGAATAATTCTGTCTTTTCTTGCCTGTTTAATGTAACAATCAATGTATCAAGCCACAGTAGCTTAATTACTAAACTGTTTTCCTTATAACTAATGCCTTCTTGATATATATGGTTACATCAATGAATGGCCTTCGATTCACAACTTGTATTTATCATAAATTGCAAGGAGTCTAATAGCAAGTATGTTTACAATTCTTGTTTAAAGTGGATGCAAGGTCAAACTATTGGAATAAACAATTAACTTGATTGGCATTGACACTTTTCAGTGGCTAAGTACCATTCTGCTTTAGAAAATTTCCTTATGCAAGGATTCAGACTTGTCAATAACTCTACCTGTATTCCTTGTCCATTAAAAAAATGTCAGGATCAGGTACATACAGTATGTATACTCATTGTTAATATCTGTAACAAAGTATAACAACTTTTTGGCATTCTTCATTCTTAACAGCAAAAGACCAGCCACTCACTGTAACTTGCTAGGTTTGACAAAGGATTCTTCCTAAAAGTGAGGACAATTAACCAGTGGAACAGCTTGCCTTCAGAAGTTGCGGGTGCGTCATCACTGGGTTTTTTTAAGAAGAGACTGGACAGTCACTTGTTTGAAATGGTATAGAATCACCTGCTTGAGCGGGGGGCTGGACTAGAAGACCTCCAAGGCCTGTTCCATCTCTATTTTGATTGATTGATTAATTGATTGATTGACTGATTTTCCAACAGAGGTTTTAGAATATAGGGGAGGAATTCTTGAAGCTATTCAAATATCTATGCCCTTGAGAAGAATGTTTTTAGGTATAATGGTTGTTATTTGCAGAAAAAGGAAATTTTTGTCAAACTTGAATTGGATTATTACATTATTAAACAGTCCATTTAAAAAAGAACTTTTATAATTTTAAGGGTACTGGAATGCAAAAGATTCCAGTGAATGTGTAGAGTATTTATTAATGTTTGAAAAATATAGGAATAGTTATCCTAATTGAATGATTTGAGAAAAGAAAGGCAACATATCAAACATTTCTATAGATGCTTCCTTCATTTAAAATTTGTAAAGTTTATATTTGTCTCTCAGCTCCCAGCTGATTTGTTTAGGGATTAAAAAGGGTAATTGTTTTAAATTCATTTGCTTGAAAAGACCAATCTGATAAAAATTATTGAAAGCTAAGGCTCAAAATGAACTAAGGCTTGTGACAAATGTCAAAAATAACCAAAAAAAGCTTCTTTCACCATGTAAAAAACAAGGAAAAAAGTCAAGGAAATGACTAGTCCATTAGTATGAGAAAGTGGTAAGAAGATGACAAGCAACAGGGAGAAAGCAGAACTACTTAACTTTGTTTTTTGCATCCGTCTTTACAACCTTTACAGTCCAGCCTAAGAAAAACAGTACCATAAAAAACAAATAGAAACACAAGTTAAAATAGGCAAGAAAAAAGTAAGTGAGCACCTGTCCACCCTTGTTGTTAGCTGCGAAGTCATGTCCGACCCATCGTGACCCTATGGACAACGTTCCTCCAGGCCTTCCTGTCCTCTACCATCTTCTGGAGTCCATCTTCTGGAGTCCTACTGCTTCAGTGACTCCATCCAGCCACCTCATTCTCTGTCGTCCCCTTCTTCTATTGCCCTCAATTTTTCCCAGCATTAGGCTCTTCTCCAGTGAGTCCTTCCTTCTCATTAGGTGGCCAAAATATTTGAGTTTTAGCTTCAGGATCTGGCCTTCTAAAGAGCAGTCAGGGTTGATCTCCTCTAGGACTGACCGGTTTGATCGCCTTGCAGTCCAAGGGACTCGCAGGAGTCTTCTCCAGCACTAGAGTTCAAAGGTCTCAATTCTTTGGTGCTCAGCCTTTTTTATGGCCCAGCTTTCACTGCCATACATTGCAACTGGGAAAACCATAGCCTTGACTATACACACTTTTGTTGACAAGGTGATGTCTCTGCTTTTTAGTGTGCTGTCTAGATTTGTCATGGCTTTCCTCCCGAGGAGCAAGCGTCTTTTAATTCCTTGGCTACAGTCCTCATCTGGAGCCCAGGAAAATAAAATCTGTCACTACCTCCATTTCTTCCCCATCTATTTGCCAGGATGTCCACCCTAGATGAGTTCAAATCACCAGGACCAGATAGATTACAGCCCAAGGTTCTGAAGGAACTAGCAGATGTGATCTCAGAAACACTGAACCATATCTTTCAAAGATCCCAATACGGGGAACTACCAGAGGACTGAAAAAAGAGCTGAAGTTCCCATCTTCAAAAACTACAGACCTATCAGCCTGACCTCAATACCTGGGAAGATTCTGGAAAAGATAATCAAGCAACAAATCAGTGAACACTTAGAGGCATACAAAGTCATAAGCAAAGGCCAATATGGATTTGTCAAAAACCATGATCATGCCAGACAACTCTTACTGCATTCTTTGACAAGTGGATCAGAGGAATGCTGTGGATATAATTTACTTGGATTTCAGTAAGGCATTTGATAAAGTAGACCACAACCTACTACTTGATAAGATAGAAAAAATGTGGGTTAGACAGCATCACAACCAGATGAATTCATAACTGGCTGATCGGCCGTACTCAGCATGTAGTCCTCAATGGAACTGCAACTATGTTAGGCATATGGTGTTAGCCTACAATGTTGGGTTGAAAATATATTAACCATAATGCTATGGCTTTAAGTTGTTAATTGGCCAATGGGTGTGTAAGTGTTCTCATGGCCATAAGAGGAAGCTAGGAACGTAGCTTCTCTCTCTCTCTGAATTCACTGATCTCTACTATTACTGTTTTTGCTCTGCTGTTGGTTTACTACTGTTGTAAACCTGAACTGTGTATTGACCTCTGGACCGGTAAGAAGACTTTGTAGTTTGGATTACTCCTTGGACTGTTGCTATTGTGTATGACTTGGACTGTTTATTTTTGACTGTGCATTTTTGTTTTTACACCACCTCAAAGTAAAATACTTTTTGCTTTTAGAACTCAGTGTATTTCTGTGTGTGATTTTTACTGCTCTCAGTGCCCTTCCTTGTCTGTGCAACTCTTTGGTAGCACAAGGAGACCTCTGCACAACAAATTCCATAACACTGGTTATGGGCCCAGGCCTGTACTGAGAGTAAGTACACACAGTATTCCTAGCTGAGTTTGTATTTGGTGTAAAATGGCACAGGAACTGTTGTCAGGCATCTCCTGGATAACCCGGTTGGATGGGACAAACTATGTTTCCTGGTCCACAAAATGCTGCTTGCTTTTGCGCAAGGAAGGACTATGGGCTGTTGTAAATAACCCACCAGATACTACTGCTTGGGATCCAGATGACGAAGAGGATGCAAAAAAGTTAGACGACTTTAAACGAAGCAACGAGAAAGCTCTTTGCATTATTGGACTAACACTGAATGACCAGCAGCTTGTCCATATTCGTGGTGAGGAGTCTGCTGCAAGGTGTTGGGATGTTTTGCGAAGGCTTTATGTTCGTGACAGTGTGGGTGCACATATACACCTTACGCGTAAGCTGTTTAGGGCTCGTCTGCAGAAGAATGGAGATATGCTGACCCATTTAAATTACATGAAGGCAACTTTTCAAGAGCTTCATGAAAAGGAGCTGATTTTTTCAGAGTTGCATCAGGTCTACATTATTCTGTCATCTTTGGATGAGAGTTATGATGGATATGTTTCTTCTTTGGAAGTCCTGACCAGAGAGGAACTGACATTGACTAACATTACTGGGAGACTGCTGGAAGAGTCCAGAAGGAGGCGTGACAGAGACCAGCTGAGAGAGACACAGCCACGAGAGAAGCAGCAATTCACCACTGCTTACAACGTCAAGAAATGTTATTCTTGTGGGGCTAGAGGGCATATAGCCAAATTCTGTAGAAAGGGTAAAAAACAGAATGTAAATAGCAGTGGGAAGGCTAAGAAGGGCATTGGTTTGGCTATTTCTGGTGAACCAACATCCAGAAATAATGAATTGTGGGTTGTTGATAGTGGGGCTTCACAATGCATTACTAAAGTGAAAGAGAGGTTTGTTAATATGAAAAACAGCAACCAATATGTTTCACTGGCCAATGGTTGGAGGATGAAGGCCTCTGGTGAAGGTAATTCCTATTGTCCATGCATTAATGAACAGTTACCTATGTTATATATACCTAAACTAAGATTCAACCTGTTATCTGTAAGGGAATTGGTTAAAGTTGGGTTTGTGGTAACATTCAGAGGGGAGCAATGCACTATTGAGAGGAATGGAACCTGTGTAACTGCTAATTTGAAAAATGGTTTATTCGTTCTCACAAGTAACCAGGTTAGTACAGTTAAAGCTAACTCAATATGTGAGAACAAGAAGCCACATGATGAATGTATACATTTATTGCATAGGCGGTTAGGGCATGTGAACTTTAACTCACTACGTAAAACAGTTGAGTTAGTAGAGGGAATTACACTGAAGCCATGTAGTAAGTATTTGAATTGCAATGCCTGTAATCAGGAAAAGAGCAAGGTAACTCCTGCAAACAGGTTAAACGGCTTCAAAACAACTGTACCTTTGGAAGTTGTGTTTGCTGATTTAATTGGACCCATGAAACCAAGTTTAGGAGGGTCATGTTATATTTTAAGTATATTGGACCACTACTCTAGATATGGTTTTTGTTATCTGCTTAAGTCAAAGGCAGATACTTTCCAACAATTTGCAAACTGGCTGAAGTTCGTGGAGAGAAAAACAAAGAGAAAGGTTCAGTGCATAATTACTGATAATGGTACTGAATTTACAAACAAGCGTTTTGTTGATATGTTACAATCAGCTGGTATTGAGCATAAACGTTCAGCCCCATATAGGCCTCAACATAATGCTTTTGTTGAGAGACGTGGGCAAACGTTACAAGCCATGATTAGAACCATGTTAAGAGATTCTGGCTTAACAGATAGACTGTGGGGGGAGGCAGCAAAATGTGCAAACCATGTTCTGAATATAGTTGTTAATACTTCTACTGGTAAAATACCATATACAATATGGCATGGTAGAAGACCAAACCTTGATTACCTGCACACATTTGGCACCCCAGCTTGGGTCCACATTCCTGCACAACTCAGGAGTAAAGGCCAACATAGGGCTAGGCAATTATACTTTGTAGGTTACGAAGCTAACCACAGATCATATCGTTTCTGGGAACGAGGCACAACTAATGTATATAACAGTGCGAGTGCAAAATTCCTTGAGCACGTTGGTTGGGATAGGTTAGAGCAAGTAACTGTTAATACTGATCCTCTAGTGTTTGAGGACTCCTCTGATAACGTAACTAGTAATGATAATACATCTCCTGTAAATATAAAAGATGAAGAGGAGATAGGGGAGATAAAAGATGAATCAGAGGAAGGAAAGGAGACAGAAATTCAAAGCCCTGTAATTCCTTGGCGTTCAATGCGTATCAGACATCCACCTGATCGCTATGAAGCTAGTATAGTATGTCAAGTTAGTGTAGAGCCATCTAACTATGATGAGATCAGGATGTATCCTGAAAAAGAACAGGCATCATGGAAAGCTGCAATGAACAGGGAGTTGAATTCTTTGCAGAATCTTAAGGTTTATCAGAAAGCAAAACTGCCACCTGGTGAGCAAGCTATAGGTTGTAAATGGATATATAAAATAAAGAAAGGAGTAGATGGAACTATAACCCATAAGGCACGTTTGGTTGCACAAGGTTTTGCCCAAACTACTGAGGATTATGACGAAGTGTTTGCACCCAGTCTAAGGGCAACTACTTTAAGAGCAGCTTTAGTATGGGCGGCTAAAAACCAACATATGGTTACCCATGTAGATGTTGAAACTGCATATCTACATGCTCCATTGCAACATACTATTTATTTAAGAATACCACCAGGATTGACCAGTGATAGAGACCATGATTGTTGGGAATTAAAGAAAAGCCTCTATGGATTGAAACAATCAGGCTATGAGTGTAATACATGTTTAGTTAATGAGTTAAGTGCATTAGGTTTTGTAGCCAGTAATGCTGATCCTTGTTTGTTTAGAAGAGAACACAACGGAGCATTATCTTTTCTCTTATTATTCACAGATGATATTGCAATAATAACAAAAACTGAGTTAGAAGCACAAACTATCATTTCAAGATTGCAAAATAAATTCACAATTAGAAATCTTGGAGAAATTAGCCACTATTTGGGGTTAGATATTGTGAAAACAAATAGGGGTTTTAAGGTGTCGCAAGCCAGTAAGATATCTCAGTTATTAAAGAGATACAATATGGAAATGTGTAAACCAGCAAAAACTCCGATGGCTATGGATTTTAAGGACACTAATGTGGAGAGTCCTGTATTTGATAAGACTATGTACCAATCTTTGATAGGAAGTCTTATGTATCTGAGTAATTGGACTAGACCTGATATTTCTTACTGTGTAAATCAATTAGCTAGGTACAACAATAATCCAACTGTTAGACACTGGCAATCAGCTAAACGAGTATTAAGGTATTTGAAGCAAACTATTCACTACTCGTTATATTTAGAGCCAAATCGTGAGTTAATCCTTACTGCATATGCAGATGCGAGTTTTGCCTCTGATACAAACAGTCGTAAATCTACCTCAGGGTTGGCTGTAATGTTGGGTGATTCTTTGATTGGATGGAAGTCCATTAGGCAAAAACACATAAGCTTATCTACAATGGAGGCTGAATTTTCATGTCTATCAGTGTTATGTACAGAACTGCTAGTGTACAAACAATTATTGTTAGATATGGGTTTAAATGTAAATGATCCATTTATTGTGTATGAGGACAATCAAGCTGCGATAAAGATGGCTAATAGTGCTGCAGTAAGAACAAGATCTAAACATACTGATCTTCGTTATTTAAATGTCAGACAATGTGTCAAAGATAAATTAATACAGTTAGAGTATTGTCCATCTGATGTAAATATTGCAGACCATTTTACGAAGGTACAAAGTGCTGTGAAACACAATGCTAATTGTGAAAGAATGTGCATAAGATTGTAAGAGTTATATATTATTCTACCCAAAGGGGAGAATGTTAGGCATATGGTGTTAGCCTACAATGTTGGGTTGAAAATATATTAACCATAATGCTATGGCTTTAAGTTGTTAATTGGCCAATGGGTGTGTAAGTGTTCTCATGGCCATAAGAGGAAGCTAGGAACGTAGCTTCTCTCTCTCTCTGAATTCACTGATCTCTACTATTACTGTTTTTGCTCTGCTGTTGGTTTACTACTGTTGTAAACCTGAACTGTGTATTGACCTCTGGACCGGTAAGAAGACTTTGTAGTTTGGATTACTCCTTGGACTGTTGCTATTGTGTATGACTTGGACTGTTTATTTTTGACTGTGCATTTTTGTTTTTACACCACCTCAAAGTAAAATACTTTTTGCTTTTAGAACTCAGTGTATTTCTGTGTGTGATTTTTACTGCTCTCAGTGCCCTTCCTTGTCTGTGCAACTCTTTGGTAGCACAAGGAGACCTCTGCACAATAAATTCCATAACAAACTACATGGAGGAAAGCATGCAGTGGGGTATCCCAAGGCTCTGCTTTAGACCCAGTTATCTTCAACATCTTCATCAATGATTTAGATGAGGGGATAGATGGTGAACTCATCAAATTTGTAGATGACACCAAGCCGGCAGGAATAGCCAACACTCCAGAATATAGGCATAAGATATAGAAGGATCTTGACAAACTTGAACATAAGGCACTATCTACAAAAATGAAATTCAATGGTGAAAAAAGTAAGGTTATACATTTAGGCAAGAAAAACAAAATATACAGATACAGTATAGGTGGTATCTTGCTCAATGAAGGAACTGTGAGAGGGATTTTGGACAGTCTCTTAAATATGAGCCAGCAGTGTGCTGCAGCTGCCAAAAAAGACAACATCATTCTAGGATGCATTAACAGAGGGATAGAATCAAGATCACATGAAGTGTTAATACCACTTTATAATGCCATGGTAAGACCACACTTGGAAAACTGCATCCAGTTTTGGTCACCAGAATGTAAAAAAAATATGTTGAGACTCTAGAAAGAATGCGGAGAAGAGAAACAAAAATGGTTAGGGGATTTGAGGCTAAAACATATAAAGAACGGTTGCTGGAATTGGCTATGTCTAGTTTTAAGAAGGGCGGTATAAGGACCTAATTCAGCTAAGCCACGCAAGAAAGCGGAACTCTTGAAAAAGGCATTGCCTCAAAAGGAACTTTTATTAGGGGCTAGTGATAGCAAAAACAAGGTGAGGTATGTGTATTAATTTAGAAATAATTTACTTTTGCCCATATTATGAATTTGAATAATGAATAGTAATAAAATTATTTGTCATTTTTTAAAAAGAAATACTTATTCAAACATTTGAGAAAGCATCAAATTTTCATGAGTTCTAAACCTTGTGAATTTAGTTCACAAGTTGGCAAATTGTGCCTATAGTTCATAAAATATTCTAATTATTTTTTTCTATTCTTGCAAAATATCTTAAGTATTACACATGCAAATAATTTTTTGTGACTTATGGATTTAAAGCACAATGCTAGTAAAATGCAAAACACAATAGGATCACTATTTTAGAAAAGTTATGTGAGCTTTAAACCAACAAAACTTGCTTTATATTATTTTCATAAAAGAATATATCCAAGCCAATTGTCTCTGAAATTAATTCAGTTTAAAATTTTAAATCCTTATGATGCAATTGATACTCAATAGGAACCAACAGATGGCAAATTCTAAGCATACTAGAATCCTACATCCATTATAAGTGTGACCATATGGGCCAATAGCCATTCACAGCTCAAGTGCTGATATGATTGTTGAGAGAAATTGCACCAATTGCTTGAGAGGACAAGTTGTTCTGAGTTATTGTGACAAGGTAAGGGACCTGTGTTTAGGACTTGCTATAGGTTACATCAAATGACATAAGATTTAAAGCCATATAAAAATGTTATATTCTTGATGATACATGATTCAGAGTAAAACTCAATTACGTACTCACACAGAATACATTTTTTTAAAAAAAGAAAATGTACCTTTCCCTGCTATTTGGAACTTTGTGGGAATGAACCATTCCTTTGCCTTTGTTTAATTTATTCCACCTGGGTTATGAGAGAATTTTCTGTTGTCCTTGATTGGGGTCCTTGTAGACCATTTATTCTTCTATGCAATCCTATTGCTATCTAAATCTGTATATTAGTAAAATCCATCTGTTTGTTGATCTAATCCACTGTTTGTCTCTCTGTGAAAGTCTAGTTTAGTTCTTTCTGTCCCTCAATTCATTTATTTTAATTATTTTTTTCCACTCCAACTGAAAAAAAACAAAAAAAACAAAACAAAAACTTCATCAGCATCAGCTACTTGTATGTTTTGATTGAATTTTGCCACGGTGTGTTATTTTATTCATAATGGTGTTGGTGTACACATCTTAGAGGTGATACATTTTAAATGAATTGCAGAAGTCTCAAGATCACTTTGCTATTTGTAACTACACTATGTGACTTCTTATTATTTCAAACTGATAAAAATCAGTTACAAAATCAGCAGCAAACAAACTGGAAGTCAGTCTCCACTTTCAGTTACAGAAAATTGCCAGCTAGCATTCTCAGCAGCAGTCAGGGGGATATCATGCTTTTTATCATCAATAGCTGACAAACATCTCCACCAGTGTTCTCATTATGAACAAAGAAGGTGGCATCCTTTATGAAATATTCTCTATAAACCAGTTTGATGTAATGTTTAAGGCATCAGGTTACAAATCAGAGTACTTTCTATTCTAGTCTTGCCTTAGGCACAAACCTAGCTGACTGATTTTGGACCAGTCATTCTCTTTCAACCCTAAGAATAAGGAACAGTAAGCCACTTTTGATAAACACTGCCAAGAAAACTGTACAGAAAGTACTCAGAAATTAAAATAAACTTGAAAGTTTATTTATGTATCTAGAATGCATATTAAATGATTTTCCATTTAAAAGCAACCTTCAGCATTTTACAAAAATCAGATAATTCAAGCTCATTATTTCAAGATTCATAGTAAACAAAAAACAAAATCCAGCTGAAGAGCTTCAACTGAATCTTCCAAAACTATTAAAAACAGTTGAATTTCAAACTGGCATCAGTAAGGTTGAATAAACTGCCGGGAGGCACCCTTTGATACATCAAACTTTAAAGAAAGTTGCACAACAGTTTTAAAACAGATTAGAACTAACTTGATTATTGTAATGATGTTGTGAGAGATTCGTTCATTGTCGCAAGGCTAATTATGGCTATGAAAGAGGGTTGCAGTTTATCATATGTTTCCTATATTTATCAGCTGAAGATAAGCAGTTTGATAATCTGAAGTTTAATAATAATAATAATAATAATAATAATAATAATAATAACAACAACAACAACAACAACAACAACAACAACAACAACAACAACAATGAAAACAGAATACTTTCAGTTCACCAAAGAAAATTCAGCAGGAATAGTAGTTAACAAAAGTGTTTATGGCTTTTCCATACTATGAAATTATCTCCATCAATGATTGTAAAACAAATATGCTTGGAATTCTTTTTACATGTCAAGTTTCTCACTGTATAAAATATATTTCTATATTGCTACACTTCCTTATTATAGCAGGGCAAAAACTTATAGTAAAACTTATTTTCCCATTTAGTAACATCTATAAGTCTGAGTTTCTTTAAGATTTCATACCATCTCGAAAGTCTGAGAAACTTCACAATAAATAAGTGAGACTTGTCAGCTGTTAGAAAAAGGAGTGGCTGATTACATGATAGTTCCCCCCCCAGTATTTCACATTATATAAAGAAAACAGATTGACGCTTATAAAGCTTTTTTTTAAGATCTTCCAACTGAGATATTTTATTATCAGCTACATATAACCTGGCATTTGTATAGATAACAGAACTGTTTTTTCATCTTTATAAAGAAGATATAACATAGTATCTTTGTTATTCAGGGCAGGGATAGGCGGGGAGATGATGAAACAACATTCAAAGAAATCAAAAAACAGGCCCTTTGGAGCCAAAAGGTGAATGTAATCACTTGTTTTAGTCCTAGTGCAGTGGTGTCAAACCCACAACGTTATGTGATGTGTCACAACGTATCGTGACTTTTTTGCAATGGGGTGGGTGTGGTTTCGCTATGATGCATGCAGTCCACGGGCCAGCAGTTTGACACCCCTGTCCGAGTAGTTAAGTTCCCAATACTTACAATTTACCAGATTTGAATAATATGCCAATGCTATGTAAAACTGTTTGAATTCTCTGACAGCTATGCATTGTTGGGACAGACATCCCTTTAACTGCTCCCATCATTATTAAGTAAATAAGAAGCTTAGCCTATGCTTCAAAGTATCCCATTTGGTTTTCTCAGCCTTATTTATTTATTTATTTATTTATTTATTTATTTATTTATTTATTTATTTATTTATTCATTCATTCATTCATTCATTCATTCATTCATTCATTCATTTATGAGATTGAATAGAGCCAGCTACAAGCAATTACACTGGCCACAATAACTGAATAGGAACAATGAAACAATGACTTTTGAATGTATTTGGCATGTGAGTTAAGGAGAATAGGAAGCAAAGTAGTTATTCCTATTGATAATAATTCTTGCTTTGTCAAATTTATTAACCTGGGCACTGAGGAAGAGTACTGGACCTTGAACTCATTGCTTTCAAAACAAACAAGTAAAAAAGCAAGACCTTATTTTTATAACATTTGAAAATTTTTGATTTTAAGTTTAAGTAGGATACTGTATTAATACAAAGCAAGTTCTTTACAGAATTTTTGCTGGTTGTTTGGTCTGGCTAAAAGAGTGGATGAACCTCCAGAATAAGAAGCTACTTGATCTAGAAGGTCATGAATTTGGATGGCATGGTTATTTATGGTATGACAAGGTTAAAGTAAATGTTGATTTTAATAACCACTTTGTCAAAAGTTATCTTATTCCACTGCACCAAAGGGAGTCGGAAATCAACCCCTTTCCTTTCCCCCCCTTTCTTTTCTACACTTTTTCCTGTCCTTTTCCCTCCCCTATTTTTCCTATTATTTTCTTTTGTACTTTTGTATTTTATATTATAAACTAATTTAAAAAAAGAATCTTTGCCAGATAATTTCAAGCTGCTAAACCTATATTATTTTTTATCCTTGTCTCAGCTTTAAAAGAGAAATGTAGGTAGCTACTACAGTGCAGCTTTTTTAGATATCTGAAATTAGACAAATTTACCTCTAGAGAGTCTAGCAACTCTACTACTTTCACCCTATCCTAGGAGGAAAAATAAAACAGGCTGTATTTTGATGCTTTTGTTCCAAACTTTATAATGTTCAAATCTTGAATTCTGAAGTGATTCAAATTAGAGTAATTTTGCCTGGAATGTCAAATTGTCCCTTGACCTAAATAATTCCCTTTGTATATAAAAATTCTAGTTAAAATAAAATTAGAGCTGTATCACACAGACCTGTGAGTTATTTGGAACCTACCCAACAATTAACAAAGCTGATAGTCAAAAAGCATCACGCAATTGGAATGGATAAATGATGTTCCTATCTTCAGGAAGGGTAAATAAGAAGAATCTTGAAAGCTAGAGGCTAATCAATCTGGGAACACTGGGAACTTTTTGATTGATTGTGGGAGTGCTTATGGGAATAATATGTCTTAATTTCATCCAAGTATTTGATAAAGGACTCCAAGTATGGATATTCTGATTAGGCAGTTTGAGCTTAGATTATGCTTTCAATTTTTTACTTTTTTTAAAAAAATTGAATTTATTTTTGATTAGTATGTTAAGATAACAAATTTGGATTACCCAAATTTGAATGGGATACCTGTTTAGACAACAGAAATACAATTCAAACCAATGTAGATATCTAAAGATAATGGAGATAAATGCAAATAATGACTTAGTAAACTTAAATTAATATGCACATATAGGATAGGAAATAAGTAGCCAGACATATTCAAAGATTTTTTCAGGAAAGCAAAGAATACATTGCTGAAATGTATAATTGCAACCATAATGCAAACTTTATTATAGCCTGAGATCATGTTTCACTTGTTTTATATCATTGTGGTTAAAAGTGGCCATCTATGCTGATAGCATTATGAAAAACACCTTAGAATAAAGGCTGATGTCAAATTGAATAGCAATCAGCAGAATGATGTAACTGAAAAAAAATCAGGTTTTTAACTGATAGGAAAAAAAGGAACCAGTTTATTCTGTGTTGATCAAATACTCCCTGAATATCATGTCCAATTCTTTGCAGTATAAGAAAGTAACACAAAACTGTTCAGAGAAGAGAAGTATTTAATGTAATTATAGTAGCAAAATAAAACAGAACACCAAATAAAAATAACGAAAAAGGTTCCTGACAGGAAGAGGAGTTTAAAAATGAATCCAGTTACCCAGAGAACTGGTGAGTTTCTTTAGACTGGATGTGTACAAGGACCACTATCTCTCTAGAATGCTTTGATATAGTTTCCTTTCCTTAAAAGTAACATTATTATAGTACTGATTTGCAGTTGGTCTTTTTATAATGTCTTCTATGCATTTACATGACATTGCAGTTACCTTATTATTCCCACTGACTGACCATGCTAAACTACAAATAATTCATGAATGTATCTTCAAAAGGAACAAAGTACTGCAGTGGGAAATGCCTGTTTAAGATAGGTATGCTAAGCAACCAAATGAAAGTCCTGTACAAATGAAGACTGGAAAAAAAGTTTGAGTATGTTTTGAACCATTTCATCATATTGACTTTTAAATTGTGCTTATTATCAAATCCATCACACCCTTTAAACCCTTGCTGTTTGTATAACTGTTTTGCTAACTCCTTCTTATCCTAGTGCTTTTAAACTGATACCATCTTGTTTTCTTAAGTGAGTTTCTTTTTAAAAAGATGAAGTCAGCTTGTTTTTTTCTTTACAACTATTTTTATGTGGATGTAACATTCAAGCAAGTTACATTCCACATTACAAATTTCATTATTGCTTTTGCCATCAATTACTTCTGTAATATCCTACTATTCAATATAAGTAGTTTGCTTTCTTGCCAATTTTGAATGTAGCCCTCAGACCATTACTAACATTTCTGAAATTGGCAACAGTCACAAAAGCTGAGAGTCTCCATAAATGCAAAAAAAGAGGACTTTTTATGTTAAAAAAGAGGAAGCACATTTCTTAAAACATTTATACATTATTATTTGGGATTAATTAACATGCATCTTTTGTCTGTACAATCTCAAAGCATTTAAGAAATATATTACTAAAAATATTGAGATACATTATTTTTGCTGTTGATGTTTATAACTTATCTGTTCAGGTTTTTTTTTTGTCCAAGGCTGATACTCTAAAACAGGCATGTTGGGAGGAAGAAAAAAGGAAGGAAGGAAGGAAGGAAGGAAGGAAGGAAGGAAGGAAGGAAGGAAGGAAAATAATTTTCTGAAGATGGAGGAAAGTTTCTCCAACTGACCCTCTTTCCCACTATTGATTTTTCATCTGAGGACTATGGCCAATGAATAAAACAATAAATGTCTTCCATGAGTCATGATATTCTTTATGGAAAATATATTGTTCATATAATTTCTTCAAAATTCAGATGTGTAGTATGTGTGCATGTATAGATGATTGCATATGGTCCTTATTTTAGAATTGACCTTGGCTACATAAATCATTGATGGTATTATTTGGTTAAATGTCTTTAAAGCTGGAATAGAACAATAAGATTTTTTTCCTTTTCTTATCATTAAATAGTTATTGCAACTTTTTCAATCCACACTTGGATATAAATGAATACAAAATGCAATGTAATATGCAATGTATTTGGCTAATAAAATGTAATGTATTTGGTTAACAAATATATAATTCAAAATATATGAATCTAAAGGGGCCACCCTATTCACCATTGTCAGGATGGAATAGGATGAAGCTGAAAGGTTGATTGGATTTAAAGTCAAGAATGGAAAAATAAAACTAAGATTTAGGAAAAATATATTCTTTCTTTCTTTCTTTCTTTCTTTCTTTCTTTCTTTCTTTCTTTCTTTCTTTCTTTCTTTCTTTCCTTTCACAATTTTTCACAGATGAAAGGATTTATCAAGATTAATTATATTATTAAAGGAGATATTGTGCTTTTCTTACTTACTTATTTACTTACTTATTTTATATGCAACAAAGCAACTCTAGCAAAGCCATGTATGATTCAAATATCAGGATAATGATATTTCTCTTGCTTGAAATGCTATTTTATCTCTTTACTTATAGAGAATAGATCAAATACTTAGCAATACTTTATGATGCAACAAAATATGTTATCAATAATCATCCTTTAATTAGTAATTTATCTTATTATATTACCTTAATTTTAACTTTAAAATAGACATTAACTTTAAAATAGAGTTGAAAAACAGTGTTCTAATGCAGTTGTATTTTCTGAACAGGTAAACCCATTCTTAGTTTTACTAGGGGATGTTTAGCCTTAAAAAAAACACAGCTGACAGGGGGACATGATAGCTCTTTTCAAATATCCGAAAGGCTGTCACACAGAAAAAGGTCAAAATCCATTCTCTTCCTTTCTGAGTACAGAACATGGAATTATGAATTTAAGTTACTGGAAGGCAGATTTTGATTTTTTTGTTTGTTTGTTTTAAAAAGCATCTCTATAACAGTAAGATAAGTCTGACAGTAGAACCAATTATCCAGGGAGCTAGTGGCTTCCCTTTCACTGGATATATTCAAGCAATCATCTTTCCTGGGTCCTTTAATTTTAATTCCTACATTATGTAGAGGTTAGACTTCATGGCTTTGTTCCAATTTTGTGATTTGATGGCAATTGCCTATACCTTTTCACATTTTTTTCCATAAGCCAAGACTTGCTTTAAAATTGTCTGTTTTAGATAACTAGTAAACATGTATACAACAAGAAATATATAATTTAATTTGATGGTTTGCTATCTAAAAGAAAGGGGAGAAAAGCATGGGTTTTTTTTACCATTAACAAAAAAAAAAAAACCAGCTAGGTGAAAATGAGATCTTTTATGAAGCAAAAGCATCAAGGAATTAATTTTCTTGAGCTAATTTCTCAAATATATGTTAAGAGGATGACAAATACATTATATGTGGTTACTTTTTTCTATGTGTCCCTTGTCCAACTAAATTTAAATAAGTACTGAGGGGGGGTTGAGAGGTACATACACACTCACAGAGAGAGAGAGAAAGAGAGGGTGGGAGGGAGGGAGGGAGAGAGAGAGAGAGATCACACACAATTAAAGTAGCAAGAATAACATTAATATAGATATTCACATTACTTTGAAAAAAATAGGCTGGTGAAAGAATAAAGGGTAAGATCCTTGTTTATTCATTGAAAACACAGAGGGATTCTCCAGGCTATGGAAGGTTGTCCTGCTCTGAACTGCATCCATATGTTCTCTATGCTTTTATCAGAACAAAAAAAGGCAGAATTGTTCTACATCGTAAGTTTCTCACTGTTTGGACATAAACAAGATGTTATAGGATATATAGAAAAAGAGCAGGGCTTGGTTCATGATGCCAAAATGCTGCTTGCATCACACTGAACATTTGCCCACCCCCTCCCACCCAGAAACTGCTTTCTGTCTATCTTGAAAGGAATGTCATCTTCTTCCCCCTAGATTAAAAAAAATCAGTGAACTGTAGTTTTCATGCACATATCTCTATATATGGGGCTATCCTACACATCAAGAGACATATAGCTCAGCATTATAATTCTTCTTGTGTATTTGTATACAATTGTCTATTTGCACAGAATCTTCTTTAATATACAACCAGTGAGGGTTTTTTTGTGTACATAACAGACATAATTAATTTCATGATTTAAAAGCTGGAAACTAGAGGGGGACTCATGTTTAGGCAGATGAAAAAATGCAAGCTGATAAACTGTCAAACATTATAACAATGAAAATACTGAAGCAAAATTTTGAAGAATGGAGTCAGAAATTAATATCCACAAAATCAAATAATGCCAATAATGCTATTAATAGAATAAGACCAACATATATTTATTTATTTATTGATGGGATTTATATCCCGCCCTATCTCCCGAAGGACTCAGGGCGGCTAACAACAAAACATATAATAAGTACAGATATTATTGAAGAAATAACAGGTGTAGAACAAATTTTATCTGACAAGATAGAGATGATATTGAAAATGGATTTACAACCAGAAAGCCAAAAGAATGACTTAGAAAAGAATGGTTTACTTGATCTACAAAAAAAGCTGGCTGAGGTTTTAACATTCAAAAGAGAAATACGAACAAACCTGGGCAAGTTTTTTTTTCCTATTAGATTTACAAAATAGGCTTGTGAAATCCTTGAAGAAATCCATGCAATGGGATAAAAAGGAAATGAAGAAAAAATAAATCCTACAAACAATATTTAAATAAACTAACGATGGACTGGTAGAAGTAAAGAAACTAAATAAAATGAGTTTATTTGATATGTTGTTAACTTCTGGCAACCTTTTTGGGACATTTTGCTGACACCAACACTAGAAAGATACTTTATGGATTTGTATATAAATAAAGTATGGGATATAGGAGGAATAAATAATTGTAACCTTAGAAGAGATGAAAGGTTACTAACTTGTTTTGACTTGTAGTGAAGGATGGAAGTAACTTCATTATATATTTCTATTTTATTTATTTATTTATTTATTTATTTATTTATTTATTTATTTATTTATTTATTTATTTATTTATTTATTCATTCATTCATTCATTCATTCATTCATTCATTCATTCATTCATTCATTCATTCTCTCTTTCTCAATTTCTTTTTCCTGGCACTTTTCCCTCTTAATAAGTTGATTCTATTTATAATAATAACCAAACACCTATTGAGGTGTAGCAATTTCACTTTTTATCAGATGTACTAGATAGCATTTGGGATAGGGACAATGGCGTCAACTGATAAAAGCAGTATTGTGCTGTCACTATGCTAACTCTACCTCTTTTGTACATATCAAAGAGGAGGGATTTGCATCTCAACAACATTATGCTGCTTTCATCATTTTGATTAAAATTTTAAAACCTGCCAGCCTTCCTAGGCAGACCAGACAGGAATCAAGACCAGATGAATTAATTCAACTTTATTCTAAGGCTACATTAACAGAATCTTGCAAGTCTAATAGTACAAATCCACCACTGTCTCTTTTACAGCCTGATAAGATAGGGAGTTCCTTTCTGAGGATTTGTCTGCCTATTATGTAGCTGCGGACTATTCCCTCACTTCAATCATCATTCCCTAAAGAAAATATCTTTGCCCTTCCTCATCTTCCACATACCATTATGCAACCCATGGATGCTCCTGATATTGAATATTCCAATAGAAAAATTCCTTACAGACCATTATTATCCCTGGCTGAAAGTATCTCTTCAAAATTCTGAATGGATAAAATTGCAAGACTTTAGGAAAAGTAATTTTGTGTGAGAAAAAACTTCAACATTGGGAACTGAGATCTAGGCTAGTTTGATGTAGTTCTTAAGGCATCAGACTAGAAACCTGGAATTACATGTTCCAGTTTAGATAAAGTCAACTGGGTGTTCTTGGGCCAATCACTCTTTCAACCCTAGGAAGAAGACAATGCAAACCATTTCCCAAAAGTCATGCCAATAAAGTTGCAGGAACTTGCCCAGATAGACACACACACACACACACATACACACACACACACACACACACAAACACACACCACCACCACCACCACCAAAAAGATCACCCAAATTTGTGTGAGAAAACCTTCTGAGTTGGTTAGTTAGAACTTGTATCTATTGACTGGAACGATTTGTACTGACAGTCTTCTATTATCATAAACATTGAAAAACAATTAAAAATACATTTAAATGCATTTTACATGGCCCTCTTTCACATGGCATGTTGTCAACTTTAAATCAACAGAGAATGGAGAGTACTTTGCTCATTATAGTACTTATTTCTAGATTGCCAATTAATAAGGATAGTCAGATTAATCTGCTTCCAATAGTTTGCACTTATTTATATCCCTAAGCCTATTCCATTCTATTTTAACAGCATTTTAAACCTCTGAACCAAAAATTAAAATATAAATGCATATTTAAAACAATTTTCTAATAAGATATTTTTTTCTAAAAATGTACTTGCTTCAAATTGTATCTGAATTACTATTTATAGATAATAGATTTCAAATGGTATATTAACTGTGAAAAATAAATAGAGTGTAAATCAGTCCTCTGTAGGCATGCATTCAGCTGGATATTTAGTCAACATTTAAAAAGGGAGCATAAGTATAAAGAAAATAGAAATGTTGATCATGCATGTGTGGTGAAATTTTCTAGGCTTTCTAACTGCTTTACAATTCTTTAAGAGACTTGACATTTAAGGCAAAGGAAGCATAAAAAAACCTATTGCAACATTTTCCTTCTGTAAAAAAAGGTGAATATTGATGTTAATTCCATAGGCTTGTGATATAGCATTCATACCTCTTGCTTTGGCTTCTGCCTCTGGCAACCATCAGTTCCAGTGGAGGATAGAATTTGTCTTGCTTTAGGTGAAACATGGTGATATTTATTGAAATATTAAAGAAGAGAACAGATTGTGAAACCTCAGCAAGCACATCATGTGGAGCTTCAGAAACATCTTTAGGGCATTTTTTTCCCTACTTCACTTCATAAGTAGTATTATGTACTGGGCTTGTGGTAATACACCACATGCGTTACTGGAGCATCTAATGGCTCTCCAGCATTCCAGACTTGCTGTCTCCTCTCCTGCAATTGGCTAGCCCCAGGCGGCTTGAGTGGGTTCAAACCTATTGGCTGCCGCCTAGGGGCTAGACCAGGGGTCAGCAACCTGAAACAGTGAAAGAGCCACTCAGAACCGGTTTGACTGAAGAGTGGAGCCAAGGCTAGATATGCACCTACCCTGCATATTTGAATTGATTGGTTGAACTTTTTTGGTCCCACTTTTTTTTGGACTGCACATGGCAGAGGACTGGGAGCCACAGGAAACGGTTGAAAGAGCCACATGCGGCTCCAGAGCCGCGGGTTGCAGACCTGTGGGCTAGACTATATATTGTGGCTGGTTGCAGCTAAGTTCCAGTACAGTTCCAGCAAGAATAAAAGTATGAGTTATCCTGTACTCAGCCTTGTGTCATCATTCCTGCTCCCAAGAGCCCATGACTTAACAGTGGCGATGAGGGTGGGATCCTGCTTTGCCAATTAAGAGCTGAAGTCAACGAGGGGTCGGCAGCACACGCCAGAGGGAAGAAACATTTCCCCCTCCGTCTAGGCCGGCTAGTAAGCCACACTAGCGGCTGTGTGCTCAGAGGACGCATTCCCTGAGTCTAGAAGCAGGATCCGAAGATCACAGGAATCTGAAGGAAAAATGCCAAAGGTCGGCAAATTAAGAGAGTTTGACGTAAAGCATCCAGAAGAATGGCGGTCTTACCTTTCGCAAGTAGAAAACTATCTGAGAGCAAATCAAATTGCGGAGGAAGACCGGAAGGCCACCACATTGCTTTGCATGTGTGGCCCAGCAACTTTTGACCTAGCTGAGAACCTTTTCGTGCTGACGCCCATTGAAGCAGTCTTATAAGCAGACCTTAAGAAGAAGCTAACCGGGCACTTTTAAAATATGGCTAGAAATAAGGTGACCTTTGTAAGAGCAAAAGAATGACACCTAAAATTTTAACAAGTATTAGCTCCAAATATATGAAAGTTTAAATCAGAGATGAGATTATTCTTGATCATTATCTTACCTCCTTAGAGAAAAAAAAACTAGACTTTGGTTTGTACACAACCAAATTCACGTATGGACTACTCTTCAAAAGGAAATAACCAAGCTATGTAAAGACATTGATTCATCATCATCACCCTTTGTAAGGGAAAAAAAGAAGGATATGCTTAGAGATTGTCACTTACAATTCAGTCTTGTCCTTCCATTTGTCACTTGTCTGGATAGAAGGTTTTAGAGCAGACATGTCAAATTTGCAATATCGCGTGATGTCATGCGATGTATTGGAGCTTTTTTTTGCCATTGATGACAATGGGATGGGTGCAGTTTCTTCATGATGCATCTGGCCCATAGGCCAGCAGTTTGACACCCCTGTTTTAGATAATAATAATAATAATAATAATAATAATAATAATAATAATAATAATAATAATAATAATAATAATAATAATAATAATAATATGGCTGCTAAATAACAATGTTAACTAATTCTCTGCTTCAGAGCAGCCACACCAGGGTATAGATCAGTGATGGCGAACCTTTTAGAGACCAAGTGCCCAAATTGCAACCAAAAACCCACTTATGTATCATCGGGTGCCGGGTGGGCGTGGCCCATTGGGTGGGCATGGCTGTGGTGGTAACGGCAGACTGAGTGGAACTAAAAAGTTCAATCAATTCCAACTTTGTGATTTCCCTCAAGAAATTGAAATTGATTAATTGATTGAACCTTTTTTTTTTTTGCACACAGCAGCAGAGGTCTAAAGCGAAAAGGTTTTATAAAACCCAGCTGAAGGCCTAGGACTGGGGCGACAGTGCACGTACCCACAGAGAGGGCTCTGTGTGCCACCTGTGGCATGCGTGCCATAGGTTCACCACCATGGGTATAGATAATATAGGTGGAGTGGAATTACTTTGATAAGGCCTGGTATGTGTATAAAACTAGAAAAAATATTTTCCACATTGATTTGTCTCATTATAAAGTATTCAGGACCAGTATTTTCTTGAAAAGCTTTTTGAAAATATTACAAGATTTAACACTAGTTTTGAAAGTTTGCAAACTTTACTGCTACGTCAAAACCTACCTTGTACATTCTATCTCCTCATCCTTATTTTTTCCTTTGCAAAATATGTTTCTGTTTTTCTGCTTTATCCTTGGAATACTTGAACACCTCTTTCAAAATTCTCTTGATATGGTTTTTTTGAAGCTACTTTATTGTTAGAAAGAGCAGAGGGTGCTAATACTATTTTTGTTGCTTTATGTTACTTTTCTTCCCATAATTCTAAAGCCTAGCTAACTGTTTAGATTTGTCAGTCTGAAAATGCCCAGCGGAAGGAGTTCCTTCATTATATATTTCCTCCTTTATTATACATTCCCCTGGGATGTAAGTGAACCAAAAGAAACAGAGAAGGCTTCAAAATCCAGAGCAATGATTTTTACAATGAAATATGGGATATTTAACAAGTCTTTTGCAATCACATAACTAAGAGCAAGAAGTCCAGATTTAGCCAATGAAAATGCCATTGAATTCCTTTTTGACAAATTTCAAAGGAAACTTTTGTTTTATTAAATTGAATGAAAAGTGCTAGAAATATAATGCAGATTTTTTAAAAAAAATGTTTGAAGGGGTTGTTTGTTTTGTTCTGTTTTGCATGGCACTAGGAAGAACAGGGATCTCTACAAAGTGAAAGGAAGGAAAATGGCTGCTCATGTAACACTGTATTTCATTTATTGTCAAGCACAATTAATGATGTATTCCATTATCTAAGAATATTCAAATGATTTGCTACAAGAAAAAAAATGACCATACAACCAGGAACTAAGATCAATCACGTTCCATTCATGATACCTTTGGTACATTTAGTTCTTAACTTTTGTTAAATATAAAGGTAAAGGTAAAGGTTCCCCCGCACATGCGTGCTAGTCGTTTCCGACTCTAGGGGCCGGTGCTCATCTCCGTTTCAAAGCCGAAGAGCCAGCGCTTGTCCGAGGACGTCTCCGTGGTCATGTGGCCGGCATGACTAGACGCCAAAGGCGCACGGAACGCTGTTACCTTCCCACCGTAGCGGTCCCTATTTTTCTACTTGCATTTTTACGTGCTTTCGAACTGCTAGGTGGGCAGAAGCTGGGACGAGTAACAGGCGCTCACTCTGTTACGCGGCACTTGGGATTCGACCCGCCAAACTGCCGACCTTCTGATCGACAAGCTCAGCGTCCTAACCCACTGAGCCACCGCGTCCCACTCTTGTTAAATATAGAGCCTCCTTAAGTGCAACAACTTATGGATCTCTTTGCTGAAGGAAGATTGCTATGCTTTCTAGTTTTAATTGACAGCTCAAAACATATGTACATTTGCAGAGTAACAATTAGATTGCTTCTTTTTAAAAAAATACATCCCAATTTTGAATTTTGTTCTTGTCCTTTAGGACTGTTTAAGACTTATTTTGTATTTAAACAGCTCTCAGAGGAATACCTGTATGAAACTAAAACATGAATAATAGTTATGACTGTACTAATATGATTGTACTGAAAAATTCCATTCTGCCATAAATAGGCATGGGTAATATGTGCATTAACCAGGGCTTTTTTTCTCATAGAACGCTCAGAACGGAGTTCCGGCACCTTTTTTGAATGGAACCTTGTAGGGTAGGCAAGGCGGGTTGTATGACATGTGTGAGTTCTGGCACCTTTTTCTTTTACAAAAAAAGCACTGGCATTAACAGTATTTCTCCCTTCCCCCCGCCCCCAAATTTACTAGCTCAGAGGGTTCAGACTGCTTTTTTAAAAAGATTATTTTTATCTTGCTTTTAATAACTGAACATTTTAAAAGGTAACCAAATACTGACAATATGAAGTAAAGTGAAGTTCTGAAGGATATATGCTTGTAATCTGCTGGGACCTGCACATAAGCCATAACCAGGCAAATATAACTTTGGGTTAGCCAGTTTTGCCCAACCCTAGAAAAAGGCAATGGCAGACTGCTTCCAAATATGTTACTGTACTTGGATAAATGCATAGACTATGTGTCACCAGAACTCAAGACCTATTCTAAGGTAACTCACAGAATCTTACAAGTTTGATAGTGCTCTATCTCTCCCTCCTTCTGATGATTGTTTGAAGAAGGGAAGTATTTGCTTGATATACTTCCAAATTGTAGTTCTGATCTTTACAAAAGTTTCAGCCTCTTTTACCTAAGTCATGATTCCTGCATACCTCCATCAAATTCATCATCTTACTATTTGCAATAACTGATAAACCATATAGCATTAGTGATTTTAAATTTCCTAGTTAGCTGAGTAACTTAGAAACATTAAGAGAAATTATGGGACAACATATAATTTCCAGTAACATTTTATGATCATGTTTGTTTGAAGTGACTTTTGTATCATAGAACCTGCTCTAAGGCTCTTGAGAACACTTAAATAATAAAATTTCTTAACAAGTATGTATTTTCATTAAATGGAGAATATGCTTTAGTTTGCCTCTATAATTTAATGTGTGCAATGAAGACATTATTAAACCACTGTAGAATCTGTTTCTGCATGATAAAGATAAAGACCCATGGATGTGGAATACATTAATATTCAAGGGAACAAAATCCAAAGGATTTCTATATCGCCCTACCAAAGCAATAGACATAATTAAATCATGGGATGTTTTCAATGTTTTCTGGTGCCATAATCATTGGGTAAAATTAGTGAAGCATCAGCATTGCTTTAAATTATTTTTTTTAATGCTAAGTATGTATTAATAATAGAGTATAAAAATGTAGTACAAATTAATGTAGCATAAAATAATCATGACAGGTATAAACTATACAAAAATTTAGATGTAGTTAAATACACATTGCATTAAATACATTTGCATATTATTTTGCATTGTTATATGGGGTATTAGCTGCAAATGACCATTATGACTGAAATGAGATGAGAATTTATTTTCATAACATCCTCCATGAGCTTGCAAATGTGATTCAGTTTCCCATTTTATATAATCATGTCCATCCAAAGAAACTATTCCCACTCCTAGACAAAGTTTTCTCTAATCCTTTCCTTGCTGAAGAGAAAGAAGCATGGTGCATTATTAACAATGACAAAATGAAATTGACCAGAGGCAGTGGCATTCTAGCCCCATGCACTTGACTAAGGCATACCTTACCAAGAAATTACATCAAAGTAATTGGACAGTTTGCACCCAATAACATCAATGATCTTCTGCTAGCTAACAAGAGACAGTGATTATTTCCAACACTGTTATCCACTCTAAAAATTTTTTGCTTAACAATGAAATGATCCTTCTTATACAATCAAGCTGATTATGTACACAATTCAATTTATGTAGACCCAAATCCTGACAGAAATCAGAACTCTAGAATTTCCAATTCTACAATTCAAAATTATTTTAAAGGTCTTACTTTTCTATTGTTCTCTATTTCTCCTCTTGTAAAGTTAGAACCAAATGATTTTGAAATAAACTGTTGACTATTTCTCCTCAGTGTTGTGTTCCTTTTTCCGGGCCTTTTGGTTAAGATCATAGTATTTCATAGTATAATGCATTATAAACATGAGTGCAGTGTGTTCAGATTAATTTCATTAGTTTTCATGAAAAAAGCAGTCCAAGATGAAATCTTCACTCCTTCATCTGTGATCAAATATCTTGTATCATATTAAGTTCTACTCTAAGCTTTTATGTCCAGAATGTTTCCCCCCCTACAGATTCAAAATACAGTATTGACATTCACAGTTCAAAATATGTTATTTTTAGACCCGAAATATTGTGTATTGAATAAATAAATTATTTGTTGTAGAATGTGTAGTTTATTTGCATATATTCTGCTTTGTTAAATTATATTATAAAAATGTATGTGTATATAAATATGAAAGTGATGAATTAGTAAGAGAGTAGGTGAAAATGCAGGTACGCAAGTTATGTTAAAGAGTAACATGCTGTGAAACAACCTCTCCTTACCCTTGGAGATATGTTCACCCAAACCTGATACATTGCTGCAATTTGCTTCCTAGAACCAGCCCAGCCACTTAACAAAACAAGATTTTCTGCAGCTCTATCACATGTATTAGAATAACCACTGGGGGTATTCTGGATTACATCATAGATTGTGTGATCTGTGATGTAATCTGATATGATTATATGATATGATTTCATGATTATTCTTATATCCATCATATACTATTAATAGAATGTATTAATATAGGATTTATTTTTAACTGCATCTGTAAGTAAACTGTCTATTCCTGTAAAGAGCTGTTATGGAGAAGGAAGGGAAGGAAATATCAGTTGACTTTTTCCTTCTATGCCACCTTTAATGCTGCAAAAGCCTTGTCAGAAATGATACTTTGGATTGTGCTTTCTCTCTATACTCATTTCACGTACCAATTTTCTTCTCTCAGAACTGCACAATATCTTTGAATCTTAATTTCTTAAATCCAGTATGAGATTTTTGTCATATTTTCCCTTGGACAATTTGTTCTTCTAAACCAGCTACAGTTTAATCTCTGTTTTTCAATCCTCTGCCTAATCTGATGTGCTTTATTTTTTATTTTTCTCTTGGGCATTCTCTAAGGAACTATTTTATTTTTCTTTATAGCACACAATTATTGTATCATTACATGCTGTGAAACACTTTTTCCTCACTTCCCTATATCATACCTCTTTTTTTCCCCTTCACTCAGCTATTTTCTCAAATTCTTTTTTCTTGGGCCATAGTCTGCTTTGCATCATTGCTTCTACTAGCTTGATATATTTTGTATTGGGGATTCTTTGCAATCTGCAGCCCCTCCACAAATCTGCCACTGCATCCCCCCTATATTAGTTGCAGGCAGCCTAACATTTTCCTTCAGCAATGAACTGTTTTCTTCTGTGAACAAAAAAGTTACACACATTTTGGAAAGTAATATAAATGTTAAACAGATAAGAAAAAATGGTAATCCAAACTGTTTTCATGAATGATAAAATTTTCAATCCTCTAAATAAATGTCATCATACGCATATTTTATATGATCTAAATCTAGTACAGATCTGACATATTTAAGCTGGGTAATCATTTCATAATTTAATGAACTGTTTGTGCAATTTTCAAATGACACAGTTATTACATGAAATTGCTAAAATCATAACAATACCCCCTATTTATAATTATACATTGAATTTAAAGAGCTACTATAAATATCTTTATGATTTTGAATATGCTAAAATTTATTAATTTTAACAACTTTTTCAAGGTCTTCAAGTGTATCTTGAAATAGGACTATGAATTGATAGCAACTGCAAAGCAGGGGAAAGTCAGGAAATTTTTATTTATGCGAAACAAACTGGAATGTAATCAATTCAACATTTTAGCAGAGCTTCAGCTGATGTATAATGGCAATCTGTTGCATGACAAATGAGTTATATGTATATTGGGATTTGCTCACATAAAATGTCTTGGTGGAAAGATAGGGAACTTTGAACATTAGTGACAATAAGTAAATTTATAAGAATCACCTCACTGTAATTCCTTAGAGAGATCAACGTTAGGTTCATATAACCCATTTGATTCTTAGCTAAATGGTCCAGTAGCAGATGATGAATATAAAACCAAGGATGCCTAGGTTGAATATGAAGCAGATACCTCGGCAAGAAATTCAGCCACTACAGAAGCAGTTCTGAAGCTGGGAGGCAAACATTTCATGACATCATTTTTATTGTTCTTTGAGATAAAAAAGAAGGAATACAGTATATGATGACTATAATGGCTTCCTCTTTGGGTGGGTTTTTAAGTTGTGTATGTTCATAAAGCAGAAGGATAAAATGATGTTCTTTTTAGGAACAAAATTATAGTAGAATTCTGGAGTAACCAAACAATACTCCATGGGTGTATTAGGTGTGGGAAGAAAACAGAGGGCGGCTTAGCAACTCATGGCGGATATCTGTCTCCATATAGATTTGGGAGAAGTGAAGGATTTTTATTTGGGCTAGGGATAGGACTGACATTTGTTTGTGGGAACTGGCACATTAAACAGTAATATCCTCTCACTTAACTTGACCATAGCATTTATTTTCTAGAGTAAAATATGCCACTGTTCCTGGAAGCCAGGATATGCTAGTCTTCAATGTAAGAGACAAATGGAACATTGATATTTGGGCTAATTCTGTTATGTTGCTATGGCTTCCTTGTGGCTTTGAACACTATGAACTATAGAGGTGAAGCAAAGAATAATTCTATTTGAGACTGTTTCTACTTACATGGCTTACATCATTAGAGTTAGTATGCAGTCACCTCAGATGACAAAGTTTGAGTGTTATTTCATCTTCTACACCTTTTATGAAAAGGTTCATCCACATTCATATATCTATAAAGAAAGAATGGAAAATCGGGATGAATTTGCCTGCTTCATTGTATAGGAATCTTATTTCTAACAGATTCCTAACCTGAAGAGACACTAATTGATGTTTTCAGCTGATGTGGTAAATGGGACTTAGCTATCAACTTTATAATCCTCCCTGTCTGTTCATAAGTTATGTTAAATGTAGAGATATTTTAGAATTTTACATTATTTCATTCTACCACTTTGAAACATTAGAATTTTCTTTATAGAAAGTAGCCTCCTCATTAACATTGGATCCTATACCAAAATCTGACATCCAGCAGGCAAACCGATAGTTAAATTATCTAAATCAACATCCCCTCATTCCCAGACACAAAGCTTTTACAATTTTGAAAGAATTAAAGTGGATGTTTTTAATGGTTTGGTAGTTAATGCCATAGTAAAAATGTTAGAGGACAGCTACTATGACAAAAAAGCCTGGGATTAAAAAAAAGTCAATTATTTATTTTTATTGATATTGACTATACCAACTGAAAATTACTATCGAGCAACAGTTTTTTTCATCATATATTAAATTCCTTTTAAAAAGAATGCAGAAGCTTCCCTTTACATTTTACTGGTTAAAAAAAAATCTAAGTCGTTAGTGCTACCTGGAGGCTTATCTATGTCTTCAGAGTTAACTGAGTAGTGCAAATGGGTGTGGAGCCTTCTTAGAAATGTGGAAAGGACTGTGTTGTATACTGGAGATAGATGATGTCAGAACCCTCCCCCCCCCCTCTGTTAAGAAAGGGCTGTTCAATTTTGACATAGATGGCCTCTTTGGCCCCTCTTTCAAACCAACAGGCCTCTCTGTACAAAATGGGGATTTTGCTGTCTTTTGAAAGAGTGCCCTTTGTCTTTTAAATGCAGATGGACTGCTGACTCTTGTCCTGATGGGTTTGTTTTCCTATCTTATGCTATATGTTTGTGAAGTTGTTGTTTCATTTCCCTAATGTACAGATCAGCACCTGGTAACTGCATTGTACTGAATATACCACATTGCTCAGTTTGTGTCTGGGTGTTTTATCCTTGGGGTGGACAAGCTTCTGCCTTAGTGTATTCTTTGGTTTGAAATATGCACATATGTTGTGTTGGCTGAAGATCCTCCTGAGCTTTTCCAATATTCCTGCAATGTATGGAATGATTATGTTGCTTTGTTTATTGTTTTCTTATTTATTTATTTATTTATTTATTTATTTATTTTATTTATTTATTTTATTATATTTATATACCGCCCTTTCCCGAAGGACTCAGGGCGGTTTACAGGGTGATTAAAACAAGAAATACAAAAGTTAAAAACAATTAAAAAAAATATATCCGTCCCTGAACAAATAAAACCCCAGTTAAAAATTAAAATTAAAATTAAAATTCTCAGCCTGGGCCAGAGAGCTCGAAGAGCCAGGTCTTCAGGTCTGTTATGGTGGAGCTCCTGCTACGTTGTTTTTTTTTTTTTTAGATTTGATGAAGGCCCACTTGGGATAGCCACACATTCTGAGGGCTTCCTTGATGTGTTTTATTTCTTTTTCTTTTCGTTCTTTCAACAAGTCCATTTCCTTTGAAAGGACTCCTTGTGGAAAGGATTACTTCCTCTTCAGTTCCGCTTTTCCTTAGAAAAATATAATTTGTAAATGGAGATGGAGATTTACTGAAAGAGGTGGATCACAAAAACTACTGCATCCCTTACATTTACAGTTCAGGTCGGGATTGCCTGGAGTTTTGTCTCTGATATTTGAGGAGATGGACTTTATCTACTTAGGTTATGGAACTCTTATTTTAGCATCTATCAAAGAATGGGTTGTGTATATTAACTGGATGTTATATCAGACAACAATATAATTATTTTTAAGATATTTGATATACAGGCACTCCTTGAGATATAACCACAATTAGGATCAGAATTTCTGTTGCTAAACAAGGTAGTCACATCCAATTTTATGACTTTTTTGCCATAGTTTTTAAGCAAATCACTGCAGTTGTTAACTGAATCATGTGGTTATATGAATCTGGCTTCTCCCGTTGACTTTGCTTGCTAGTAAACAGTTGGGCAGGTTACAAATGCTGATGACATGATTGTAGGACATTGTAACTGTTGTAAATACATAGTGGTTCCCAAGCACCTGAATTTTGATTACATGACTTTGGGGATGCTGCAACAGTTCTAAGTGTGAGTACTACTTGTAAGTCACTTTGAACAGTCACTAAATGAATGGTTGTAACATGTGCAATATCTGTATGCCAATGATCCCAAAATTCTACCTTCAGATGTCAAGCTGTCCCAAATAACTGCACATTAGCAGAGTGTCTTGATGTTGCTTTGTTTACACTGCAGCCACACAATATTCTCTTTTGGAAAACAGAACATCTGTAAGCAAGCACTTTTATCAAGTCAGTTGCAACCATCATCAGCACAACATTTCTATGTGTCTTATTAGGATGAAACAATATTTGTCAAACAGTACAATAGTCAGGCGCTGTTATCCTAAACTTATTCTTTCTCTGCTTGTTTCTTTTCCCATATCCCTTATGCATCTTATCCCCTGAATATTTGCTATTTCTGTCTGTACATTGTTATTTATCCTTGAAATAGATTTTTGTCGTCTGTTGTCTCTCTGGAAGGCTCTCTAAATGGCTTCTATATTCTTCTAAATTCCCTTTAATATGGTTTAAGTTAGGTTTGGTCTTACATGCTGATTCTGGCATTACTGAAGTGGGAAATAACTTTTATCATTTTTGTGTTACAAATGACACATATCTACTCAAGAAGATTTTTATATGACCAAAGAACTTTTAATAGCACATTAAATGTGAATATTATTTCCAAAAGTGAGTAGTTTACATAACAAGCACCCTTTGGAAAATAAAGTAAGGTATAAAGTAAGGTATAAACAGTTAATAACAGTTGTATCATCTTCCTTAAAGTTCCCTTTGATGGTTCTTTTTTTTTTCTTTGAAGTTATATCTGGATGGATAGAACTGATAGAATTTGAAGGTATTTTGTGATTCATCCACAAACTGCTGAATATATTCACATCATTGGTGCATCTAATCTTAGATGTTTGCATGAATTCTCAGTTCCAGTCTGAAAAGCTGGATGAGAAAATCAGATGAAAGAAATTCTTTAATCTTCCTGCCTAGTTCATATTAATTCTATGCAACAGAAATGAAGAATGAATTTACATGGGATTTATGGTTGAAAGAGAACAGATATGAGGGTTGTGCTTGAACAAAAACCAGAAGAAAAAAAATAGCCTAAATAAGAATTGCCTTCCAGTCCCTCATATCCCTAAAAGCAAAGTTTAAAATACAGAAATCAGAAAACAAACCACAAAAGTAAGATGAATCTGATAAAAGTTATTTTCTTTCTTAATATTTATCGATGATACCATTCATTTTGGATGCTATAATTAAAAATGAATATTTGTTTGTCAGTCTTCCAGATCTTCAAACATTTTAAAATTTCCTCAAACTATTCAGAAAGATAATACTCATAAATCCTGAAAAGAGAATTTAATGACTATAGCTTATTCTTGCTTTCTTTCAAACTAAACAGGATGAATGGGACTTTATTTATTAAAAAAATATTTTTCCAGCATTTGAACATATGCACACATATGTTGCAAACACAAACTCTTCTCCTAGCCCAAGTAATTGTATATTTAGTTGCATGTCAAGCAGAAATTATCTGGAGGTTTTTTTTTTTTTTCCAGCAAGTGGAACCATTAAGTTCAGTTACCTCATGCAGAGATTCTAAGACTCTACTCCTCATAGAGTGTGGAACTATGACCCGACTTCCCCAAATAATGCAGTCCTTGTAAGCTGACAGATCATTCTTACTTCTGATGAAGCCGTAAAAGTCTGTCCCCAGGCTGGCTTCTGGCCACCCCCTCAGCACCCAGTTCGAAACATGACTTAGTGTGGCTGTTTCAGCAGCTACATCCACTGCATGAAGGGAGACTCTGGCAAGTCCTGGACTGCCAGTATGCATGCAGCAGGTGAGGGGTCTGGTTCAGAGTGAGGCAGGGGCAATCTGCTGAGTGTGTCAGCATGGCTCATTTCCTTACACGGCTTATGGACTAGCCTGTAACTATAGACTGCCATAAAGATGGACCACCTCAGCATCTGTGGAGAGAGGATCTGACCAAAGTCAAAAGGGGAGCTACAGGCATTTTTAGAGTTACTCAATTTCTACCATGCATTCCTTCCACATAAGACTGCATTGGCAGAGCCCTTACAAAGGCTCTTGGACAAGAGGACACCATGACAGTGGGTGAGTGTCCACGAGGAAAGTTTCAAAGCAGTCAAATCACTGCTGTCATCCAACTCTGTGTTCACACATTTGAATGAGAAGCTGCCTATCAGTATTGCATGTGATGCTTCCCCATATGGGATAGGAGCCATCTTGAGCCATCTAATGGCTGATGGGAGGCAAACTCACATAGCTTATTATTCAAGGACACTGTCACCGGCGGAAAGGAATTACACCCAAATTGATAAAGGCATTGACCATCGTGCAGGCATAAAAAAAATTGGCCTGGGAGCCTGCTGAATAGCTTTGAGCTTAGATTCAGTGGGTGTATGCCTGCAGAGTCAATGAGAAACCCAAGGAACTCTGTAGAGTTCACACCAATTTGGCATTTGTCCCTCTTGAGCTTCATCCCTGCTTCACAGAAACGCTACAGGACAGCTTTGAGCCGTTCAGCCAATATTTCTACTGACTCCCCAGCTATGAGGATGTCATCAAAATAAGGCCACACACCTGGAATGTTTTTGAGCATGCACTCCATCATGCTTTGAAAAAGACCTGGGGCCACACTGACCCCAAACTGCAGGCAACAAACCCTGAATGCCCCCCATGGGTCACTATTGTTTGAGTTTCTGCCTTGGCATCATCCATGGGCAGTTGCTGGTACACCTGTGCCAGGTCCAATTTGGCAAATATATGGCTGACTACAGGTACCAAATATGCAGGTTGCTGAACTGCTTTATTAATAGTGCACTTATAATCCACGCATATGCGCACCTCACCTTTGGGATTAAGTGGTGTGACTATGAGAGTCTCTCACAAACTGCTATCTACTGGTTGCAACACACCTTGCTGCATCAACTTATTTAACTCTGAATCAATCTTAGATTTAAGGGGAAAAGGCACTCTGCGAGACTTGATCCTGATTGGGGTTATGGTTGGATCAAGGTGGAGGGCAATTGGAGCTCCCTTGTACTTGCCTAAGCTAGGGCTGAAAACATCAGCATATTCCTGGCATACAGTCATCATGTTCACTACTTGAGTTCTGTTTATGCCAGACACATGTATGCCCAGGCCATCAAACCAGTGTAACCTGATGAGGCTTGTGCACTGCCCCTCAACTACCACAATGTTGAGGGAACCCTCAAACTCTTTGAATTGTACTTTTAGTGTAGCTTCCCCTTTAACTGCTACGTGGGAGTTTTGAAAATCCATCAACACTAGATTTGATGGCTTGAGTTTAACTCTTGCCACTGTGACTGCAAATGTAGTTAAAAGTTCTTTGAGAAACTATGGACAGGACTGACCTGGTGTCCAATTCCATTGAACATGGAATTCCTTGAAGCTTGACTTTAAGCCTAAGCTTTTTTTTAAGGGAGCGGTGGGCTCCTGTTCTATAGATGCTCTTCCTACTGGAGCAATATCCAACTCTGTTTTGCTCCGGGGGCCCAGTACCTCTCCTGGGGAAATCTTCTTGCAGGGAGTCCCTCTGGCGACCTTTACAAACGATGGTGATGTGGCCTTGTTTGCCAAATGCTTGGCACACTGCCATACAGAATCTGCACTCAGAGCACTGGTGTCTGCCTCCACAGCCTGGACAGCTAGTGAAGGGAACTGCCTTCTCAATCAGCCGCCGCCCTCTTTCTAGTAGCTTCTGCAGCCACTTGATCTCATTGTCCACGTCTAAGTTATCAGTTCTTTCAGAGTCTTCATGGTGGATGGTTATTTGGCTGGGGTTATCCTTGGAGGGCCATAAGGCTTTGACAGCTCCCCCAGCAGCCTCTTCTGCCATTACTTCTTTCAAAGTATCTTGGAATGACAAAGTCTCTTTTGCGAACAGCTTCTGCTGTAGGTCCCTGTTTCTCAGGCTGCACACCAGTCAGTCCCTGAGCCTGTCTTCTAGGTCTGAGAAGTCACAGAGCCTGGATGCCTGTCTCAATGTGGCCATAAATTCGGCAGCTGTCTCACCAGGTTGCTGTTGCCTCTGTTTGAATGCATGTCTCCAGGCGATGATGGAGAGTTTTGGTTCAAAGTGCTCTTTGAGTTTTCTCTTGAGCTCAGAGTAGGTGACCGAATCTAGAGTTGCTGGGGCAACTAAATTTTCAGCTATATCAAACATTGCCTGGCCATACATGCACAGCAGCATTGCAGCCTTTAAGCCATCTTCCTGAATTTGGTTCGCTCTTAGGTAGTTCTCAACTCATGAAATGTACAAGCTCCATCACTCTGGGTGAGACACATCGAACTCTGATGGCTTGCCAACCTTTGCCATGGCTTGCTGTTACTAGCCTCTCAATGCTTTTTGCTGCTAAGGGCTTCTGTGTTGACCCTAGGGATGGGTCCCTTAGGATGCAGATACCTCCAGCGTTACTTGCTGGCAGGCAGAGGGGGGAATGTTGTTCCTACCAGGGCGCTGATGCCTGGTCTTACCCCTAGTGATTCTCAGCTATTTCTTCCTTAGCAGCACATCCACTCTCGTTGCCACTGTTGTGTTCTGTGATCATTAGGCATTGATGAGGTGAAGGTGAAAACAACAGAAGGTTTATTAAGTTAACACAGAAGTGACTCTAACACCCGCTTTGGCATCTATTTATATGGATCACTGGTAGGCGGTGGCCAATGACTTTAAAGCAATTTTCCTGCCCAAAACACAAGCTTGCAAAACTGTAGACACAAGCTTGCAAAACTGTAGACAGACAGATAGTTAACAGTTTAAACCAGACATGTCAAACTTGCAACGTCACGTGACGTCGTGCAACATATCGGAGCATTTTCTCTGTTGCCGGCAATGGGGTGGGAGTGGTTTTGGGATGATGCATCTGATCCGTGGGCCGGCAGTTTGACACCCCTGGTTTAAATGAACACAGCAGTTACTTATTTGTAACTGCCCATATGATTTACATCAATACATAACATATTTCTTAGGTGAACTGAGCTTTATTTATTATTTTTATATATTACATTTTTGTGCACCTCATTTCCCATTTATGGTAACTCTGGGCTTTATGCTTGTAAGAATTTTCAAACTCATATGAATATAGGTGAGTTCCTGTTGTGTGATCAACACAGTATGGTGGTTGTTGAACATTACCTTTTGCCGTTTTCTTCATGAAAAGTCTATACTATTATTTTATCAATGGGTAAAAATCATTATCTGTTCTTAAACAATAGGGTTCATTTTATAATTTTGTCATACACTGTCACTGTTGGTGAAAATAGCATAGGATTTTCTGATCTCAATGCAATCAAACTGCTATGTTTTTACTAATTTGAAACAAAATTATATGGAAGCAATCAAATTGTGTTTTATCCTCTTTCATTATAAAGCACTAGAAGTTTAGGTAGGAACACTGAGGCTTTAGACCTGTAAATACTATACCTTAAAGAGTGAATAACTATATTGATGTTATTCACACATTTTCCCCACACAGTTCAAGAGTTCTCTTTTGAATTTCTTTCTCCTTTTAAAGATTTTTCAGAATGACTAGACTCTGCTAACGCCTCCATGACTTCAGTTAGATTTCCATTCACCTAATATAAAATACTACTTTACAGGATGCTATTCTTTGAGATCAGGCAATCTAATTTTTTACTACCTTAACCATGTTCTCTGACTCCTTGGTGATGAGATCATGAAAGTTAATAACTATATGATGGTTTTACAATTTTGCTTGAGCATGGCAGAAAGAGACAAATTCGTACAGAGGATAGCAAGAGTACTCAAGAAACCTTGATTGAGAGATGCTGTAAAACTCTAGCATGCATTTCTTTTATTCCAATTGTTCATATGGAAAACATATATAATTTTTTTATTGAATTGTGTATTTTTAATCTGCTATTCACTGCACTATGTGGCTTGATGCACAATTTCATTTTTGCACCAACAGGGTTTTTTAGCCCTTTAGAAGTCACTGTCTATATTAAATATTTCAATTTTATAATGGATGGTGCAAATTGAAAAAAAAATATTTGAGGCTACATCTCCTGTATATGGATAGGGTTGGGATTTTCTGTAGGTTTGAGTTAATGGACTTTTGCTTTAAATTTTCTCAATTGTGTTTAAGCCTATTACATGTTTTATACTGCAATTGGCCTTTGTTCTGCACTTCAAAACATTAGGAGACTAGACTAATAATTATCTACATTAACACCACTTAAACAGAAGAGTATATTTACAAAAGGCATTCCAGTGGCCATAATAGCAGAGGCCTGAATAGAGCCAGAGGTTAAAGCCTGCATGCACCTTACATAAATATGGGCAAGACGCCATTCCTAGTTATTCTGGATAGGAAAATAACATCCCAGACAGATCTGGTATGGAATTTGGGGTTCTCCTGAATTTGTGGCTTCTGCTGGAAGAGCAAGTGGCAGCTATGGCCAGGAGGATTTTGTAGAAATTTATCTTGTGTGCCAATTATCTTCCTAGGTATTGAGGTCAGATTGATAGGTCTATAGTTTCCTGGATCTATTTTCCCCCTTTTTTAAAGATGGAAAATACATCAGCTCTTTTCCAGTCCTCTGGTAGTTCCCCAGTGCTCCAGGATCTTTGAAAAATATAGTTCAGTGGTTCTGAGATCAAATCTGCCAGTTCCTTGAGAACCTTGGTGTGTAATCCATCTATTCCTAGTGATTTGGACTTGTCTAGGTTGGATAGGTCCTCAGTTACCATTTTTCCCCCGATCTTAACTTGTGTTTCTAATCTATTTTTTTTTTGTTGTTGTTAGTTGCGAAGTCGTGTCCGACCCATCGCGACCCTATGGACAATGTTCCTCCAGGCCTTCCTGTCCTCTACCATCTTCTGGAGTCCATTTAAGCTCACGCCTACTGCTTCAGTGACTCCATCCAGCCACCTCATTCTCTGTCATCCCCTTCTTCTCTTGCCCTCAATCTTTTTCAGCATTAGGCTCTTCTCCAGTGAATCCTTCCTTCTCATTAGGTGGCCAAAGTATTTGAGTTTTAGCTTCAGGATCTGGCCTTCTAAAGAGCAGTCAGGGTTGATCTCCTCTAGGACTGACCGGTTTGATCGCCTTGCAGTCCAAGGGACTCGCAGGAGTCTTCTCCAGCACCATAGTTTAAAGGCTTCAATTCTTTGGCGCTCAGCCTTTCTTATGGTCCAACTTTCACTGCCATACATTGCAACTGGGAAGACCATCGCCTTGACTATACATACTTTTGTTGACAGGGTGATGTCTCTGCTTTTTAGTGTGCTGTCTAGATTTGACATGGCTTTCCTCCCAAGGAGCAAGCGTCTTTTAATTTCTTGGCTACAGTCCCCATCTGCAGTGATCTTGGAGCCCAGGAAAATAAAATCTGTCACTACCTCCATTTCTTCCCCATCTATTTGCCAGGAATTGAGAGGGCCGGATGCCATGATCTTGGTTTTCTTAATGTTAAGTTTCAACCCAACTTTTGCACTCTCGTTCTTCACTCGCAACAAGAGGCTCTTTAGTTCCTCTTCACTTTCTGCCATTAGAGTGGTATCATCTACATATCTTAGGTTGTTGATGTTTCTTCCGGCAATCTTAATTCCAACTTTTGATTCATCTAGCCCTGCCTTTCTCATGATGTGCTCTGCATATAAGTTAAATAGGCAAGGCGACAGTATACAGCCTTGCCGGACTCCTTTCCCAATTTTGAACCAATCAGTGGTTCCGTGTCCAGTTCTCACTGTTGCTTCTTGGCCTGCATATAGGTTTCTCAAGAGACAAATAAGATGGTCTGGTACTCCCATCTCTTTAAGGACTTGTCACAGTTAATCTATTTTTAATGGTACTGTTTTTGATAGGTTGGACTGTTTTTTCCCCCCATTGTGTAAAGACAGAGGCAAAAAATGAGTTAAATAGTTCTGCTTTCTCCCTGTTGCTTGTCACCTTCTTGCCACTTTCCCCACTAATGGACCAATCGTTTCCTAAACCTTTTTCTTGTTTTTTACATGTTGAAAGAAGCTTTTTTTGTTGTTATTTTTGACTTTGGTTACAACCCTTAGTTCATTTTGAGCCTTAGCTTGTCTCACTTCATCTTTGCATGCTCGGGCTATTTGCTGATATTCTGCTTTAGTTATGTACCCCTCTTTCCACTTTTGATACTTGCCCTTTTTGTCTTTGAATTTATCAGAGAGTTCTTTATACAGCCATGCTGGTTTCTTTTGAGAACTATTATTTTTCTTCTTTGTTGGTATTGTGCTACACTGGACTTTTATTATCTCACTTTTCAAAATTTCCCAAGCTTCTTGAGTTGTTCTCCCCTTTAGGATTCTCATCCATGGAATTCTTCCCAAGGTTTCTCTAAGTTTATTGAAATTAGCTGTTTTAAAGTCCAAGACTCTAGTTTTCCCCTAGTTCCTTTTTCTACTTTTTGGGAGACAAAGTTGTCTGCCAGGTTTGTAAGGAATCTGTTTGATCTTCCACTTGGTGCATAGTTTGTCTCCCAGTTGATGTCAGGGTAATTAAAGTTACCCATTACTATTGTGATGTGCTTCCTACATACCTTAGTTTGCTGACTGGCAAAAAGTTCATCTATTTCCTCTGTTTGGTCAGGTGGCTTATAGTATACACCTATGGCAATGCCATTTTTCCCCTTTTATGTTGAGCTAAATGCATTCAAGACAGTTGTCATCATTGTTGTGCTCTATTTCTGTAGACATGTAGTTATTTCTTATATAGAGACCACCCTCTTTTATTTGGTCTGTTTTTTAAAAAATAATTTAATTACCTCTACCTGTGTATTCTATTTGTGGGTTTCATCCCACCATGTTTCCGTAATGGCAACAATAGCATATCTGCCCTCATTTATCTGAATTTCTAGTACACCCTTTTTACTGTTTTTACTTAGTTGATATAATAAGAACTGTATTAGCCTAATATGAGATAGTAGATATTAAGGGAAAAAGAGAAGAAATATTTGATGTTGTAACTTGAGATTTGTACTAAAGATTTATGTATGTTATTGAACTATTGATTAACCCAGCCACCATGTTGCTTTCTAAATACTTAAATGTAAAATTAGAAAACAACAACAATAATAATAATAATAATAATAATAATAATAATAATAATAATAATAATAATAATAATAATAATAATAATAATACATAATTAAATCCTGATAAAAATGAAAAAACAATGAAAATGTAGTCATATCTTAAAATAAATTTTATAAAATTATGCCAGTCTAAAAGAAGGACAAGAAAGAATATTCTTTTTCATATCTTTATCAACCAATGTAGAAAGCTCAAAAAGAAAAAGAAAAATAATTGTTGTAGATAACACTTTTTAGCTACAAAAATAATTTAGTGATAGCGATTTGCTGTTAATTTTGTTATTAAACTTTTGTTATTAAATTGCCTTTGAAGTCCAGTTGTTGGGCAACAGAAGTGAGAAGTTAGTGCAGTTAGGTCGACTCAGATGCAGTTGTCTATTGTGAAAGAAAATTTATTTTATTTATTTTATTTATTTTATTAGATTTATATACCGCCCTTTCCCAGAGGACTCAGGGCGGTTTACAGGGCATTTTAAAATCATATCAATACAAAATACAAGTTAAAAGACAAATAAAAGATTAAATTATCCCTGAAAATAAAACCCCAGTTAAAATTCTCAGCCTGGGTCAGAGAGCTCAAAGAGCCAAGTCTTCAGGTCTCGGCAGAATGAACGTAGGTCAGGGGCAGTTCTGAGCTCCATGGGCAGCTGGTTCCAAAGGGAAGGCGCACCCACAGAAAAGGCTCTCCCCCTGGGTGTTATCCGCCGGCAATCTTTTATCGGCGGCACCCTGAGAAGACCCTCCCTCTGCGAGCGCACTGGACGAAGGGAACTTGATGCTGGCAGCAGGTGTTCCCTTAAATATCCCGGACCCAAGCCATTTAGGGCTTTATAGGTCATCACCAGCACCTTGAATATCAGACTATCATAAAAGGTAAAAGTTCCCCTGCACATGCGTGCTAGTCGTTTCTGACTCTAGGGGCTGGTGCTCATCTCCGTTTCAAAGCCGAAGAGCCAGCGTTTGTCCGAGGACGTCTCCGTGGTCATGTGGCCGGCATGACTAGATGCCAAAGGCAGACGGAATGCTGTTACCTTCCCACCATAGTGGTCCCTATTTTTCTACTTGCATTTTGACGTGCTTTCAAACTGCTAGATTGGCAGAAGCTGGGACTATCATAGATGTATTTAATTATTATGTAAGGGCTAGCAAGATTATTCATACAATAGGGGGAAAAGTACTTTTTTATCTAAACTTCTAAAATAGTATAGCTGTTAAATACATTTAGCAACAGTAACTTATTAAAGACTTAATTATGTAGAGATTTCAAAAACCAAATTATACACCAGTCTACAAAATGGCAAAACTGCTTCTTATTAACAAGTAAAGCTTTCATGCATTAAAAATTTCTGTAGCAAAAAAAACATCCTATAATAGAAGCTTCAAATATCAGTATATTGTAAAAATGCCCCCTATTTGAACAATGCAATTGTATGAATTCATTTTAAATAAATTCAGAAAGGAATATGGAATGAAACATAATTTTATAATTATAGAAAATAGAGGTTTTTAATAAGGCACTTTTTCTTTTCTGTTTTAAGGAACATATTCAGTCCTCATCTCTCAAACATGAGGGACACATATATCCATAATTTAAAACTTTTATGTTGTTTACTATCACATTTTTTTTCTGTTTCAACAATCCACACTGACAACAAGGTGACAATTTTCCATAACCAATTAAATGTAGATGGGATAACAAGGTACACTAAGAGGTATATGCATTGACAAGTGAAAATTGAGTTTTTAATAATAAAAACATTGGAGAAAGTTATTTTGAGGACTGGACTGAGATGCAGGCCATTTTACAAGGATTGCAAAAAATTTACATATTAATGAGACTATTTTCAAATGCCTGATTTGCAGTATTTTCTGGTTATCCTCCTCCAAGCCCTGATGATAATAATAATATTCTTTTAAATAGATGTTATCCAAGTACTAATATCACTATGGGAACTTCAGAATATCCATCAGATGGCATTCAAAGGAAAAATACATATTCATTCTGAATATCCAGAATACATTCTTACATCTTTATACTTTTCATCAGTTGCAACTGAGATTTCTGCATGCCTATTGGTTATATATAAACTTAGTATATATAAACTTACTATAGATCCAGTTTAAATATACAGTAAAGGTAAAGGTAAAGGTAAAGGTTCCCCCACACATGTGTGCTAGTCGTTTCCGACTCTAGGGGCCTGTGCTCATCTCCGTTTCAAAAGCAAAGAGCCAGCGCTTGTCAGAGGACGTCTCCGTGGTCATGTGACCAGCATGACTAGACGCCAAAGGCGCATGGAACGCTGTTACCTTCCCACTGTATTGGTCCCTATTTTTCTACTTGCAAAATGTACAGTACTTATTCATAAATATATGTAATTCTATCAATGCTTTTGAATGTATTGATTGAAGTAGTAGTCATTACTAGGAATGAAAGGGATACTTCAGAAGCTAAATTTCAAAAGAAATATATAAAATTAAGTTGCATTATCTGTTTTGTACAATCTAAATAAGCATTTGTGCAGCTGTGATAACACATATTGACCTGACCAGATTACTTGCATCATGTTCCTGTTATGTGCACATTTCCCTCAAGAAATTTATTTGCATAAATTGGTTTCTATTTTAAAAATGTGATGTAAGCTGAGTTGGGCTTCAGGGCTTCAGAGAGGATATTGATTCGGTATGAATTGCTCAAAGTAATACCCATTATACCTCAAATTTGTAAATTCCCTAGCTTCAGATTCTCTCCAATGGTCATTATAATTGTTTTCCAGAACTGGTTGAATGCGAAAACATCATAGCTTTTTGTGAATGAATTATTCATGTCAAATATCAAACAGATTGCCCAAAGGCAGCATGTTTGTGAACCAAACACTTTTTTTTTAGTTTGATTAAGGAGATCTTTCAGTCTAATTTCTTAGATGATTGTGTGAAGAGAAGAAACTGGTAAAAAGCCAGGTGTTTTCTTGATAAAACTATATTATATGAAAAGGAGGAAATGTAGAACAAATACAAAAATATTTAATACATAGATACCTAAAAAAAATAAAAAAAAAATAAAATAAACCAAACCAGACTAGCAAAAGGAAATGTACATATTTGCAAATATTGCAATTAGATTTTTTTAAAAAAATAAATGGCATATTATATTGATAGAAAACCATTTCAAAATTAGAAAGTAGATACATTTATTCATTCCTGAATTTTATATCAAAAGTAATTGTTTCTTTCCAACTATGCAAAACTCTCTTTTTAGCTAGATCCTGATCTTGACAAGTTTGAAATTGTTTGTAAATTGATAAATTCACAATATATGTTATATATAAAACAACCTCCAAAATACAAAATTACATTCACATGTTTAAACCTAATTTCTCCTCTTAAAAATTATTAACAATATTGAGATTATTAAAGTAAGATAGGAAAAGTATTGGGCTACTCCAACTCATAAGAATTAGTGTCTCCTCAAATGCATTTCTTCTCTTGCATAACTTCTTAAACATCTGCTAAGATTCTAATAAACATTAAAATTATATTTGGATGAACTAATCTTAAGGTCATAAAATGTATTTACATTTCTTTAAACATAAATTATTAATTTATTAAAATAAGATATTTCAAATCTATTTCTATTTTCTGCAAAATTATCTTTGCTGTCTAAAGTGAGCTGTAGGTGTAGATCTTTCTAAGACACTTTGTAATACAAATATAAAGTATATAAAATTTAAAAGGTAAAGATGAAATAAAAATCAGTGTGAAAGTTTATTAAAAGATGTAGGAAGGCTTTCAGGTTGCTAATCAGTCCCATTGTTGAAAAACTATGTGTGCCTCAAGCAAGGTTGCAGACTCGTGTTTTTCATACCTTTCTGGAAAGCCAGGAAGATGAAGTTTCATCTCTCCTCTGGGAGAAGAGTATGTTTCACAGGGTGGAGGCAATGACAAGATGGTTCTCTTCCTGGATTCTACCAGATGGAATTTTTTAACAACTGGGGTCCCTAATATCCCTTCCCTGCCTTAAAATAAACTGATTCAGTGGTGTAGCGTGGGTTGTCAGCACCCGGGGCAAGGCAAGTAATTTGCACCCCCCCTCCACAGTGGGCGGCGACCCGGCGGCTCGGATCGGATTCGCACAGCCAGCACTGCAGTGAGAGAGAGTGAGTGAGCCAGGCAGGGGCAGAGAGCTGCGAGTGCGAGCGCACCCCCCCAGATGTTGTACCCGGTGCGGCCAGCCCCCCCTGCACCCCTCACGCTATGCCACTGAACTGATTATAAACGAACTGAAGATAGTTCTGAAGATAACTTGACCCCATGGCATTTATGGCTTTAAAAGTCATAACCAGCATCTGGAGTTGGAATTCAAACAAACTGGTACCCAGTGCAGCAAAATTGTTACAAGGCTGTTCTGCCTGGTCAACCCAAGATTGACCAGGCAGCCACATTATGTATCAACTAAAGCTTCTGGATACTTTTCAAGGGTAGCCTGATGTTAAACACATTGCAACAGTCCATTAGTTACTGAGCAGAAAGCCTCCTAGTCAGGAAGGGGCACAACTGGTGCACAGTGCTTATCACAGTTATGCATTTATAATCATTCTGGCACCTCTTTCTTCCTGGCATTTTTTACTCCATTACTACACAGGTATCATTTATATTTATATCTTTAATACTTTTACAATAATGACATACTCTGAATATAAAATTAACATGCTAAACTCAAGCCATCCAAAATTAGTTTTACTTTACTTCCATTTCAATTTAGGTTGGTAGATAAAAACAGTTACTTTATGGATTGCTTTTATATCCACCAAAAGTAGTGACCAGCTTCAATAAGCAAATCATTTAGTAAATGTAACCAATCATATACAGAATCAAGCATATCAAACTGAATTAAAAATAAGCAAATAAACTTATCTGGATACTTAGAAAGAAGAGAAAATATTATATATCTGTTTCAGTTCAGTATTCCCTGTCAAAACATAGTTAATTATAAATGATGGGGTATTGTCAAAAAATATACGGTACTGCAGCTGCCTATACAGATTAAATTTTTAAATCCTTGTTTTGGAAATTCCCTTCTAACACAACGTCAGTCACAATCTGATTCACTCAGTAGCATATATTTTGCTAGTTCAGGATTACAAGGGAAACAGAAGTTAGGTAACTATTTTTTATGACCAGAACACCAGTACAAAGTACTCTAAACCAGGGGTCTACAATCTTTCCGGCTTTGTGAACCGGTGGGGAGGGAGAGGGGATGGTTCTGCACAAGCAGTGGGCACGTGCACTTGCACACTTATACAAGTGGAGGTGTGCATGCCCGTTGCTCAGGCAAATGGAGCTTCCTGCATGAGCCCAAGTGCCAGCCCTTCACACCTGCCACTTGTGCAAATGGAGCTGCAATGCAAGTGCAAGCGTGTGAAGCCCAGGGGTTGGGGACCCCTGCCCTAAACAATGCACTGTTAATCATTTTGCAGTGGACAGTTACAATTCTGTCATTGAGAAAAGGAGAAGTGAGGTACTTGGTCTGTCCATGTATGTCATTTAGCTGCTTAAATTTTCACATTTGTAAGAAATGGGAAAGATGTACTGTATGTAGATCACCAAAAAGCATGGAACTCTGACATTTTGGATTTTCAGCTCACTGGAAACAGGAAAACAGTCCTGCTGGATTAGGACAAAAGCTCATCAGATTCAGTGTTCTGCATCACAGAATAGCCTAATAAATGCATCTGAAAGCTCACAAATCTGTTCTGCAAAACACAATAATGGCCCTCTTCCATTATTTCTCATAGTATAGCACAGTTATTAGGATTACGATTCAGGAGATAATACATAGCAACCACTGATGATCTGATCATCTGTTAATTTATCATTATAGCTAATGATAGCATGTTCCACTGTATACTTGTATGTTGTATAAAGAAATACTTCCTATTCATTGGTACTGAGTCTCTCCAAATTAATTTAAGTGAATAAGCCAGGATTTTAATAGATGGATTTTTTTTCTAGTTATATTTTCCATTCCATGAAAGATTGTATATATGCATATCACATGTTATCACATACACATGTTCTTTCAAAGCAAACAAAAAACTGCAGGAATGATCTAATACTTTTGGTTACCTCTTTTGCATAGGTACAGTATCCATTTGATATGAGTTGACCAAAGGGGTCATATTATATTCCAAATATGCTTAAACTTGATTATCCTATTGATTGCTGGAACAGACTTTACTACTCTTTGTTCTAAAACTTTCAGCTAAGATGACATTTCCATTAGAGCATCTTCCATGACTACAAGATTATTTTCTAGTCAGCCCTGTTACATGTGAAGATGTATTACTTGCTCCAACATACATCACTCTGCACTTTGCTTTCAGAGAATAACAGGATGAATATAGACTTTGGTCCTTCCTGGTAACCTAGACCATAAGCTTTCAACAATGCAATCCACTGTCTTAAATCCATCTCTAGACAGATTGGATAATAGTTTTGTGTACTGAAAAATGAATACACCTTCTACACTGCTTCTTCAAAGTCCAACTTTTAATTCCATAGAGTTTCACAAGAAAAAACATGTCAACATGATCTTTGCAGGTATAGATAGTCACAGAATATCTTTTCTAATGCCTGAATTAATACCTAACAATAATAGTTATAATATATTTCCTGATTTCTGTTTCTTTTACTGTTGATAGGCAATTCAAAAAGGCAAAAAAACCCACAATTAGAATAACTTTCATACTGTAGTGGAGGCACCAGGAGTCCTAAAATGTTTGTCCTGAGATACATAAAATTATCTACTATTAGACTATCTTCATTATCAATTCAAGACTGTTTGCTATACTTGCCATTATTTCCATTTTCTTAATATTCAGACTTGGTTCCATTTTTACTGTATTCCATTACTTTCTTTACTACAATTTGCAGAATGTTTGCAGTTTCAGCTATCAAAATAGGGTCATCAGCATAGTGCAGGTTATTTATGTTTCTTCCTCCAACTTTAAAACTGTTTCTTCTTTTGCAATCCAGTTTTTCTCAGTATACTCAGAATACAAATTGAATTAATAAGTGGAAAATATATGTTGTTAAATATACTAAAAAAATAAATATCCACTCACTTCTTTGCCAAACTGTAGCCAGTCATTTTGTTTTAGTAGAAAGACAATTATCCCAGGAAGTTAGTCATTATTTTTGGCATATTGTGATTGCTAACTGCAGTTATATTTAAGTCAGATAACTTGTACATACATAATTTGATGGCGAATTCAATTATTTCAAAGTATTCAGTTGAGTCTAATGTTTCTGTTATTTAAATGTGACATCTGTTAATCGAATGCAGGGTTTAATGTCAAACAGTTCATGATACTAATTATTACAAATAGCAAGAAATTAGATAAGCTTTCAACATGAGACTGTATTAAAACAAAGAAATTTTCAGAAAATATAAAATAATGAAGTGTAAGTGAATGACATAGGGTCATCATTTAATTGCCCTGTACACCGCCCCGAGTCCCTTGGGAGAGGGGCGGTATATAAATCCAAATAAATAAAATAAATAAATAATAAAACATGGATAATATTTTTATTTGGATAATACAAGAATAGACATAGTCTTTCATATTTTAAAAGTATAAACTCAAGAAGGATTAAATTAATTTCTAATTTCCCACCAAACAATTTATTTCTACTACAAATGTTTTCATTTGAGACACTGATTTTTTTTCCTTATTAAAATCTGTGGTGGATTTGTTTTACTACCCTACTTTTTTAAAAAGTTGATTTTTTTTCAAAATTGATGTGTGTCTCAAGATCAAAAAGGTGCCATGGCTTTCAAAAAATCATAAAGTTTAAGGAATCCCAGGTTCTTCATTTCAAAGGGTGTCCTCAATATTTTTGCCACAATTTGTAGACTCAGAGGATGAATCTGCATAGCCTTTCTGTCCCTCAGAATAGAGGCTTCAGCCATCTCTACAGATTCATCAGAATTCAAAGTTATGTTTAAGCTCAAAACTATGGAATCATCAGGCCACAATTTAAGACATCAATACCCTACAGGTATTTTTTGCAACAAAGTAGGGCCAGGTAGCAAAGTGTGAACTTCAGGGTCTATAGTGTACAGTTCTTTAACTTGCTAGAGCAGACCTTGTTTGCCATAGAAACTCACTTTAAAAGTGTTCCTGCCATTAGTTGACTTCCTGAAGACCTTTGGTCAAGTCTGATCAATATGTGCCATGACATATTGTGGTAGCATACATCACAAAAGAAGAAATCATTCCAAGTTAACACCTGTAACATAGCAAGTTCTGGTATTCCACATTAAGAACTATCTACAATATATTAGGAGAATCAATACAGTTACTTGAAGTCTGTTACCTTCATTTAGGCCCTAAAAATCAGTAGAAATGACAGTAAATTATTGTGCAAAAAAAGAAAAAAAGAAAAAGAAAAAAACAACAGCAACACATAAAACACACAGAGACGCGCGCGCGCACACACACACACACACAGTGGTTTTAACACATTTATATTAACATACAAGAAGCTGGAAGATTCCTTATGAAAAATATGCATTTTAAACTGGCTTCCCATTGAATTGCAAAAAGAGTGCCGTGAGCCAGGAATTAAAATACATAATCACAATACTTTTAAGAGACTTTCTCATTTTTGGAGGAAAAAACTCTCAATGTGTCATCCTCAGAGAACAAGATGTAATGAACATAAAACACACATAGGAATGCGTTTACATATTGTCAGTGATAAAAATGGTAATCACTTCAAGACAAGGCACAATGACAGATGAAAGAAACCAATGGAACATAGCCTGGGGAAGCTCCTGGGGCCAGTCAGAGAGCAGATATACAACTGCTGTATTTGCATTGAATAAAGCCCTAATTCTGTTCAGTAATGAATGTTGAAGTTTCCCCAATGAATCCACTCTATTTAAAAGCACTGCATACATTTTCAATTTGTGTGTGTGTGTGTGTGTGTGTGTGTGTGTGTGTGTGTGTGTGCATACAAACACACATAGGATGCATATTTTACCTGTTTTAGGAAAAAAAGTTTCCATTGCCCATATATTAATTTATTCACACAGATATACAACATTTGGGGTAGAAAATGTTCCATTCAATTTGATGCAACTGAACGTATTTTACAAATTCATGAATATAATGTTCTTGGATTACTTTATAATAAGACGCACCAGTCTGTTGTGTGAAGGCCTGGTGTTTTATTTTAGAATCTTTTCTGCAGTGGTATGGATTCCTTTGGTTTGCAATGCCACCTTGGATTTCAGAATCAGAATCAGAAGAGAACTGGAAGGGATCTTTGAGGTCTTCTAATGCAACCTCCTGCTCAAGCAGGATACCATATACTATTTTAGAGAAGTGACTGTCCAGTGTCTACTTAAAAACCTCCAGTGATGAAGCACCCACAACCTCTGATGGCAAGCTGTTTCATTTGGATTTCAGTTAAATTCTGAAGAAAGATTTTATAAGGAAAGTCTCATTGTACTTTTTCAGTAGCATCATTACTATCACTGCTATATGAGAAGTGTTGGTCATAAAATAGTTGATCTTTTTTTCTTTGAAAAACTTAAGAGAAATTGCCCAACCATTACCCCTGCATATAAATTGTGTAGAGAATTTCAAAGGAACTTTTTGCTCTGATGTATATACACATTATATTTGTATCATCAGAGATGAAAATAAATGTCCTATTTTCTCTTTATTTACAATATATGTTTACAATTTCTGTTCCTCTTACATACATGTAGATGTCCATACATCTACACACATACACATACACATGTATGTGTCCTTTCATGTCCCTTGCCTGAAAGCTAATGGATAAAAGAGGCCAATAGTGTAGAAAAGCTCCTTTCATGCTATTTGCTTTCTTCTTTCATCCTCACCGCTGGCTTTATGATGGGAGAGGGCAGTAAAGTGGAAAAGCTTCTTTCATGCCATTTGGTTTCTCTCAAGCCCTGATGAGCACTCAAAAGCTGCAAACACATAGAAGAATGTATCTTTTCATGCTGCTGACTTCCTTTCCTTAGCAGCAGGTGAGCAGTTGAAAGATCTTTTTTTGGCAAGTGTGGCAGGATTTGTCTAAAAAGATGACTAGTAGGTGGAGCTAACAACATCCCAGCACCCTTACAGGCTTGGAAGACCTCAGCCACCTTCGGGAAAAGACTAAGAAAATTTTCTTCTGCAATATTGACCTGTACCAGTGAAGGACAACCAAACTGTTTTATCAAGGTGAATCTGGTGGCTTCTTCATCTTGACAAAGTAAATCAAATTACTTCTAAAATGAAAGTATTTTACTTCAGAGAAGTGTACCAGCACCCAAGCCATGAAGGGCTTTAAAGGTGACAACCTGTGGATCTGAACAGCAGAATTGCAAAATTGCATAGAAGTAGCCCTTGATTCCCCTTCATGAATTACTGCCTTGTCATGGCGAAGGGGCTTGCATAATTCAATGAAGCTATGAGCTATCCCGTGCAGGGCCACCCAAGACGGACAGGTCATAGCAGAGAGTTCTGACAAAACGTGATCCACTGGAGAAGGAAATGGCAACCCACTCCAGTATCTTTGCCATAAAAACCCTATGGACGGTACCAAAAGGCAAAATGATATGACATGGGGAAGAGCTGAGGGCTAGTACTAGTAGCACCAGAAAGAATAAAGCGACTGGGCCAAAGCCGAAAGGACGCTCAGCTGTGGATGTATCTGGTGGTGAAAGGAAAGTCTGATGCTGTAAAGATTTTTTTCTAAATAAGAACCTGGAATGTAAGATCCATGAATCAAGGAAAGCTGGACATGGTCAAAAAAGAGATGACAAGACTGAACATCGACATCTTAGGAATCAGTGAACTAAAATGGACAGGAATGGGTGAATTTAATTCAGATGCCCATCAGGTATACTACTGCGGGCAAGAATCCCTCAGAAGAAATGGAGTAGCCTTCATAGTCAATGAAAGAGTAGGAAAAGCAATACTGGGATACAATCCTCAAAATGACAGAATGATCTCAGTTCGAATCCAAGGCAAACTATTCAATATCACAGTAGTCCAAGTCTATGCCCCAACCACCAGTGCTGAAGAGGATGAAATTGACCGGTTCTATGAAGCTCTACAGCACCTTATAGAACTAACACCCAAAAATGATGTCCTTATCATCATGGGGGATTGGAATGCTAAAGTAGGAAGCCAAAAGATAACCAGAATAACAGGCAAGTTTGGCCTTGGAGTACAAAATGAAGCAGGGCACAGGCTGATAGAATTTTGTCAAGAGAATAGGATGGTCATAGCAAACACTCTTTTCCAACAACCCAAGAGATGGCTCTGCACATGGACATCACCAGACGGTCAACACAGAAATCAGATTGACTATGTGCTCTGCAGCCAAAGATGGAGAAGCTCTATACAGTCAGTAAAAACAAGACCAGGAGCTGACTGTGGCTCAGACCATGAGCTTCTTGTTGCAAAGTTTAGGCTTAAACTGAAGAAAGTAGGGAAAAGCACTAGGCCACTCAGGTATGAATTAAATCATATCCCTGTTGAATATACAGTAGAGGTGATAAATAGATTTAAGGAATTGGATCTGATAAACAGAGTGCCTGGCAAATAGATGGGGAAGAAATGGAGGTAGTGACAGATTTTATTTTCCTGGGCTCCAAGATCACTGCAGATGGGGACTGTAGCCAAGAAATTAAAAGATGCTTGCTCCTAGGGAGAAAAGCAATGGGAAATCTAGACAGCATACTAAAAAGCAGAGTCATCACCCTGTCAACAAAAGTGTGTATAGTCAAGGCTATGATCTTCCCAGTTGCAATGTATGGCAGTGAAAGTTGGACCATAAGAAAGGCTGAGCGCCAAAGAATTGAGGCCTTTGAACTGTGGTGCTGGAGAAGACTCCTGCGAGTCCCTTGGACTGCAAGGCGATCAAACTGGTCAGTCCTAGAGGAGATCAACCCTGACTGCTCTTTAGAAGGCCAGATCCTGAAGTTGAAACTCAAATATTTTGGCCACCTAATGAGACAGAAGGACTCACTGGAGAAGAGCCTAATGCTGGGAAAGATTGAGGGCAATAGAAGAAGGGGATGACAGAGAATGAGGTGGTTGGATGGAGTCACTGAAGCAGTAGGCATGAGCTTAAATGGACTCCAGAAGATGGTAGAGGACAGGAAGGCCTGGAGGACATTGTCCATGGGGTTGCAATAAGTCGGACACAACTTCACTGCTAACAACAGTGAATTATATCCCTTTTTGGCCATGGTCATTAAGCAATTCACCACAATAGTTAATGAAACCACTTTGTTGTTGAGTGTGTCTGGCTTTACCCATTGACTTTGCTTATGGGAAGCCTTCTGGGAAGGTTCTAAATGACATACATACTCTCAAAATTCTGCAACTGTCATAAATATATCCTGGTGGCCAGGCACCCGAATTTTGATCACATGAATCTGGCAGCACTACAATAGTTGTAATATCTCAGCTTGTGGTGACTTAAACAATGCTGTGACCTCCCTTTCATAGTGCCTGGAGACTGTTAGGGGCTGGATAGGAAGCAACGGGTTGAAACTGAAATTTGGAAAGACTGAGTGGCTCTAGGTTCGGGGATCTTTGGTCCATGGAGAATTGCCACCTTTGGTCATTGATGGGATGGCACTGCCCCAGACAGACCCATTGCATAATCTGGGGCTACTCCTGGATTCACGACTCCTGCTCAAAGAGCAGATGGTAGTCATGGCCAGAGGTCTTTTGTGCAACTGCAGGTTGTGTGGCAGTTACACTCTTTCCTGGACCAATAATTCCTACTCAAGGTCACTCATGCTCTAGTTACCTCCTCTCTTGACTATTGCAACACACTCTTAATGGGGCTGCCTTTGAAAAGCATCCAGTAGCTCCAATTGGTGCAAAATGCAGCAGCCCACGTGGTCTTGTGTCAACTCTCCTGCAGGACCTGCACTGGTTGTTGATTTGCTTATGGGTGCTGGTCGTCACCTTTAAAGCCCTTCATGGCTTGGGACCAAGATATCTGAGGGACCATCTCTGGGTGGGCACATCCACAGGCAAGGAATGTTGCAGATACCATCCCCTAAGGAGATACATCTGGTGGGACCCCGAAGAAGGGACTTCTTCATGGTTGCTCCCTCCCTCTGAAACATCATCCCTCTAGAAATTAGAGTTGGATGGAGCCCATTAAATGGCTTGTATGAGTGTGTGTTGTCACCAGGGTGGGGGGCTATTATTTTTATTTTTTTATTATTTTTATTTCTTTTATCCTGTGTTTTTATTTCTTGTAAGCCGCTTTGAGTCTCCTTGAGCAAGTAGGCAGCAACATAAATTTTCCCAATAAATAAGTGTGCAAGAACCAGTTGACACTGTAACTTCCAGCAGTCATTAATCAAATGTTTGTAAAACAAGAACTACCTGTATTCACTGCTATTAGGAAAAGAAAGAAATGTAGAAAACCAGAAAATTTGCAATACTAATTCATTTCCCTACACGCACACACACACACACACACACAGAGAAAATTGAAGTATCAAATTACTATTACTTTAGTTACTTTGCAGTACATCCAAAGAAACAAGTCCATAGAACCCTTAGTGGAATGAAGGATTCCAAATATTTCAAAATTGTTATTAAAGAGTTCTGTTTTCGGGGGGGGGGGGGGAAGTTGAGCATGTCTTTTTTTTTAACTAACATAATACTGAAGTAAAAAAAAAGTATTGAAAATAGGTATTGATCTCCAAATCACAATAGAAGATAAAGAAGGACAAAATGATCATGTATTTCTTTTGCACTTGCTTGTTATAAACAATATCATTTCTCCTTCCCCCATACTTCCATTTTTTTCTCTCTAACAAAATGTTTGTTTTTGTTATCTTGAACAACTAGTAATTACAGCCTGCTCTCTGGATTTCCTTTACTGCACATTGATCCATTAACTTGGACAAAAGCATTGCTTTCCTCCAACAGTGACAGTATGAGCTCACTAAACTCACCTACATGTCACCACATTAAAAAACAAAGCAAAAGAAGTTTCTGCCCAGAAGCCTGTTTCATTGGCAGGCTGATGATTGATGTCACTAGCAATGCAATTCAATAAGACAGAAGACTAGGTAGAATTTTTGGGATGACCCACTCCTTTAGACATTCTTATATATTTAGGTTTCCTATGCCTTCTTGTTAACAAAAACTCCTAATTTCTGTCTTATGTGAGCAACTTAACATTTTATAATCATTCAAGTGACATTACTCCTTTTTCCTCCAGGGCAATTTCCTTTTTTTCAAACTGCATTCCACGGCTCCATGAAAGACTAGAGTTAAAGAGGAAAAAAAGTTTGCTCAGCACAACTATTTATTTTATTTTATTTTTATTTATTTTATTAGATTTATATACCGTCCTTTCCCGAAGGACTCAGGGTGGTTTACAGGGTATTTAAAACAACCAGTACAAAAGTTAAAAACAAATTAAAAAAGATTAAATTATCCCTAAAATTAAAAAAACCCAGTTAAAAACTAATGGTATCCATAGCAGTATTTCTAAGTACAGCAGAAAATATGAGACTTGGCAAAAGCCCCCCCCCCCCGCTTCAAGGAGGACAATTAAAGACAATTTCTATCTCCTTATCAGGGATCCTAGGATTCTTTTTTTCTTTAATTAACAGATTCCATAGTCTGAAAAAATTTGAAAATCCCCAGTTAATATTCATTAAGTCAGTTTCACTCCATTTCTGCATCTATTTTCTCTGGCACTCCAGGGATTGGAAAAATATTGTTACAACTATATTGTTGTTCAAATGTTTTTCTAAGCCACTAATATTTGCTTTTTTCCCTTTGAATAAACAATCATAAGTCCTTTTGTAGGGCTTTCGGAGTGGACAATTCTAATTAGATGACAATAATGCTAGGTTTTATTGATGGTATAAGGATGTTAGAATTAGGGTTAGCAATGAACAGGCAAAAACTAGCACGCAACTCAACTTATTTCTTATTTGCAATATTTTTATGATATATTTTAGTTATTTTTTTATAATAACAATCTTTAGTACTTTGTACACAATGTGTTGTCTGCGTTCATATATTTAACAAAAAATAATAGTTAATTTCTATGATTTCATAATCAACATACAAACTAGAAATACCTTTCTTTGATCCTTTCTTCTTCCAATAATATTCTCCTTTTACCAACTTTGAGTATTTAATAATAATAATAATAATAATAATAATAATAATAATAATAATAATAATAATAATAATAATAATAATAAACCTTTATTGTCAAAGTACAACATGTGTACATTGAGATTAGCTGAGCCTCCCCCCTTGCTCTCTCCCCCCAACACACAGTGACAACAAACCCTCCATCCCACCACACTATGTGAACCAACTACACCACACACCGGCCTCCCAAGTCAATTCTGCATAAGATTATGCCCCATTTAAAAGCCTAACAGCCCACGGATAAAAGCTATTTTTCAGCCTGTTGGTACGGCTGGCTATATTCCTATATCTCCTACCGGATGGTAGGAGAGTAAAGAGATACCTTGGTGGAGCAGTGGGCTAATGCTTCCTTAAGTAACACCAGCTGCCTGCAATTAGTGCAGGTTCACATCCCACCAGGCTCAAGGTTGACTCAGCCTTCCATCCTTCCGAGGTAGGTAAAATGAGGACCCAGATTGTTGGGGGCAATAAGCTGACTTTGTAATAATGCCGCTTGGGGTGTGTGTGAAAGCCCTAATAAGCAGGCATATACATAGAATGAAGGCTACTGCTAAGTTTGTAAGCCGCCCGGAGTCTTCGGAGAAGGGCGGGATATAAATGGAATTAAAATAAAATAAATAAATAAATACCGTCCAGGGTGTGAGTCATCCCTGAGAATCTTCCTCACTCTTCCAAGGCAACGAGCCGTGCCGATGTCATCCAGTAGTGTCAGGGAACAGCCCACAATGTCTTGTGCTGTGCTCACTACCCTCTTTAATACTTTCCTATCCGCGGCTGTCAGACCAACATACTGTATAAAGGTCCTGTTTTCAGAATTCTTATTTAAGCTTAATTTCCTCTCAGTAATCAAAACATTTCTTGTCAATTATAATTCTCTCAAAATTGATTACATTTAGATATCCAAAACATTTCATACATTTAAATCATCTCAGTATTTTATGTTTCCCATATCATAAAAAAATACTACACTACTTATAAGTCACATCTCTCTTATTATAGAACCCATTCATATCCAAAATTTGACTATTCCTTTAACCATATTCAAACAAGTATTTGATCACATAGTGTTCCATCTGGTAGGTCACATCATCTCTCTCGAGTCTGGCTCTCTCCTATTCTTATTTAAGCTTAATTTCCCCTCAGTATTCAGAACATTTCTTGTTAATTATAATTTTCTTCAAACTGATTACATTTGAATATCCACAACATTTCATTCATTTAAATCATCGCATTATTTTCACATTTCTCATATCATAAAGAAATAGTATATTATTTATAAATCACATCTCTCTTACTATAGAACCCATTCATATCCAAACTTTAACTATTCTTTTAGCCATATTCAAACAAGCGTTTAGTCATGTAGTACTCCATCTGGTAGATCAAATCATCTCTCTTGAGTCTAGCTCTCACCTTCTTCTTTTGGCAAGCAGTTTTCTGAGTCAGTATGTTCAGCTTGCCAGGGGATTCTTCCTGTGTTTTTATAAATGTTGTTAAAAAATGAGAAAGACAAATTGGGTGAGGGACTTTTCAGGGAGAGTTTCAACCATTTATATTTGTTAAGAACTTCCACTTTCCTTCTCCCTCAATTTTTCTTTTCATCTTTTGTCTTCCGAACTCTAGTAATTCTCTTGACAGCTCTGTAATCCATTTTATCAAATCTTCTTTCTTATCCTCAGTTTTGTTTTGAAGTCCTGGGAAATAAAATGTCTTTTCCATTTCCAATATTATAGGGCCGTGGTGGTGAACCTATGGCACATGTGCCAGAGGTGGCATGCAGAGCTCTCTCTGTAGGCATGCATGCCGTCACCCCAGTCCTAGGTTTTCAGTCCCATCCATGAGCAACCTGCATCACACAGGGTAAGGTTGCTGCCCCCACCCCTGCCTGACCAAGCATTTTTTTTACTAACCTGCCTTTCAGCTGCATTCCATTTCTCCGTTCACTTCTCAGCCTTCGCCCCGTATTTGTGGGACTATCAGTAAAAAAAAAAGTTCCATCATACTTTCTAACTTCTCGCGAGATCTCAAAAAGTTCCATCAGACTTTCTAACTTCTAATGAGATCTCAAGAAGTTAGAAAGTCTGATGGAACTTTTATTTTTTACCCATAGTCCCACAAACATGCAGTGAATGCTGAGAAGCAAATGGTGAAACGAATGCAACTGAAAGGCAGGTTAGTAAAAAAATTATTGGGAAAGGTAAGGGCATCTGGGCGGGGGCAGGTGCAGCAACTTCAACCTGCATGGTGGCAGAAGGGTGGGGCACATGCCCTTCCCATGCCAGGCCAGCCCCTGCAGTCCTGGGCAGTCATGCTGGATGGCTGTGGGGTGTTGAGGTGAGGGCCAGCAAGCTGACCAAAGCAGCAGGTAGGGCACCAGTGGCTCAGGGAGGGAGGGCGCTGAAGTGGGCAGTCGTGTTCTCTTCCAGCCTATGACTGGCCCTGTTTGAATGTCAGGGACAACCCCTTTTTATAGTCAACAGGCTGGAAAAACCCAACCAAATTTATTTACAAAGAAATCAAAAGTTCAAAAAAGAGTTAAACCAAAAGTTCAAACAAGAGATAAACAGGAATAGCAGACCAGGACTCTAGCAGAACTTCAAACGGTTGCCTTCAGCAACCAGCACCTCCCACACCTTCCCCTTTTATCAGCAGTCCCAAGGCATGGCTTCTCATTGCCTTCTCCTCCTCTCACCGAGTTGCCTCATTGCCTTTCTCTGTTCTACTCTGCTGGATTGCCTCCTGCTCCTAGCGTCCCTGAATAGATCCAGCTGTGAATCATCTATGTCCAATACCTTGTGCTCACACGGCTGAGTCTGATGAGGAATATGATGGGAGGGGGCAGGCTGAGAGTCCTGCATGCATCAGAGCCTCCCTCTGACACCAAAGGCTCTCCAAACCCCTCCTTCTCCTCCTCTTCAGAATCATTAGACTCAGCTGCCGGTATCACAGGCTGACACTGAATCACAACAGGTCGGGCCATTGGCAAGAGCAACACATCTGAGTGGAAAGTGTCCTCAGAACAAGTGGGACAGGTAAAGAAAGAAATCCCTCCCCCCCAGAAATTGCCTTTCTTTCCTTACCTGATTTCCAGCCCTGTGCCATTTGTCCTTCGCAATCCACCACCATGTGCAAGGAAACAAAGGAAGTTTTTTTTTGGGGGGGGAAGATAAATCTATTAATTCCAACTTCTTGTGAAAGATTGAAAAGTTGGAATTGATTGATTGACCTTCCCCCCCAAAAAACCTTCCTTTGTTTCCTTGCATGCGGCGGTGGTGGCGTATTGCGAAGGAGAAACAGCATGGGGCTGGAAGTCAGGTAAGGAAAGAAAGGAAGTTTTTTTTTTTATTCCCGTGAAAGTCAGGCACTCTGCACAAGCCCAGAGATGCCGGCTCCAAGCCCCCCCCAAAAGAAGCACCACCACCAAACACCATTCCAAGGTGTTGCCAATGAGTAGTGTGCGTGCCTGTGGGGCAGGTCACCTGAAGCCCCAGGGATTCTCCTCCTCCTCTGATCATGCATTGCCCCCTCTCCACACCTTCAGCGAGTGGTGAGGGAATGTTAAATGACAGGCACGGAGGGCCTGGGAGGTGGAGGTGAAGGAGAGGCCAGGCAGTTTGTGGGCATTGCTCCTTGACTCCTCTGTGTTGCCGCCCCCGCCACTGCTGCTGCTTTGGCCAAAGTGACCCAGCTGTTGCCATTGCTGCTGCAGTCCTGCCCTGCTCTGCCACTGCCATGCTGTTACCCCTCTCTAGCCTGGGCAGCACCTCTGCCCTGTGCGGCTGCCCCACTTGTGCCCACTCTCAGCATGCAATCTGCCTCTGTGCCGCTGCCACCGTAGTCCCACCTAGCCCTGCTGTTGCCATGCTGCTGCCCTGCTCCAGCCTCAGGCAGTGCCTCTGCCCTGTGCAGCTGCCCTCTAAGTTTGCGATTGGCCTCCACACCACCACCACTGCAGCTGCAGGATGGTGCAGAAGTCATGCAATGGGGACCTGTATCTGGGCAGCTTGGGTGAGAAGAAGGTGGACTTTGTGGGACTGGACTCGGCATCCCTGAGTCCTCCCACAACAGGGCCCTGCTGATCGCTGGCTCCGAGAGTGGTAGCGGCAGTGGTGGTAAACACAGCTTGATCCTCAGCAAGCCCAGCTTGGCCATCAATGGGAAGCCACCCAAGAGGAACTCTTTCTATTGCAAGCTCCAGAATTTCCTCTACAATGTGCTGGAAAGGCCCTGTGGCTGGGTGTTCATCTACCATGCATACATGGGAGTAAACACAGCCCCGGCTGTCTTTTGTCTTGTCTTGGAGTATGACTTATGCAGATCTCTGATATTTCAGACTGGGGATTTTAGAAAAGAATATTGAATGTGTTTTCTACCACTTTTGGTTATGTATTCAACCTCCATTTTCATCAAATCAATCAGTGTTAAGTTCCAAACACCTCAGTCTTTTTTTTATTAAAAAGTTTTAGAATACATTTTATCTTTAACAAACAACAAAAAGAAAAAGAAAAAGAAACCGCCCCCAGCCCCCTTCCCTCCCACCCTCCCCAACCCTCCCCAACCCCACCCTCCCTTTCCCCTCTCCCCCACTTCCCAGAGCAGAATACAGGGTATAAAAATGCAAACAATCATAATCTAGCTTACGCAAACAATCCTGAACTATATAGACTATCGAACTTTAACTCATATAGATAAACTCCAAACATATATATATATACATCATATCAATAATTATTCAAAAACAAGATAATACTTTTCAATCTACCCAATAAAAACAATCACAAATAAAGCAATTTATATCAATTGTCTAAAGCTGTTCTTCTTCCCAACTAAGCTTTAAATTCATATTATCTTGATATATTATACAAATTAAAATACCATAGATTACTTCCAAACTTATTTTTTTTTATATAATCACATCATTCTTATATTCTTATATTCTATTACCTACTCCAATATTGCCCATAAAAGTATTACAAATTAATTTCAATCACACATAAAACAATTTATATCAGTTTTATAAAACTATTCTTCTATCCAACTAAACTTTAACATACTAAAACCAAGTTTATACAACCTTTCCTTCTCCTAATGTATTATACAACTTAAAATACCATACATTACCTTCCAGGCTTAAAACTTTCCATCCAAATAACAAAGCATAACCTACAGAATATCAATAAACACTACTACAAATCTTCCCAATTAAATTTTCATAATCATCTTAAAACTAAAGCAACACAAAATATTATATAATTATTTTATAAGGGTGAAAAATGAATCCCCAAATACTTAATCCTTCTAGCATCCTTATTACATTATTATCTCTTGCAATTATGCAACTAAATCCTCAGGTTTGCTTCATTCTTCCAGAAGCAGCACACCTCTTCCAATTTCTGGCCTTCTCCCGTGGTGATGAAATTTGACCCACTACTGTAGCTTTCACATCTGTCTGCGTTAACCCTTCAACATCTTGTGGATTCTCTCTGGAACGTTGAGGCTCTCTGTCACCTTTTTTCTTTGTAGACTCCAAAGACGGTATGGGGACTGCTTTTAAAACATTACTGTAAAAGTCACGTGCCTGAATCACCGTAGTAAAACAATGCCTCGTACCTTCATAAGTCACCACCATACTCTCTGGTATTTGCCATCTAAACTTAATATCACGTCGTCTCAATTCTTGTGTCAAAAAAGCAAATTCCTTCCTTTTTCTTAAAATTCTTGCAGGAATCTCTTTTAAAATCAAAACTTTTTGCTCATCCATTACAAAATCAATATTATAGGAGGCCTGGATAACTTCATTTCTAATCTTTCTCTTTGTAAAATAAACCACCACATCTCTGGGTAATTTCCTTTGTCTCGCAATCCACGAATTAACACGGAAGATTTTATCTATATCTTCCATTATTTCATCTGCTGGTCGCTCCAACACCCCTTCCAAAACCTCAGAAACCATTTTCGTCAAATTTTCCTTAGGATTTTCTTTTAGGCCTCTGATTCTCAAAGCAAACTCCATCTGAGAATACTGTGTCGAAATCAAATCATAATCCATTTTCTCTATCACATTTTCAGTTTCTGTCATTTTGGCTTCCATTCTAATATCATTTTGAACAAGATCTTCCACTCTTTCATCCAAAATCTCAATGCTTTTAGCCATATTTGACATTACAGATGTGATGTCTGCTCTCATTTCTGCTAATTTCTCTGTAAACTTCTCCTCCAACTTTTTCTCCATTATCTCAACAAATTGTTGCATTTGCTTTTCCATAGTCTCTTGCAGCAAACTCTGCAAATCTTTTACTGTAAAAGCTGATACAGATTCAGATGCAGAGGACAATGAAGTTTTCACCGAAGACTGCTGCCTCAGGGCAGGAACTTTAGAAGATATAGCCGCCATTTTCACCCTCTATTGTTAACTACGCACTTTCACTTGCAGATTCAGCAAAGTCCATTGAGTTAAAGATCAAAACATCATCTTCACCAAAATCTCCTGCATTGCTCTGTCTGTGTCCTCGTTCTCAAAAGCTCTTCCTTGCTAGCAGGGATGGTTGCGAACGCCCTGTTCTGCTCCAAAAAAACCCGGAGCAGAGACGCCTAGCAGTCCAGAGCATGCCCAGGCTTCGGGGGGGCTCAATCCTTCCGCCACCAAAACTCTAAGTTCTGGCAGCCCTGGAGAGCTCTACCCCTACCTGGACGCTCACCCCCTCCTCTTCTCCTGAGGTGGGGCTTCCGAGCCACCAAACAGCTGATCGGTGCTGTTTTCGGTGGCTCTATGGAGCCGCGAGGCTGACAGCCAAGAAATGGCTGCCTCCGGCGTCGCCTTGCCATCCGGAAAAACTCAAACACCTCAGTCTTATATAGTTCTTATCTTTATAAACAGTCCAAAATGGTCAACCACTTAAAAACAATTTCCCCCCTAGAAATATAGCCAAAAAGTCAAGGTTTTTCTTTCTCTGCAAATGATTCTTCAATTTAATTATCAAAGTTCAATAAGTGTTTATAATCCAAACAGTTCAGCAGTTTTATAACAATTGTGTTTCTCATTCTGCAATAGATAGCCCAGTGTATTTTCTTTCCTCTATTCCCAGCTGTTTTCTATTTAGGTAAGAGTCACTGAGGATCAAAGGAACAAGTTGTGCTCTGTTTCTAGGTGGCTTGCCAATTTCTGATCTCCCACTAGATGTCAGTAGCTATTTATTTTCCAACTTTTAAGATGAAAAAAATATTTTCTTATAGTTTTATCAATACTCTTTCAAATGGAAAATCTTAACAATTTCCATAATTTTCAGTTTTATCCAGATTATAGCTTTACATTAATCCATTTTAATGTATTTCTGTCTGCCATAAAAATTATTTCTCCACTTCTGTTTATGAAAGGGTGGGGTTATAATCCCCTTCCTTCTCTATTTTGGAGGACTTTTTGTTTCTTGGGGATCTTTTAGAGGAAATCAGTTTCAAAATAGAGAAGAGAAGATCTGACCCAGTTCCAAACATGCTGTTCACAGTTGTTATTGGTTGGTGCTTTTGGACTTCAGATGCCAGTAGCTTGGGCTAGTCACCAGAGTCCAGCTAGCCTTTCTCCTGTCAGGTTGGAGGGCTTCCCCCGGATCAACCAGATCAATGCCATCTTTCCATGATTGATGGGGGGTGTGCTTCTTCATTGCCTTTCCAGAGAGACTTTAGACCCATTTAGGGTATCCCAGCAGGGCAAAATCAGCTGTGGGGTGTGGAGCTCCGCAATCCTTGGCTGTGTTACTACAATGCAAAACTGGAAGTCCCTTATTTGTAATATAATCAAGATATAAAGGTATTCCTTTTTTGTGACAGATTGTTTTTGTCAGATAACTTTTGCAAGAAACATTCAGCTTCCCATCTCTCTTTTGATTTTCACCTGAATTGCTTTATGGCCTGATTGCATTATCATTTTGAAATTAACTATCACTATGCTATCAGTAATGTTGCTTCTGCTAATATAATAAAGTGGCTAGCCTAGTGCCTACTAAATTCTGCAAAAGTTAATCAAGGGCTTTTATTAAAACCTAGTTGGAAACCTCTCATGGCAAGCACAACCATAATAATATTTTTTTGTCTCTTTGGACTCTCTTTTTCCTCTAGATAGAACCCCACCACACATTGTTGTTTTTTTTCTTCCTTCTTCTTTGGTCTCTTTTCTTGAAAGCCATTTTCTCTTGTTTTTCACTTTGATTCCTTCTGTTTCTTACCAGCTCCTTAACCCATCTATTTAACTTATTTCAAAACTATGGTGAATAGACAGACAAAGGATTTTACCTGGAGGATTTTAGTGTTCTGTTGCAAGAAGTAGCCAATAGCTGAATTTTATTTCACATGAAAATAGACCTAATCCATGAAACTAACAAATATATGAATGTTTACTTTGATATGGAAACTCAGCTAACCAGATGATACATCCATTTAGAACAAATTTATTCATATTGAAAACATTAATTCAAAGTTTGGAAATGAAGAACCCATCTGAACTTATTTCTTCTTGCTAATTGTCAAGACAAGTATATTTGTACATATATCTGTATATTCCTTACACAAGATCTCATAAGCTCAGAAGAACAAATATTTGCCTTTCCAATTTATTGATATATTGTATAAACATGCTGCTTATTTTTATGCTTATCTACCCATAAATGTATTTTTACAAATTTGCCCATTTCATTTTATTGTTGTTCATTTCCCCCAGCTATGTAAAAATCACTAATCATTTTAGAAGCTTCCAGAATGACCTCTTTAGAATGCCTGTCTGGAATTAGATTTGTTAAAAAAAATGAGCTGTTTAGTTATTGCACCAGAGAGCACTGTAGGTTCAACCCCCTCGTTCTATTTTAATTCCTGAAGTGTTTGAATTGACATCTGATTATTTATTAATGTAAATAAGCAAATAACAGCATGAAATTGATGGCTATTATACTCACAATTCCCAAACTTGGTCCTTCTCAATTATTAAACACAGTTGATTGACAGACTGCTGCTAAAAATAAATATTTTGGGACAAGAAATAAATATGATTCGAGAATGTTGGCTGTTGCATGAAAATCTTACTAAACTTCCATAAAATGGAATGGCAAATTAAATAACTCTGTTCAATATTCATTTATTTACTTTACTTACCACATTCCCACCCCGCTAAAATCCAATCTATTGGCTGATGACAAATATTGTAAAAAACAAATAAAAACATCCAAAGGATTAAAAAACAACAACAGTAAAACAACATAAACTTTTCCTGTTTATAAAGTAGAAAGCAAAGATAAATCAAGAGAGGTGGTCCAAAACAATTCTGTCTTTAATTTTCAAAATATCCAAAGAGGGGGGAAATCTGATCTCTATATGAGGATTGTTCATAGAAAATCAGCACCTTCCCACTTCAGCTACCCCTCCAGATCTCCTGAAAAAGTGGAATCAGTATTTCTGTTTGAGATAATTGGTTGGACAATAATGATTGAAGCAGGTGGTCCTGTAGATATCTAGAGAACAAATTCTAGCTTAAATTGTACCTGGAAACTAATTGGAAGCCAATGAAAAGTGAACAAAGTCAGCATTATATGCTCCCAAGGATGGGAGCTAGAAATTATCCAGGCTATTATATTTTGAACCACATGTGGTTTTGAACCAATTTTTAAGAAAGCACCAAATAGCTCACATCTCATTTATCTAGCCAGGTGGTGATAAGGGCATGAATTACTATAGCTAGATCTATGTAGGTCACAATTGATTTCACAAATGAAGGTAAGTGTAGGCTCCTTTGGCCATATTCTAACTGATATTCCAGAAGAAGGACATCCAAATCAGAAGGCTGCATCCCGAAAAGTAGTACTTATCCATTAAGAAACAATTATTGTAGCTACAGAGAACACTAATGTATCCACACCTCACACTTATTAGGGTTCAACTTCAATCTGTTTTCTCCCATGGAAACCCAAACAATCTATAGGCACCAGGAAAGGACAGTAAATAATATTTCCTTTATACTGTAGCCTTGAGTAGCAACGTATAACATATGTTCATGGAAAACCTTGCATAAAATTTGACATATGTATATAATAAATTACTTTGTATATTGGTCAATTTGGGGTATTCATGGGACAAAGTTTATTCCTCTACCTCAGTATTGGGGGTATATTAAAATGTTATATGCATGCTCTTCTAGGCTGCAAATAGCTCGTTTGGGGAAATGAGAGAAAGAGGGAGGTTATGTTTATAAATACCAAATATTTATTATAAACATGTTTTTATTATTTCACATTTATTGTGTCTTACAAATGTAGGGTGATGTACAATAAAAATATTAAGAGCACAACTATGGTTTAATTTATCTATAATAAAAATGGCAATCTATAGAATTGTTCAAACAGCTGTACAATGAATTAAAAATGACATTAGAAAAAGGCCTGAATATGGAGCACTGTCTTTTTGTTAGATATACCATATGTGTATGATTATCTAAGAAATCCATTGTTGTTTCTTATACTCAAGAAGAGTACAAGAAATCCAGGCATAATTCTAGATTCAATCTTAGTTTAGTTAAAGGTAGTAAAAAAAAACCTGGTCAACTTTTAATAGTTTGAGCAATTTTTTAATGGTTTGGTATAACTAGAACAGGAAACAGAACCAGCTTCAGAATCCAGGGCTTCCCAGAAACAACAATAGAAAGCCTTTCAGAGTTCAGGGCACAAGACATCTTTCAGGAAGCATTTAAACCAGACATGTCAAAATGCCGGCCTGCGGGCCAGATGCATCATACTGAAACTGCGCCCACCCCATTGCCAGCAATGGGGAAAAAGTCACGATACATCGTGTGACATCACATGACGTCTGGAGTTTGACATGCCTGATTTAAACCCACCATATTTATATGGTAACATGTGGTGAATTGGGGAAAGGAAAGTATCTGGAAAATGGTTTAAAATTTTGAAGGACTAGAACAGTGATGGCAAACCTTTTAGAGATCGAGTGCCCAAACTGCAACCCAAAACTCACTTATGTATTGTTTGGTGCTGGGTGGGCATGGCCCATTGGGTGGGCGTGGCTGCGGTGGTAACAGTAGACTGGGTGGAACTAAAAAGTTCAATCAATCAATTCCAACTTTGCGAGAACTTATTTTTTACTGTGAGAAGTTGAAATTGATTGATTGATTGATCCTTTTTTTTTGCACATGGCAGAGTCCTAAAGTGAAAAGTTTTTATAAAACCCAGCTGAAGGCCTAGGACTGGGGTGACAGTATGCGTGCCCACAGAGAGGGCTCTGTGTGCCACAGGTTCACCACCACGGGACTAGAAGAATGAATACGCCTCATTGATATCAAAATTTCATTTGCCAGCAATCATCCGAGAGTCAGGGAGTTGTGAATAGAGAAGGGAGCAGGAAGTTTATCTCCCATCCCATTCTTAACTGGGAAATAGAAAAATGGTGCCAAATGAATTCCATCATTCAGTTACCAAACTTCAGCATTTGAACTTGGCAAGTTGATGTAAGGTAAGGAATTTGTGGCTTGCAAGTGAAAGATATCCCAACCATTTGGAGGAAGAAGTTGAGTGCAATGCCCAATAAGTTAAATTTTAAAGCAGGTAATTCTGGGTTTAATGATGGTTATAGCTTAGGCATGTATTGAATTTAAATGTTTAATTTTTCTTTATATTAAAATTTTATTCATATAGTTATTTAAGTTGATTATCCCCCAAGATATTGATGTGGTCAGAGGTTTTTTTTTTAATTATTCATGTGATTGTTTTAGTCCTAATATGTATTTCAAGAGTTACTTAGTGACAAGACAGAATTCATATCTACCTACCTCCATAATATAAATAAATAATAGTCAATAATAATAGTAATAGTATAATAATAGTGAAGAAACCAATTCAGTTGTTTAATGATGATAGTGTTGTGATGTAGCAATATTTCAAATATAGAAGCAAGTAAATTAAAAATATGTTATCATGGATGACAAACTTTTTGGTGGGAAGGTGGAATAGGGGTTTATTTGTTTGAGATATATCCTATCATTACTTAGCTTTTGGGCATGTCTTAAATGCACTAGTCCTTAAATGTATCTTTATCCTATTCTCATTTTTCTAAACCTCAATATTTTGCCAGTTTCATCCTGTCATTTACAAAATGCATCTATTTCACTGAATACAGAAGCCTTTCTATGTATGTGTTTGTGTGTTGTATGTTTATATGTATAGTTTGCACATCCATGTAGGAAGTGATCATTGAAAGTTATTAATGCATGACACTTATTTAATTAAAACATTGCAACATTCACTGGTTATTATAAGAAAATCCATTGTAAGATAGGGTGATTTAGGCCTGTATGATGGGGATTGCCTTTGCCTTGATGAGATTAACTTTTTCTAATTGAGATAACAAGGATGTGGCTGTTAATATAATGAAATGTTATCCAGCACTTTCCAAAACCTTGAAATGATTTTGTGTACATGCTGTGTTTATGCAGAAGTCTATTTTGGTTTTGGAATTGATGTGGAGGAGATCTAAGATGCAAAGACATTCCAGTAAATCATATCCTTATCTCTTTGCAAAGTTTTGTTTCATAAATTGTTTTTATGATGTGTAACACATACTTTACATTTTTTTTTACTTGTAAGAATGCAATATTTTTTTTACTTGCTAACATTTCCCCATCTTGAGGTCACAAAATGCATTCAAAAGTTCAATTATAAAAAAAATTAAGCACACTATATTTATTTCCTTTCCTATGGCCATAGGCATAGAAGCAAAATGTACATAACACATTTTGAAATATTTAATAGTAAATAGAAAATTCATCCAAAATGTTAGATTTTTTTTCTTGGTCTATTCTAATCTATTAGAAAGATATTCTTGGAAAAGTTAATTCACCATGATTTTATGCCTGCTTTGGTTATCATTTACTCAACCAAAGTCTAAGATTTTCTAAATAAGATATTTTTTTAATCTTCTGCAGTAACATATGGTTGGCAAAGAACAAAGCATTGGGCTTTGAAATGCATCCATGTTTTGAAAAAAAATCTTCACAGGTGCACCATGGGTCTCAGATGCTCTTAAAGATCTAAGACAACAGAACCTTTCTCCAAACCATCAAAGTTTGAAGAGCAAGGTAACAGATGTTTATTCCTTTCATTTAATATTTCAGGCAGCTGTGTAATTTCACTATCTTGCTTTGTTCATTTCTTTTTTCTCTCTTCTAACATTTAAAAGCTAAACTGAATTTAAGGTCAAAGCTAATGACAGATTGAACCGGTCTGACAGCTGTTTAAATGTTTGTGACATCTATCTCATATGCTGGAACTTTAGTCTTTCTTTGTAATCCTGGATGACATGAAAAGAATGTTCTTTTTTTTCCACTTAACAGTACATCTTTGAAGAACTATGAAGTCATGAAAATTTCCACATTTTGTTAATCTGCATGTTGCTTTTATAATTTAAAGTGTATTATTTTATTAATTCAATGATTGTTACAGCTCAAATAAGCATTAGTTATTTAATAAAAGATTCATTATAGTGTCATAGCAGCCCACAACTTGCTTATAAGAGAGCTTATAGAAGTTGTGATGAACCAATTCAGGAAGTTTTCAAGATAAAAGTTATTTTTTTTTAAAAAAAAATTGTCCTTGCTAAACATCAAGAAATTCATAACCTTTGCCATTTGCTTCTTTGGGCTGGCCAGCTTGTGCCATGTCCCACTGGCAAGGTTAACCTCTTGTAGAAATGATATGTGTGTAGAACTTGGATATAAAGAAATAATCTTTATGGCATCATGACTGAGAATCTTCAGCAACATCTGTGATGCACAGTTTCTAACAACAAGTATACTATCTTTGAGTCAGAAAATAAAATAAAACTCAGAGCAAAGCAAGATATATAAGTAACAAAAAAGAGAAAATGTATTTGCTGAAGCAGAAAGTCAGAAGAATGAAAGAGGAAAGATGGGATTGAAAGTGCAAAAAATTAGACTTCACCTGAGGACTAAGAGACTGTGCTGCTCAATCTTACCATTGAGAGAAGAATAAGAATTAAAAGGTATTGATTTCAAAAAAATAGAGGAACATTCAGGAAAGAACAAACTTTTGTGTGAAAAAAAAACACAAAATAAATCCAAATCATTACTTTTTTCTCTTCACTTTGCAAGCAAGACTAAATATTCTAGGAAAACAAAATTGCATAAACAGCAGAAGAACCATGCACAATTATGGAAAGCTTTTCTAAAGCTCTGAAATTTCTGTACCTCCTTCAAATCACACTGAAATGATTTAAAAGCATAAATTCAATTCAGAACTTTGAATCCATTTGAAGATCTTGTTTGAAGCAGTGATTCAACTCAATTTCACTCAACCAAATCAATTCTTGAAAACTTCACATAGCCATACTAAGTATCAAAGTTAATAATTTTGGAATGCTTCAGATTTCTTTCATGTGGATGAGATTGGGGTAAACCTTTCTCAATTATCATGGTTCCCTTTTTCAAGAAATTGTTTCCACTGGATCAAAACCCAGATTACCCCCTTCCTCATCACATAACCTTGTCAATGATAGCAGCAACGTTTATCTCATGCTAGTTAAATTGCTACTGACAGAGCACACATTAAAAGAAATTCCAATCCATTTAGAAACCCATGGAGATCTGGAATGGGATTTTATAGATCCATCATGCCTTTAAATATATTGGGGAAAAATAATTTTGCACAAGCAAAGTATTTGCCAAGGCAATGTATACATAGATATGTTAAAGCATATTGCAATTTCTTTGAGTTGCTTTCAGCAGAATTATCATAAACAGTGTCAAAAAATGTGAGCATGTTTATTAAAAAAGCTACATAATTTGTCCTCATCTATTGTCAATAGAGGTTCTTAAAAACTGTATAAAGAAATACAGGACAAACAAGGAAAAGTACAAACAAAAAATAAATTAGAGAAAACATTTCAGCGTGGATGGAAATAGAAATAAATGATACTATATATTGAAACAAATACAACAACATTCTAATATTCTATCAGTGGTGGCTATTTTCAAAATTTCAGTATTATATTTGAAAAATAAGGATATTTGCTTCTTCTTGCTGTTTTTTAAAAAATATTCCACTCACTTTGGTATCTTCCAATAGCACTCATAATTCTCATGACAGGCTGGTTTTCAAAATATTTAAATATGTTTTGGCTGTTTAATATGCCTGAAAAATAGGGGTCCATATCACTAGAGCTATGTAAATAGAATGCCCTTAATGAACTACATTAAGCTGTGTCCATGCATGCTGATAGTCATTAAAAAGAAATTAATAAAATAAGGAAAATTCCACAAAGCCAGAAGCCTCTTAGATTTAATCAGTATAATATAAAACTGCATTATGTTCTTTTTCCCATTGTTGTTCTCTCTACGCATCAACAGTATAATGGTTTTCATTTTACTCATGTCATATCAAATTGTATATAATACCTTGTTGATTGAAGCTGATGGATTCAGAAACCAGTCATAGCAGGGTATCCAAAATGTCTGTCTGTCTACGCAAAGTTTATTGCTTTTTATACAGTTTTAACAAGCAGCAAAGAGTATATAGCAACATCATTGTTACTGGTGTATTCTCCTTGTCAATCTTTAAGAACATCCCAGCCAGGGGTAGAGTCTCACATATCTTGATGGTTCCTGGTGGTGCCTGGTGTTACTAATTAGGTGAGCTCATAGACATATGAGGTAAACAGGTACTGAGACTGTGGCAGTTTGCTGCACACGGTCTCTATGTAACCTTTATATGACCTCTATCTCTACAGAAGCATATTGGGGAAATTATTTGTCTGCATATATACTGCTCAAAAAAATAAAGGGAACACTTAAACAACACAATGTACTGTATTTAATAGTAGGATGTCTTATCTTGTGTTCCCTTTATTTTTTGAGTAGTATATATGCTTCTATAGGATATATTGCATGTAAATGAGGTTGTTTTTTTTTTCTGACAACAGTATTGTCAACTAAGACATGCTGGTGAAGTAGAATTAAATATTTTGTGACACTGCTAAGTATCAGAGAGGAAGAAGATAAATTACACTGTGTTGAATCTAAGAGAATAAATAGTAATCTCACTATCAGCACCAGTTCCTTATGTTTTTTCTGTGACTGAATGTATCTCTATGTGTCTTTTTGTCTTCTCAACCCCAAACAAAATTCACATGACAAATTAATTCATTTATATACAAAGGAAAATAATTATAATTCATTCAAAAGCAATAGATCAAAAAGTGATTTCCTGACGTGAAAACAACCCTTATCATGTTTTAGATGTGGGGATTTCAGATCTACGTATTATTTATTTCCTATGTATAATTTTGTGGGAGGCAGTTGAGATGAGGAGCTGAAAAACAAATTGTGTCATAAAATATATCTAAAACAAAAAAAACCCGGCAGTTCCCTTTAAAGAGACTGAAATTCAAGAGAAATATCCATGATCAGTAGATAAAAGATTTTTAAAGAGTTATAAGACATTCCAGGATTTCCACCTTTTTATATAATATGGATACTTTCCCTTTTCCTTTCTTTCCTTGGTAAGATGTGATAATTCACACTGAGAATCATTCTTGTTCCCAAATAGCATACAGTCTCTGACTTTTCTGTATCATGCTAACAGAGTTTATGGGCTTGAAAGCACAGCATTTATGTTGATTTTGCTTTTCTTTGCTTGACCTAAAGATTGATCATCATTAGCTTCAGAACAAATATATTATGGGAACATGCAGCTGTGAAAGTAATCCAATTTTATGAGAATTACAGCAGCAAATTCTGAAGCAGAAACAGTGGAAATGTAGCCTCATATCATCCCAATATGCTTTCCATTTTTCTGCCTGACATCTTGTTTATGTCCTAATACTTTCTCCTGCTAACCATTTTGTATTATCCCTGTCTCCTTGCCTGATTTTTTTCTTTAATTCTGCCCATCCTATCATTCTTTTTTCCTGTCATATCTGTCCCTTTGCTCCCTATTACATCCCATTGCATTTTCTATTCATCTCCCCTTTTCTTTTCTCCTGACTCTGTCTTGCTATTTCCTGCTATCTTCCTTTTGCTTCCCAATGTCGTATTTACAGCAACAAAAGCCTACTTATTAAGGTCTAGTCAGTTTCAGGCAGCAGCTGCCAGTTAGCCAGAGGTTCTAATCAACTAATTAAGATCACAGAGTTGAGCTTGTTATCTTGCAGCTAACTCTTTTTAGGGAAGTGTTGTGCTATGAAGAAAAGCAGTTCAGTCCACCTTGTGAAGAGGAAAAAAAAAACCCTGCCATCTCCTTTCCTCCCTCCCCACCCTCCCTCAAGGGAAGGAAATGTCAGACACAGAGAAAGTTGTTTAAATGAGCTGGATTCAACCAGCAAACTATGCAATCTCTCTCTCTCTCTCTCTCTCTCTCTCTCTCTCTCTCTCTCTCTCTCTCTCTCTCTCTCTCTCTCTCTCTCTCTCTCTCTCTCTCTCGTGTGTGTGTATGTATGTGTATGTGTAATATGTGGTTTGCTTAGTGACCATGTTTCTTAATAACCATTTCACTGAAACCAATTGCAATCACCGAATAAAAGTCTATATCTCTTTTATTTCACTGCTTTCTACCATTCTTTTCTTGCTTCCCATGATGCCTGCCCCAAATTTGCCTCCTTTTTTGTCCCACGGCATTGCTCTTTTCCTCCTTGTCAGTTCCTTTGTTTCTCTATTCTCTGTTCTATAACTTTTCCTTTTTGTCAATTTTCTCCTGTGCTTTATTTTACTCTCTCTCTCTACTGCTTCTCTCATCTCATTTCCCTGCTTTGTTTCTGTTTGCACTTCTCTGCTCTCCTACTACAATTTCCACCTATCACAACAATCTCTTTTCCTCTCTACTTATTTTCACTGCTATTTTCTCTGTGCACTCAGTTCCTGCCAAACCTCTTTGATATTCTACCGTATACCACACACCACACTAATGCTCACCCTATCCAGTCATTCTCTTCTGCTTCCCTCTGTCTCATACCCTCTGCTCCATTCTACCTTGAGGATTGTGGGAAATTGTCTCATTTCTTTGCACATATGAGCTTTTTGTAACCACTAGGACCATGGTAAAAATGAAATGAGGTGAATGATCTTCATATGTAAGGGACCTTTGAGGTCTTCTAATCCAGCCCCCTGCTCAAGCATTCCAGACAAATGGCTGTCCACCTCATCTTAAAACCCTCCAGTGATGGAGTACCCATAACTTCTGTAAGCAAGGCAATCCACTAGTTAACTGTTCTCATTGTCAGAAAATTTCTCCTTAATTCTAGATTGGATCTCTCCTTGATAACTCTATCTGTTACTTTGGAGTGCTTTGGAAGAATAGGTTGATCCCTCTGCTATGCTCAAATACTAGAAGATTGCTATCATGTCAACTCTAGTCCTTCTCTTCATTAAATGATGTATATCCTGTTCCTGCAACCCGGTCATCATATGTTTTAGCTCCAGTCTCCTAATTATCTTTGTTGCTCTTCTCTGCATTCTTTCTAGACTCAATATCTTTTTGTGTTCTGGTAACCAAAACTGGAAGTAGCATTCTAAGTGTGGTGTTTCCAAAGCAGTATAAAGTGGTAACAACATTGCACATGATCTTGATGCTATCTCTCTGTTGATGCAGCCTAGGGCTGCATTGCCTTTTTTGGCCACTGCAACTGGCAAATGTTTAAATAATTGAGCAATAGGATTCCTAAATCCTTCTCACTTACTTTTGTTGAGCCCAGTATCATCTATTCTATACCTGTGCATTTGATTTTTCTTGCCTAAGTGTAAAACTTTACTTTTGTCATCACTGAAATGCATTTTGTCAGATAGGGTTCAGCATTCAAGTCTGTCAAGAAATGATGCTTTTCTGTCATCATGTTTCAATACAACTAGCTTTTGTTGTAAATACAATGGATGTCCATTAATATATATTGAAGATAGGCTAAGCTCATATGTCTGTATTAGTTAAACTATATTAGAAACAACAAAACTTCTTTCTCTCCATTCTCAGTCTCTCTATATTAATGAGTTGTATTGTTTTTTGTTATTGGCTGCTTTTTTACATTTTTTGAATGTACACTTGAACACTTTCTGAAAGTCATGAATTTGTAGATGTGCCTTTTTATTTAAGTGTAAATACTGATGTGTAGGAGTCAGCACTGTGGTGGTGTAGTGGTGAAGATTCAAACCTCCCAATTGGAAGATTGAGAGTTTAATCCTAGGCAGCAGCAGATGTTTCTTTCTTAAGGTGCAAAGAAAACTGTACATAGCTCCCGAGAACTGCACATAGCATCAGGAAGAGCATCTGGCTAATAAATGCTCAGCTCCATCAAGTCATCCTGACTCTTCCTGAATTAAGAGATTATAAGGTTGTACAAATGAGATTTGTAGGTGAATCAAGCTTCATACTAGACCTATTTAATTATGTCTGGAATATTTAAGTTATCTTGCATATTTGTAAGTGTCTACACCAATATCTTATTCTGTTAACAACCGTTCCCCCCCCAGTGGGCTTCTGCAGGCAAGCCAGCTTTGGTGGTTAACTCTGTGAAGTTTTCAAATATCTCTTTGCTATGTTTAAGTTTTCTGTTCATTAGAAAGGAATATTTAGAAATAAAGTTTAGAAAATATTTTTAAAAATTGTGGGTTGTTTTTTTTTAAAAAAAATCCTTTCTAAAAAATACTGACACTGTTTTAAGCATGATAATCTCTTTGTGAGAAGAAAAATAGAGCTGTTATCTCTTTCATCTTCTAGTGTTAATTGAAACTCCAGCCTATCCTTACAAGGGAAGGGGGAGAGGTAGAATCTAGCTTCCTTCTGCTTGTGTGAATCTATTAAAACAGATGGGGAAAAAAGGTAACAAACAGTTGATGAAGGTAAAATTGAGGGGAAACCTATCACCAGTTCTGCTTTTCTCCTAGCTATTCAATATAGTGTCTTGATGTGAAAAGAGCTTTTATCCCCTTCAACCAATAAACTGGAAAATGATAGTGCTAGAACAGTGAAACTAGTGTTATTTTTCTAATAGATTTTTGGAGGCGGAGAAGATTTTCAAGCAGATACATTGTACATTTCATTGTTTCCAGATTACACATGCAGATTTCAAACTTTTAAAATCTATGTTTGAACTGTTGCACTCTTTCATCAGCTCCTAAAATGCAGCAATATATGCAACAGATATGAATAATGTTTGCAAATGGAGCATTGCTTTCTTGGGATACATTTTTGTTTTTATTTTAGTGTCTCTACCCTTTGTTACCTGCAGTTGTTTCATCAGCCATCTGTTCTTGAAACATCTTTTCTTATTCATCTCATACTAATCTATGTTACTCTCTATGAATTCCTGTAACAGATAGCATTGAACATATGCCCAGGTCCTTCTTTTTCATTTCAGTCTTCCTTATAGCATGCTATATCATGTTGACTATCTGCAGAATTTACTTTAGGAGGACTCCAAGGATTGGGCATACTAAGTGGGAACTTTTTTAAAAAAAAAAGGCAATCCCATAACTTTTTACAAATGAATTTTGCAACCCAGCTGAATTTCAAAAGAACTTCTCTGAAAAGCCGATGCTCAGAAATAAATGTCAAAAGTCCTATTAGGCATCAGGCTTAGACATATGGTTTCCTGACTGTTACCATATTACAATATGCTAAATAGCTTTAACCACAGTAATTAATGAACAACATATTAGTGTATTAATACACTATAATAATCAGCACATAATGTCAATCGTTATATTATTCCAAGGCATAATGATACTGTGTGTTATATGTCATATATTCCTGTGAATAGATATGAATAAGAATATGTAACATTCACTCAAAGAAAGGGAAAAGGCCCAAAGATTTGCACAATATTTTAGCTTATATAGAATATGAAAAAGTACAGAATAAAGACTTTGAAGAAGATAAAGTGAGTTATGGTTCCCAAACTAACAGATGTTTCATGCAATATGGATGAGGCAATGCTCTCTGGTGGAAAGTAAAAAAAAGTTTTCAAAAGCTGTGAATCTGGCCCACTTTTGATGGAATGCTTAAGCCTTGTTGGAAAACATACAAATGTACTATAGTGATTGAAATCTACCATTTAGGATAAGTTTTCTATGTTGATATTTGAGTGTAAAATCTTTGGAATTCAAATCTAGTTGGACAGGTAGACTTTGAGTAAGGCAGATATGTATATGCATGGGTATATAAATGAATCCAACTTTTGGTTCAGAAAGTGACTTATAAAACTGGTAAACATCCATTTGTTTCTATGGAGCTGAGGGTCTAGTTAATTGAAAATTCATTAGTATTGAACATGTGGACCTGTTGTGATATGATAGCCTATAATTAATATTAATAATGAAAACATCTAAAATAATTGCTACATATACAAGACAATCTTATATTAGCAAAGGAAAATAACCATAAGGAATTGTGATTCCTGCATGATCTAGAAATGCAACAAATAGTTAATTTAATGTTATAAAAAGAAGCTCTGAAGATATCATTTTTAAAACAAAGAAAAATGGGGTGGGTTGAAATGGGGAAGCATGCTTAAACAGTTTCTTCCCCAGTGATTTCTCCACTTCATAATGTTCTCACCATGCTGTGTTCCTCAGTATCCTTCAAAGATAAAGAATGGAATTCAAATGGCAGGATTGGGAATTAAAATGTGGCCATAGTAAAATCTCACCCAGGTAGCACTAGTGCAAAGTAATTAACAGTATAATATTTACTTTTTAAGAAAGAAAAAGACAGACAAGAGGGGAAAAAATTATAATGCACACAAAGGAGAAGTAGTTTCAGAAGTCATTTATTTTCAGATTCTATTTGTTAAAATTGTTTCCCTGGTGCAATTTTGAAAATCACAGGCTAGCCTTCAAAAAATCTTCTTTCCTCTTTATCTGGTCAATTACTCTTTATCTGGTCAATTTAGACATAAATACTTGTTTTAAAGGTCTATCTATCTATCTATCTATCTATCTATCTATCTATCTATCTATCTATCTATCTATCTATCTATCTAACTATCTATCTATCATCTATCTATCTATCTATCTATCTATCTATCTATCTATCTATCTATCTATCTATCTATCTATCTATCTATCTATCTATCATCTCTGTCTGTCTGTCTGTCTGTCTGTCTGTCTGTCTGTCTGTCTGTCTGTCTGTCTGTCTGTCTGTCTGTCTGTCTGTCTGTCTGGCTAGCTAGCTAGCTAGCTAGCTAGCTAGCTAGCTATCCAGCTATCCAGCTATTTATCTCAATCATTTATATATCTGTCTGTAGCATTTATCACTCTCTGAGCTTGGTTGTTTTCTTGCAGATGTTTCATTACCCAAACTAGGTAATATCATCAGTGCTAGTAAGAAATGGGATTGCCTTCAATTTATATTTAGTGTCAGTGTTGATGAGAGTGGAACAACCTGCCTCCAGAAGTGGTGAATGCTCCAACACTGGAAGTTTTTAAGAAGAGACTGGACAGCCATTTGTCTGAAATGGTATAGGGTTTCCTGCCTTAGCAGGGGGTTGGACTAGATGACCTCCAAGGTCCCTTCCAACTTATTATTATTATTATTATTATTATTATTATTATTATTATTATTATTATTATTATTATTATTATTATTATTATTATAGAATGGTCTTGATAATTTTTTGGTTTCTCTGCTCACCTGGCTGTTGACTGCTGATGTAGAAATGGTTTGGTCTATTTGTTCCCTTTTTGGTTTGTTGATTCTCTTTCACACAGTATGTAGATGTCTATATGCATGTTGATGGTAAATTTTTCAGAGTGCTAGGCTTCTGAGAATTCTCTGTTTGGACTTGGCTTAGTCTAGGATGGTCACAATTTGCCAGTTGAAACTGTGTCTCCATGTGTTGTGAAACTGAACAATTTTCATCATGTCTTCTGACTGCTAGTTGGTGTTCATGGATGCTTTCTCCTAGTCTTCTGCCTATTTGTCCTATTTGGTGGCTGTTCCAGTCTTTACACTGCATGTTATAGATGACCCCTATTTTTGCTTCTAGGCATTTTAATTTACTTGGGATAGTTTGGAGGGCTTTACTCAGTTTGTGTGTTAAATGGTGTCATGTGGCTGTAATAATCTATTGATGGTTTCTGAGATTTTTTGATTGTTGGTAAATGCCTATAGAAGTTTTCAGTCATCCAGGTCATGGTTGTCCTAAAGGTGCTTTTTCAGGAGGCAACTGGACCTTCTTATTTTTGTTGAAGACATTTTGCTTCTCATCCAAGAACCATTTGCACTTCATTTTGAGATGAAGACAACACAGACTCATGCCCAACAGTCTGCACCTATCTTCAACAGTGAAGGGACACAGGGCAGAAAACATTCTGCAGCCAAGAGGGCTCTACACACATTTGTAATAATCAGGTAACCCTGAGGACACAGGTAAACCTCTAATTGGATTCAATGACTCTCTAAAACAGGGGTGTCAAACTGCTGGCCAGCAGGACAATTTCATCATACCAAAGCCATGCCCACCCCATTGTCAGCAATGCAAAAAGTGTCACGATACATCACGACACATCACATGACATGGCAAGTTTGACATCCGTGCTCTAAAAGAATGAAAATGCCCAGCTGTCTGCAAGGAATATAAATCCTTCCATTCTCCATGATCCAATTAAAGCTGAAGAAGCTTCTTGGATGAGAAGCAAAACAACTTCAAAGAAAGCAAAAAACTCCAGTTACCTCCTGAAAAAGCATCTTTGGGATTGTTGGTAAAATAAAGCTAAAGGTTTTCCCTCTCTGGTTGTTTCTGACTCTAGGGGGCAGTGCCTATCTCCGTATCTTAGCTGAGGGAGCCACCATTATCTGAAGACCTTTCTGTGGTCATCTGGTCTGCAAGACTACATGCCAAGGTTCATGGAACACTGTTACCTTCCCACCAAAGTGATATCTATTTACCTACTTACATTTGCATGCTTTCAAACTGCTAGGTGGGCAGGATCTGGGACAAGGAATGGGAACTCAACCTGCCATGTGGTGCTTGGGTCTCAAACTCAGGCTGTCAGCATTTTTAACCATTGAGCCATCGCACCCCAGAGGTAAAGCTAAAGGTTTCCACTGTCAGTAATTTCCACCTCTAGGGCAGTGCTCATCTCCATTTCATAGCTAAGGGAATCAGTTTGCTAATGATTATTGGTAGTGTAATCCTTCACACAGTTTGTTGTGGCCCCGACCCCCATGCCTGTCCTAACTGAGGAAGAGGACTCTGAGGATGATGGGGAGGAACTGGCAAGGCCTCCCTCTCTGAGGCCCTCCCCTCTGGCAAGGCCTCCTTCTCCAGGGCCCTCCTCTCTGTCAAGGCCTCCGTCTCCATCAGAAGGCTGAGAGGAGCAGCCGGGGAGTAGCCAGGCTGGGAGGGAGCTCGAGCAGCTGCAGCAAATACAGTCTAGTGAAGATGACTCAGGGCCAAGCATTTGCAGCAACGTAGGTTGAGTAGGAAGGCCAGGGAGTAGCTGAGTCATTGAGCCACACCCCATAAGGTCTAAAAGGGGGTGTGGCTGCTCTCAGAACTTTGTGATGAACAATAGTTTAAACAACTTCTGGTCACATCTTTGGAACTCTGCTTCTTGTTTGAAACCATGGTCTGAATTCTTGGCAAAGCTTCCATACATCTGCTTCTGGACTGTTTGTTTGGATGTTATCTCATTCCAGCTGACGTTTGAGGTAACGAGCCTATTTTGCTGCCAAGGCCTTATCAGAAGGCAATTAACTAAAGCCTGTAGAATTAACGCTTGCTAGTTGTGCCTGCTTGTCTGTTTGTTTGTATTCCGGGAGGGGGGAACAGAACACAGTTTGTGTTGGTTGTGCTTTATTCCATTGAATGGTTAGGTACTTATTGATGACACTTTTATCATAATAAAAAAGGACCCAACTACAGAACACCCACCAAACCATCAACAACTTCTTCGGAGGAATCCAATTCACAAGGGAAGAAGAAAACAGCATGCTATCCTTCCTGGCTATCATCAGCAGAGACTGCAATAGCAAAGTAGAAACACAAGTCCTAAAACAAAACAAAAAAAAAACACAAAAAACACCCACACCAACCAAATGCTCCACTACCAAAGTAATAACCCAACGTCCCACACGAGAAACTGTGTAAGAACACTATTCAGATTAGCACAAACATATTGCAGCACCCTGAACATCAGTAAAAGGAAATAGATTATCTAAACATAATTTCTGAACAAAATGGATATCCATCTAACTTTATCAAAGAGTTACTTCATTATGAATAATGAAGTAACTTTATCGAAGAGTTACGTCATTATTACATTTGTGGAGAGGTACTATAGATTAAGTCATGAATGCTTTTTGTGTTCATGTCTATAAAACCTATAAGTCAAGTATTTTAAAATAGAAATAATTATTTTGTGTCATAACCATTCAAATTTATTTATATTCATTTTTATTTTTAAAGGGAAAATATGTTGTTACTTTGTCATAGAATGATATGACAAAGTGATAATATTTCTCAAACTCATGTCCTGATTGATGATTGTGAATTATGAATCCAGCACAATACAATTAGCAAATTCCTATGTATTTCAATATTCTGGAAAGTTTGATTTCAGATTGTAGTAATAGTTTCTATAATTTGAGAGCTACAGAGCCATCCTCAACATTTTGATATTTTACTGTCATCCCACTTTTTATTCATCTAAGAAAAAATTCACTGCAAATAATGATAGACTATTAATTTCTGTTGAATATAACTCTGAATAAACTTCCTTAAACAGTTCATATGATTTTTTATAAAATATTCTTGAATATAAACTGTATGTAATAAACTATGTCCAAAAATAGCCTTTATAAATAAATGCAGTCATTAGTTAAACACGGGTATATCATAATTAACTAATACCTAATATATTTACTTAAAGATAGCTCCTTAAAAACTCAATTACTTTAACAGGCCATTCTGTGTTTAATAAACTAATAAGAATATTTTTTTTCATAACTGTTTCAGTAATAAGCTAGCTGCTGTTTAATCTCTTATATTAAACATTTGCAATTAATAAGGGTTATTATCTCAGTTGTGCTTTCATTTAGTAAAATACAATCAAAATCACTTTAGATCATATTTCTTCACATAGTTTAACTACCTTCAATGAAGTGGTATAAGAATGAGAGATTTTCAACGTATAAAGCTTTTTTTATAATGCCTAAATCAAGGATACATAAATAACGGTTAACCTCTTAAAAATATATATGATCATCATTCTGAAACATAAGTGGTAATGATTCCATAAATAATTAAATTCTGAGAAAACCATTTGATTAAAGAATCAAATAATTACCATTTTCAATGATCATCCCTATCATAAAATAGCATCTTTGTGTTATACTTTCAATTATAGCTCTTCAGTGCAACAAGCCATCTTTAGACTTACTTTTCCTTCCCACTTTTCTGTTTTTCTGCATAGTCATAGCACAACTATCAGTTTACTCACCTATTTATCAAAGCAGAAAGCAGTCCTTCAAAATTAAAAGTGCATGACATGTGAAGAACCCTACTAGATTAGGTCAATGGCCCATCTAATCTAGCATTTTGTATTACACATACAGTAACTCACTGAATATCTTTGTTTCTCAGCATCTAAAATTTAAGGTATTCTGCATGTGATTTTAGAAGTATATCAATTTATCCAATACCTTTTAACATTAATTAACAACAAATTACCATTAAACTTTGTCAGGTATAAATAAATATTTTTGCTATCTTTGATTCTTTTAATGTTCTCCATCTTTTGCTAATCCTACCTCTTTGGGAATAGGTATAGAATATGTATAAATCTTTGCATGTGCTTTCATCACCTTAAATAGAATATAAAATTTAAGCTACATCAAGCCAATAGTTTCATATTCCTTTGCTTAGTTTTGACAATGCAACATCTTACTCAATTGCCTGTTTTCAGAAGACATAAGCTTAGGTAACAATCACTTTGGGTTTCTATGCCAAAATTAGTTTAAAAGAAATATATCACATTTTGCATTGTAGAAAAGTTCAATGATATGACAATCAACTCTTAGATAATTCACTTTGATTAATTTGATAACCACAGTTGCCAAAATTAGCTTTTAAAAATGATGATTTTTTAACACATGAAGTATTGATATATAGGAGAGGTTTTTTTTCAAGTAAGACTCAGAACAGATAGCTTCAATCTTCTAAGTACCCTCATGCCCCATTTGGTTTTGGTTGGAAATTGAAGCATCCAGCTGCATCTCCATAGCTAAGGATAAGTCAATCTGTCAATTTTATTTAACTTTCTGTTTTGTTAACTATAAGAAGAGGGACACGGTGGCTCAGTGGGTTAGGACGCTGAGCTTGTCGATCAGAAGGTCGGCAGTTTGGCGGGTCGAATCCCGAGTGCTGCGTAACAGAGTGAGCGCCTGTTACTCGTCCCAGCTTCTGCCCACCTAGCAGTTCGAAAGCACATAAAAATGCAAGTAGAAAAATAGGGACCACTACGGTGGGAAGGTAACAGCGTTCCGTGCGCCTTTGGCGTCTAGTCATGCCGGCCACATGACCACGGAGATGTCCTCGGACAAACACTGGCTCTTCAGCTAGGAAACGGAGATGAGCACCGGCCCCTAGAGTCGGAAACGACTAGCACGCATGTGCGGGGGAACCTTTACCTTTACCTTAACTATAAGAAGACTCATCATCTATAGGTGTTTGTATGTTTATGTATCCATGAACATTGATGTTCATATATATAAACTAGTTTTGGAGCTTCTGGAGAAGAAATATCAAACCAAAGATGGCTCCACAAAGAGTTGGTAAGTAGTCTGGTGCTTTGATAATTCTTCCCTAGAAAAGGAAAGGATGTCAGATAACTCACATATGCGCCAGGCACATGCAGATCATGAGGGGTCCACAAGATAGAGGTCTCTGGAGTGTTTAGAGCTATGAGAGATGAGAACATTAACATCTTGCTAAAACCACAGATGGTGTCTTTGAAAAGACATTAAGTGTGCACAGTGCTTTTTTTGTAAAAAAAAAAAAGGTGCCAGAATTCACGCACAGCTCCAGTCAAAAGCCCTTTATAGAGGGGGGGACCGCTTTAGGGAGCTTCCAAGGTGCAGATCACGTGAGCAGCAGCATCTGACAGACGCCATTGCTGCAGCTTTTGAGATGGCACTTGTTCGGAGCCGGCATGTCTTCTGACACCTCGTCTTCTTCCACCTCTGATGACACAGAGGCTTCCTCCAGAGCCAGAGCTACCAAGGCTGTGGCAGTGCAGCTGCTTTGGGAGCGCACCTGGTCCCTTGAAGAGAGTCACTCCAGGAGTCAGTCCTTGTCCCCAGTGGCCAACACAGGGGTGAGGACAGGCGGCGGTGGTGGGGGGAACCCCATGAACCAAGGCAGAGAAGAGGGTCTGCTTTCAGGGCCGTGGAAGTGTTTCCGGGTCGACCTTCGATGCCCCCGATTTCCCCAGGCAGTTTCTTTTCACCGAGTCTGAGCTTTACTTGTGCTGGCAGCTTAGAAGGAGCTGGTTCTTCCATTCAAAACAAACCAAAAACACAAAAAAACAACACCATGCCGGAACGCCATTCCGTGCACTCTATGACAAAAAAAGGACTGAGTGTGCATACTTGCTTTTCTAATCACTTTTTGAAATTGCTGCTTAACTGTCTTTCATCTATTAAGAACCTCTGGATCCACATGATTTACAGCACTGGCTGTTTCCTTCAATCCCTAGTGAAAGAAGTTTTAACTACAAGTTTAAGAATGTGAAAAACTGGAATAAAAAGCAAAAAGGTGACTACAACTTTAATTTCATAAAGTTACAAATGGACAAAAGGTCCAGATAAATTTGAAATAAGAAGTTTGAATTAATTATAAAATATCCTTTCCATAGGGTGGGATGCTAGAGGGAACTAGAAATTACAACTAAAATCAAATTCACTTTTTTAATTTGTAGTTTAATTAATATAATTAAATTATATGATTATTAATTAAATAATTAATTAAATCATTAATAAAATTGCAAGATATCTTTAAAAATGCATAGATTAGTTGTGTAAATGTTTTCACTAATAAACATACCTTTAGACATATCTTCTGAGTTGTGAATTACACTGTAATATACTGAAAATGTGGAATAAATTGCTTTGCAACTCGATGTGGAAGTATGAAAAGTAGTTACCAAAAATGGCCAGATCAGAATAGTGAGGGGGAAAAAAGAACCTTTTTGTCATATTATGACTTTTATTTCATTTTATTGAATATGTTCTGAGTTTATAATTTTCTTCACAAGTATTTCATTCAGAGATTCTGAACCAAACATTGCATAGATATTATTTTTAGTTTTGTCACCAGTTATTTTCATGGCTCCTAACTTTATTTAAGCCGCAACTTTAATCTGCTCTAATTTCTATTCTTTTGTTTCATTATCCTACCCTTATAGTAAGTAAATAAAAGTTGGAGTTATTTCATACTGTGACTTTGTCTTTTATTGAACCCTGAATATGAGACAGGCATATTAATGCTTAACAATATCTATATTATCTATCTGTACATTGAGAAGATAAGGGACACGGTGGCTCAGTGGGTTAGGACGCTGAGCTTGTTGATCAGAAGGTCGGCAATTTGGTGGGTCGAATCCCGAGTGCCGTGTAACAGAGTGAGCACCTGTTACTCGTCCCAGCTTCTGCCAACCTAGCAGTTCGAAAGCACATAAAAATGCAAGTAGAGAAATAGGGACCATTACGGTGGAAAGGTAACAGCGTTCGTGTGCCTTTGGTGTCCAGTCATGCTGGCCACATGACCATGGAGACGTCCTTGGACAAGCACTGGCTCTTCGGCTTTGAAATGGAGATGAGTACTGGCCCCTAGAGTTGGAAATGACTAGCATGCATGTGCGGGGGAACCTTTACCTTTACCTTTTACATTGAGAAGACTGAATTATATTTGCTATAGGTAATAGTTTGTATGCCAGTTAAATCTGATATTGTAACCCAAGATGACATAAAAATGACAATAGAGTTAAAACAGTAAAATAGCCTTTCTGATTACAATGAGATAATATATGAAATGTTATCATACCATAGAAATAAAATAAATATGAAGGTTGTTTAATCTACTAAGAAATCTAAGCATTATCTTCATCAATAAAGCTAAGTGGATAAGGATGCAGAAAGAATAATGAAATTAATGCTCTATCTCATGGAATTTCTTTAGAGTGCTGAGGGTTGAGTTTGCCTTTCATTATTCAGTTTAACTCTTCAAGGATTTATCTTTCCCATATTCAAGCTGTGTTAAGCTTCACTAAATACACCTCCCAAGAGGTAATTGCAAGCTTCTTTTTTAAAGTCAGTATATTCATTTCTTTTTTAAAACTACACTTGTAAGAGGATAATTATTTGATCAAACCATATCAACTGCAACAGATGCAAATCTACAAAGCACTGTAAATGAAAGCAATATGGTTATTTAGAAATAAGATTTTATATAGTAATTTTATTAAAAAATATAATTAAAAGGATAAAGACTAATGCAAACTAGAAAAAAAGAAAAAAAATAGTGCAGAAGGAAAAAAGAAAGAAAAAGTCATTGTGTGTTGGGTAACCATATAAATTTATTTTATAAATAAATAAAAATAAGAACTCTTTAAAATGGAATTTTATCAGAAGTTTGTTTGGTACAGGTATTTGTTTTCATACCAGCATGTTTTGAAGCCATTTAATTGAATGCAAAAAGCTTATTCCCAAGAGAGGTTTGTGCTGTCACTTGCAATATCTGAGAATATCCAATGCAGAGATGTATGAAACATATGCTGGGATGGATGGATGGATGGATGGATGGATGGATGGATGGATAGATAGATAGATAGATAGATAGATAGATAGATAGATAGATAGATAGATAGATAGATAGATAGAGATAGATAGATAGATAGATAGATAGATAGATAGATAGATAGATAGATAGAGATAGATAGATAGATAGATAGATAGATAGATAGATAGATAGATAGATAGATAGATAGAGATAGATAGATAGATAGATAGATAGATAGATAGATAGATAGATGATAGATAGATAGATAGATGGATAGATAGATTTGTGAGACCAGCACAGTGAATTTTTTTTTTTAAAAAAATGTGCTTTGGTTTGCAGCATATATTAGTAAATTGGTATATTGCTAAATGAATTTTATCTAATTCAGTTCTGATTGTACTATAAATCTCTGATTCTTTTCCCAAATTTGTAAAGCATGGGATTCTTTTAAATCATTTACATTCTTTTTACTAATATTTGTTTATTTATTCCATTTGTAGACAGCTCATATCAAATGTGACTCTGATCAGTTACCAGTTATTAAAATCATTATAGCAAATCAACAAATAACATGGTTGTTATGACTGTCCACTCCAGCAGATTTTGGGAACTTACAAAGTCCAGATACATAGTTAAAAGATGTATAACTTGTGTTCAGTACAATATCAATACAGTAACATAATTTTAAAACAAATTTTAATATTAATAGTCCAATAGGTTACCATACCTGGTATGCAAATATCAAAATAAAAATTCTTTAAGTAATTAAAGAATTATCATATCTTCTGTACTATTAATCTGAACTTTTATAGTACACATGGCATATGATAACATGAGAGGGCTTAATTTTGTTTGCTGATGAAGTAAATATGGAGGTCATTACAGCTTGAAAGGATGTCTGAAAAAGGTCTAATTTTGTCCCTCTTTTTTTGATTTTAAAGAACCTCTTAAATCCAGTATAATTCTCTCCAACTGACAAAAAAGAAATCCTAACAAGTAAACAATAAACAAAAAGAGACCTTCTTTCATTTACTTTTCAATTGTTGTAGTATTTATAATAGTTATAATAGAAAGTTTTTTCTTATAAATGTACAAAACCGTATGTCAGAATATTAGCTCAAAAAAGAGCTAATGGGAAGGATTGTAAAAAAATGGGACTTAACAACTGAAATACTGCGATTATGTAGTACTCTGGCAAATATTTCCCCATAATTATTGGAGCATTAGGAACTATAATAATAAATACATACACATACACTGTATTATTGCTAAAAGGATGTGGAGAAGCTTAATTATAACATCAAAGATAGACATTTCTTGTAAGCACCATGGTGAGCTGACATATTGCCCAATTCTGCTAGCTAGCAAGATAATTTTTAGAAGAGAAATTGTGACTGGATGTTCAATGCAAGCAAGCATAATTTTTCCAGAACAAAGACAAATCGTTGAGATTTACCATATGATTCTGGATAGACACAAAATGTCATTTTTACTAGAGAAGCTGGAAGCCAGACCACATCTATCTCACACTTGCAAATCATCATTTCTGGACGTTATATTTGACTAAGTGTTATATCTTAATCACTTTTTATTATTATTTTAAGTTTTATGTATGATGGACAGATTAAGATCCTTTGGACTGCCAAAGTTTTACTGTATTCATTCTTAAACCTCAAATTTATCTGCTGAAGGATGCCAATGGACAGATTTCAAAAGAAATCAAAGGAGGAAGGTAGGAGTATGCTGACCTTATATAATACAGATATACCTTAAAAGATATTCCTTATTTACAAAACCTCTAGAAATACAAGGTAAAGACTAGCGCTTTCATCATTAACAAATCGGAAGGCAACAGGAACTGAAGGAATACCTGTTAAATATGGTAAGTAAAAAAGAATAAGTAAAGGTTATACCAGGAATCTGGATAATATCACAGATGTCAACACATTGGAAATGATCAACCTATGTTGCATTTTTTTTTAAAAAAGGATGATTTAGCAGGGTTCACCTCTCATACAATATTCTTAATTTCACATTAGGAAGAATAATGTTTAGGATCATCCAATGCAGATTAGAGCATGGACAAAGATTCAAGCTGTCTTTAGAAAAGGCCAAGGAACATAGGCCATTATTACTGATGTAGCTGGATAATTAAGAATGGCAAGAAGTCAATAGATGCTTCATTAATTATAGAAAGAATTATAGAAAATAGTGTAGATCACATCAAGCTGTGGGGTGTGGTCAGAAAAATGAGAATACCAAAATATCTCATTGTTCTCATAAGAATCTTATATACAGGTCAGTAAGCACATAATGGCAAAATATGGTGAAACAGACTGACTCCAGATTGTCAACAAGGTTGTATACTCTCCATTATTTATTCAACCTATATGCTGAATATATATTAAAGGAAGCTGGACTGGAAGAAAATAAGCTTTGTTTTAAAACTGGAGGAAGAAACAAGAATAACCTGTACTATGCTGATGATAGTAACCATAAGAGCCTAAAGAATCAGCAAAGTCTAGTCATAAATGTTAAGAAGCAAAGTGGAAAAAAATGGTCCTAAGATATTCAAATGCTGTAATGTGCAATTATCAGAACTGTGAAGTCATTGTATTTCCATTGTATTGACACTCTAGGGAAATGAAAAATAGTCTTTGAAGAAGCATAATAATAAGAACATTGACAGTCTTGAATTTCAGCATTGGAGAAGACTTCCATAATAGTCTGTGAGAATGTCCTTGAGAGATAGGAGGAAGAGGAACAGCAGCAGCAGACTAGGCAATGGTGAGATAAGAGGCAGCTTAGCTTGCAGAAGAACTGGAGGCATAGCAAATGTCTCAGAAGGGATCATTCCCAGTTTCTTGGAATGTGAATGCAGGAGCATTCTTTCTTAGGGATCGGTTACAAACAGTGAGGGTCGGCTCTGCTTTGTCCACCCCCCTGAAGCTTTGCACCGGCACGCCACAGGGCTGTGTGCTTAGCCCCTACCTGTACTCTTTATACACTTATGATTGTGTATCATCTGACCCATCCACTGTGATAATCAAGTTCGCAGATGATACAACTGTGGTGGGTCTTATTACAGGTGGGGATGAGACAGCATACAGGGCGGAGGTACAAAAACTATCCATATGGTGTAGTAACAACAACTTGCACCTAAACATTGGCAAGATGAAAGAGATGGTGTTAGACTTCTGGAGAAAAAAGGAGGAACTTGCCCCACTTTACATCAGGGAGGACTGTGTGGAGAGAGTTTTCTCTTTTAAATTTCTGGGAGTCTGCCTCTGTGGAGATCTGACCTGGAAAGCTAACACAACCCAGGTGGCTACAAAGGCCCAACAGAGGCTTCACTTTCTTAGGGTCTTGCGGAAGAACAGGGTAGAACAATGGCTTATGACCCTCTTTTACTGGTCTACTATAGAGAGCGTCCTCTTGTATGGTATTGTGGTTTGGTATGCTGGTCTGACAGCCACGGACAGGAAAGTATCACAGAGGGTAGTGAGCACAGCACAAGACATTGTGGGCTGTCACCTGACACCACTGGATGACATTGCCAGGGCTCGTTGCCTTGGAAGAGTGAGGAAAATTCTCAGGGATGACTCACACCCTGGACAGTATCTCTTTACTCTCCTACCATCGGGTAGGAGATATAGGAGTATAGCCAGCCGTACCAACAGGCTGAAAAACAGCTTTTATCCATGGGCGGTTAGGCTTTTGAATGGGATATAATCTCTGTGAACTTATGCAGAATTGACTTGGGAGGCTGGTGTGTGGTGTAGTTGGTTCACATGGTGTGGTAGGATGGAGGGTTTGTTGTCACTGTGTGTTGGGGGGAGGGAGCACGGGGGGAGGCTCAGCTAATCTCAATGTACACATGTTGTACTTTGACAATAAAGGTTTATTATTTATTTATTATAAAGCAGACAGATGTACTATCAGATTTGCAAGATTCCGTTACAGTAACCTTCAGTAAAAGTTGTGTTAGACCTCATGGTTGGTGCTCTTTCTCTGGACTACCTGTAATGGCTGACATCAATCTTCTAAGTCTGAAAGTATATCTCTACCCTTTGTCTTTACAGTTCACCAATTGTGATCTGCAAAAACCTGGGGAATCACCAGATCTCATTCAGATTTTATATATATTTTTATGTATACCTTTCTAAACATTAAATAAGCATATGGATTATTGCAACTCTAATACAACAGCTGTGCATGTTTTCTTCATGTATAAAAGTATTGCTATTTTGTTCACACTAGAGACTCAGTTAGTGTTCAGTGGACACCAATGTATATTTCTGATTTTATCTTGGATTAAATTGTTAGGAATTAATATTTTTATTATTTTTATTGTTAGTAAACAATGTATGGATTATGTCTGGATAATTGCTATGTATTGTTTTTTATCATTTTTATACACCCAAAATAGCATTACTTCTCTTGGGAGAAACAGAAAACCAGGGAAATTTCTATCAATTCCTGCACAGTACTTCAGGTTATTTTTTTCCCTTAGAAATATAACTTCTAAGGACAATAATAGAGAGAGTGACTTGACAGTAATGGACAATATCAACAAAGGTAATTCACTTTTCAAAGTAATCCTTGAAAAGGTAGCTTGGTATCTAATTTTTTTTTGCTTGCAGAGGACTGGAAATGCACTAGTGGTTTCAATCATAAAAGAACAGAAAGTACAAAATTTCTTTCTGTCTTTCAGGGGAAAAAAAATCTAGTCTTCTTCATTCTTCAAAAAACATATTCCCTTGTGTCTGCTCCCCCTCCTTTCTGAGTACTTTTCAGTATTCCTCTGTGTATAATATTGATTTATCTTGAAGAAATCAGTTATTCCTTACAATGGTGGCTTAGGATTCTTTGTATGCAGGTTATTTTCATATTCACGGTTGCTTTGTTTCATTAGCAGTTCCAGTGGAAGTGTTGCCTCTGCATGCACAACAGATATTCTGAACAGACACTTTTATAATGGTTGCACCAAGCTGTCCAGAAAACCTGGCTGCCTTAAAATGAAGAGATATACTGGGCTGTAATCGACATGATTCATTAAATGGTTTACAAATAGTTTGAACCCACTCTAACATTTCCCAAATCACCAACATTCAAATCATGTTCGATCATTGACATTCCTGAGCTTATAGTTTGTGTGACAAGGTTAACTGGGAAGAAATGTTCCTTTGGACAATTATAGGCAAGACTGAAAATTATGTGGTGAACTGGTCTGGTCAGAATTATATATTTTGATTCTTGACTGAAAAATTGCCGAACGATCAGTCACTAACATAACTGAGCACAGTCACAAGCACTAACATGTTCCTCCCAAACATCCTGATAGTCAGAGTATGGTTTGATTTAAAGGTGATTTGAACACATTTCCATTGATTGAAAGTCTGCATAATTTTAGTTTTCTATGAAAGTGAGAAGCTGCTGCAAAATTGCCACCCTGCAGAACTCCAAGAATTATTAACTCTAAGTTCAGGGAAAATTGTCACATGTACAGCTACATATTTTAAAACTTTGTCATTGGTAAAGACATATTCCCTGGATAGGTGATTGCATTTAAAAATCAAATACCACCAAACAAAATTGAAACGGGTGAAATTTATGTTTGCAGGATGAGTTTTAACACATTTTCCTGATGCTGAAACAGGCAGGTAAGTTTGTCCATGTTACTGACAGAATGGAGAAAGTTATTGTTAAGTCGTGGGCTCTGGTGAGCAGGAATGAAGACACACAGCTGAGTACAGAGGAACTCATTCTTTTATTCAAGCTGGAACTGTACTAGGACTTGGGGCACACCCCACCACAATATATAGCCAAACCCTATGGTAGCAACCAATCAGATTAAACCCATGCTTGCTGCCCAAGATTGACCAATTGCAGGACCGGAGACATCCTGTCTGGGTTGCTGGAGAGCCGTTAACTCTCCAGCAATGCACATGGTGTGGTACCAAAAGCCCAGTACATAACACCCCTCCCTTTGGTCTAGAGCACAGGTCTGCAACCCATGGCTCCGGAGCCGCATGCGGCTCTTTCAGTTGTCTCCTGTGGCTCCCAGTCCTCTGCCAGTCCTCCCTCCTTAATAGACTTGACAATAGTCAAGACTTATGAATCACTCCAACAACCAAAATATATAATAACAAAATAATAATAATAATAATAAATGCTTGTTAATTCAAGGTGGTTAGAATGACATTACGTGACGATTACAGACGTGCCATGTAGTATGGACTACAATAAGATTAAACAACGGCTAAATGGCTAGTCCACAGGTCGGCAACCTGCGGCTCCGGAGCCGCATGCGGCTCTTTGAGCCGTCTCTTGCGGCTCCCAGCCGCCTGGTGCGCGCGCACCTCTTCCAACGGGCAGTGGTGCGCGCGCACCTCTCCAAATGGAGAGTGGCACCGCCCGTTTGGAGAGGTGCATGCGCACCTCCCCAAACCTTTGGGGAGGTGCGCGCGTACCTCCGCGCGAAGGGGCAGCGGTGCCGCTCTTTCAGGAAGCTGCCGCGGCCCGTCTCTGAAGCTGCCGAAAGCGGCAGCTTAGCAGACGGGCCGCGGCAGCTTCCTGAAAGAGCGGCGCCCCTGCCCATTCTGAGAGGTGCGCGCGCACCTCTCCGAACGACCGGAGTTGCGCGCGCACCTCCCCAAACCTTTGGGGAGGTGCGCGCGTACCTCCGCGCGAAGGGGCAGCGGTGCCGCTCTTTCAGGAAGCTGCCGCGGCCCGTCTCTGAAGCTGCCGAAAGCGGCAGCTTAGCAGACGGGCCGCGGCAGCTTCCTGAAAGAGCGGCGCCCCTGCCCATTCCGAGAGGTGCGCGCGCACCTCTCCGAACGACCGGAGTTGCGCGCGCACCTCCCCAAACCTTTGGGGAGGTGCGCGCGTACCTCCGCGTGAAGGGGCAGCGGTGCCGCTCTTTCAGGAAGCTGCCGCAGCCCGTCTCTGAAGCTGCCGAAAGCGGCAGCTTAGCAGACGGGCCGCGGCAGCTTCCTCAAAGAGCGGCGCCGTCGGGCAACCGGGAACCGGTTCCATCTCATTTTTTAAAAAATGGCAGCCGCGTGCGTCCGCGCATGCGCAAAAAACCTTTTTGCGCATGCGCGTGCATGGACACACGCACGCGGCTCCCTCTTTTTTTAATTTGTGATGGAACCGGTTCCCAGTGGCTCTTTTTCTTTTTTAGGTTGCCGACCCCTGGGCTAGTCAATGCAGTAAGGACTACAAAGAGATGAAACAACGTTTCAATGAACATGCTTGCCAGCAGTTAAAAATTGCCCCAATTTCTGTAAGTAGTGGTACAATTGTCACAACATTATGCATCACTTTATTTTACAATATAGTCTGTAAGATATGCCGGGGGTTTGTGTGGCCTGGAGGAACGCCTTGGAGTTCAACTCACTTTGTGGTCTACCAGCTTACCCAGTGGGCTGAGTAGACCCATGTCCCCTTGTGCTCCATCGTCCAGGGGAATTGAAACGCTCTGGCTGGCCTCACCAGGTCTGCCCACCCCAGAGTCAGTCTGTTCTGCAGAGTAGGCACAGCAGTTGCTGAGATTTGGCTGGTTCGCCGGTTCAGGGGTCCCATGTTGAACTTCTGAGCTTCCTTGTTCTTCCTCGGAATCAACTTCAGCTGAGAAAGGAAAACCCTGGTGGTTCTGGTATGGGCTGGCTTGGGTGCCAGTTTTAGGACTTCAGGAGGGACTTATGCCAGAGTCCTCACTTAGTGACCATTCTGGAAACCTCTTCATAAGTTGGTCAATGTGTCTTATGACCAGTCGCCCTCCCTCCAACCCCACTTCGTAAGATAGGGGTCTGGATGCTTTGGTCACCTGACCAGGAATCCACAAATTTCCAGGCCCATAGTTTCTGGCCCAAACCCAATCACCCATTTGCAGCCCCCTCGGGGGGTTTTGGTCTAGAGCACAGGTCTGCAACCCACGGCTCCGGAGCCGCATGCGGCTCTTTCAGCCATCTCCTGTGGCTCCCAGTCCTCTGCCATGTACAGCAAAAAAAAAGTGGGACTAAAAAAGTTCAACCAATGAATTCAAATATGCAGGGTAGGTGCATATCTCGCCTTGGCTCCACTCTTCAGTCAAACCCTGTCACATATTTTTTGCGGCTCCCAGTTTTTCATTTTGTGAGGGAACCAGTTCCGAGTGGCTCTTTCACTGTTTCAGGTTGCTGACCCTTGGTCTAGAGGCTTTGGATGCCACTCTGTCTGGATGCAACCTGTCCAGTTTAGTAATTAAATGCCTTCCCCAACGAAGCTCAGCAGGACTTTTACCTGTAGCCATTCCAGCTGATTGTTGATAGGTGGCATTCACATTTCCCTCATCTTAAGTATGATAAATTTAAATTGTTAAGAAAATGAGTTTTGACCATGTGAATCATGTAAAACTGGAATAATGGGATTATTTCATATATTCAAATGATACAACTGGAAAGCTGAATTCTTTCTGTTGCTACAAATTTTGAGACATTAAAGTTCTCATCTAAAAATGTGACAGTTTAAGACAAAGGAAGTACTGAAGAAGCATTGGAAGGATAAACATTAATCACAAAACTAGATCCTGAAATTTACCATGTATATTGTCCAACAATAATGCTAGGTAAGTTTTATTCTCACTTGGTACTGAAATGTTTCATGGATCCCCTGAAATGCCAGTTTGAGGAAGTACTCTTATGTTATTTATGTGAAATGGAAAAAAAAATGTTTATCATGTACCCAGCACCAAATATATGTTATTTGCATTTAATCTACTATATAAAACAGCCCAACTTAAAATTGCAACAGGAATGTATGTTAAGTGGATAAACATAATCAAGATGGTTAGCTACAGTGTTTAAACTGCTTAAGTTACATTTTTACTATTAAAAAAAATAGTGAATTAGAGCAGAAAAGAAGGAGCAAATTTCCAATTTTATGCAGGAAATTAATTTTCAGAAGTGTCTTTGAATTATAGATGCTTAAGCAATTAAAAAGCAAGCAGATCCATCTTCTGTGACACCATTTCCTTAAAAAAACAAGTTGATCTCATTTCATTTACTGTTAATTGTGAAGCTAAGCCAATTCTACTGCAGCAGTTCAGCTGTCAGAGAAAATTAAGAGAATAAAATTTTAGGTGCATTGTAAATGAATTACATTTATGGCTATTGTGTTTTGTTTCAGATAATATTATGGCAAAGAATTATTTAATTTAAGTGAATCTATCTCTAGAACTTAGACTAGGTACAATATATCAGTACATAATACTTAACCCAAACATATTTCTGAGTCTGTAAGACCTAGTAATCAAGAAGAATTGCTTCACAAGAAGTCAGTATTTAGGATAATAACACAGCGTTCCAACTATGCAACTCTCCATAATTTATTAAACAGTTGGGGAATTCTTGGAGATGACGACGATGACAACAACAACAGCAACAGCAACAACAACAACAACAACAACAACAACAACAACAACAACAACAACAACAATAATAATAATAATAATAATAATAATAATAATAATAATAATAATAATAATAATAATAGAATTGGAAGTGAACTTGGAAATCTTCTAGTCCAACCCACTGGTCAGGCAAGAAACTCTATACCATTTCATACAATTGGTTGTCCTGTCTCTTTTTAAAAACTTCCAGTGTTAGGCATTCACAACTATTGTAGGTAAGTTGTTCCACTGATTAATTGTTCTAACTGTCTAACTGTTCTAACTGTCTCCTTAGTTTTAGGTTGCTTCTGTCTTTAATTAGTTTCCATCCATTGCTTCTTGTCGTGCCTTTAGGTGCTTTGGAGAATAGCTGAATAGTTGAAGTCCACAGATCTTAAGGTCACCAAGGTTGAGAAACACTGTGTAGAAAATAAGAAATATGGAAGACAAGACAGAATTCTGAAGTTAATTTCAGGATATAATTAATATTTATAATATGATTGGGCAAATATTCAGGGCACAATATTTATAATACGACTGAAAAATAAAAAGCATTATTATCTTCTTTCAAATTTCTCCATGACAAAGAAATAAGTTTTACAAAACTAGCTACAACTTTCATTTCAGATCTGAGCTGAGGTGAGATTTCAGTTTATTGATTTGAAATTAATGATGGTACAAAATGGTAAAACATTTATAAAACATGTTTCTTTGGTTCACTATACATTCTTACCCTTCTGTTACATTCTTATTACAATTTAAGCAGAGGAATGCCTTTTTCAGTCAATAAATTACTATTTAAATCCCAATGACAGGAATATAAAATTCCCATCCTACGTCATTTCTAAAATTTTGTTTAAATATATTTCCTCCTCAGATACCATTAGAAAAATATTAGTCTATCACATAGCCCTAAATTGTGAGCATTCCTAGATGCTACTACACTAACCAGTTCCAAGATCAAGCCACATTCATTTTGTCTTGGTCTCTGCAGCATCTAAATAGATGGAAATTTTTAGACTCAATATGGTTTACATGTAGCTTTGCTACATTCACCTTTTTGCATAATGGTTACTTTTTTTTCTATTACAAATTTGACAGTTCAGATAGAAGTTAATTTTCATCTGCATCCTCATGGTATAATGGTGTGAAATACTTTTACACTCAAGGTGTAAATGCAGCCATAATATAGTTTTTTCCCTCAAAAAAGGACAGATAAGGCTTATGTTTTCCATTTATAAACTTACCTTCTCATCAAGGCATCCATAATAACAATAAATGAAAAAGGCTCCACTGGCAGAATCACAAATGTCAGCTATTAATTTGTAAATTTTATTTTTTTCTATGTTCTTATCAATTAGTTTTCTAAAGACATATGTATTAACTTTAATTTCTTCATGAAAGGAATCCAAAGTTCATATATTTTTACTTTGATTTTCATTTATAACTTGTAAATTTTAATCTTGTTCTTAACTCCATTTTTAATTTGTAATTTTACTCATGTGTTTACTAGATTGTTTTACACATTGTTTTATTATATTGTTGTAAACTGCCCAGAATAACTTGGGTTAGATGGATGGTGCAGAAATTTTAAAAATAAATTAATTAAAATGTTCTGAGTTTTTGTGAGGACAAACTAGATCTGTCTATCTGTTTATTGTTCATTCTGGCAAATGTGCTTTCATGTATTTCAATAAATGTGGCTAAGCAAAACTCATTTTGGGGAAAAAAATCATTCATTTATGCCTACCTGTAAGCATTTAGTGAACCTTCCTATTTTAGTTTTGAAAGTGAGAAAGAAGTCATATTTTTCTATTGTCAGGTGAGAGATAAGATCTTTTGCCTGCTCTGGTTATTTCTACTTTAATTGAAATTCCTTATTGTTGCGTGTTGGTATAAAAATATAAAACAGTAGACTCACTGTTCTCAGGAAAGAATGTATGGAATTTTCAGAGAAGCAATTGACTTTTTTCTTTCTTTTTTTCCAATAATTGCTCATGCATACTGAAAAATAGGCTATTGTCTTGTTAGTACTTATTCTACTTGTGCAATAAAATAATACTGCAGATATAAAACAGCGCAGAAGGGAAAGAACATTGTTTTTGTTGCTTCTTAATCTCTGTTAATCAATTGTAGGGCATTTCTTATAATAATATTGATATTTTTTTTAAAAAAAATAGCTACATTGTGACATCTACTCCACTAATTTAAGACTCTACAATGTTATCTCCAACTCAATCTGTCCTATTTTATTTTATATTCAGTACAAATGCACAGATAGTTTGATATCTGTTTTGAAGATTTGTAAGTACACTCACTTACCAATTCAGCAAGTATTCAATATTGTGATGATGCTGAATGAGTGATACTTATGACAGGTCCTCAAAGTTCCAGCCATTGCAAGTGCCCCCACATCATGTGATTATAACCTTGGCAACTGGCTTGCAATTACTCAAGCAGAGTCAGTGAAGAAAGGATTGGAGGGATTGGAGCAGGGAAGGCTGCAAGTCACATGGGTAAGTCTCTCTCACCTGGCAAGAGTTACTCCCAAGAATGTACATATGCCATTGCAACTGCCCATGCACCCTCCCCATCTGGCAACAGCTATCTATGTGTTCCAAATCACACTTAGATGCCACTACAATGACCTATGTACCCTGCCCCACCTGGCAGAAACCACTTACCTGCCTGCCGGGCTGCTTGCAAACTGCCAGGGACTTGTAAATTTTTTCTGGCTTCTCCACTGACTTTTGTTGTTGGAAGCCAACATGAAATTTCACAGAGGCCCTCACTTAATGTGTAATTCTTGCTATGCAGTGGCAATGGGCACTGCCAGGATTGCTGTTGCTAAGTGATGCAGTCAAGTGACATTGTGCTTTGTAACCAAATTGCAATATATGTAGCATAATTTACTTCAAATTTTTAATTCAAGAACCAAAGGCAACAAGTTATGTATAATATATTATTGGTCCATAAGGTAGCACCATATCACAGTTCAGCTGACAAGCTAACTGAATAGGATTATCTTGTGCTAGGAGAAGAGAGTTCAATCAGAATAAAGCTGTAAGGAACCTTGGAGGTCTTCTAGTCCAACCCCCTGCTCAAACAGGAGACCCCATACCATTTCAGACAAGTGGCTGTCCAGTTTCTTCTTAAAAACCTCCAGTTATGAAGTGTGTCTAAAGGCAAGTTGTTCCACTGGTTAATTGTTTTCACTGTTAGGAAATTTCTCCTTAATTCCAGGTTGCTTCTCTCCTTCATTAGTTTCCATACATTATTTCTTGTCTTGCTTTCTGCTGCTTTGGAGTTTCTCAATGTGTTGCCTGCTCCAGGCAAGCAGGCAAGCAGGCAGGGCAAATATTGCTGCTAATCAAGGTGTGTTTTTTTAAAAAAAATATCCAACATCTGCATGAACCACAATTCTCAGAAGCAGTCAGATTTTCCTATCAGATTCATAAAAATAATTTTATATGACATGTCTCCAGACAAATAAAGTTATACCATATTATATATGGCAATAGTATAAGCTTCAGAAGTATTAAAATAGTTCAGTCAAGTGAACAATGCTATGAGCTACTGCACAAAGTAAATAAAATAACCAAGCAGAATGATGAGCTAAACTGACCAGCAATAAAATTATCTTACGATCCTTTAAGTTGGTGTTCATGTTATACAATGAGCACAGACCATAATTTCAGTACATGTCACTCCAATATTTATGATATTACACTTGTATTTTATGTGAAAACATAACCATGCATATTCTGTTAGCAGAAGTACTTTTGTGTGTGTGAATTTTAAATGCAATATAAATTGAAAGTTTCAATTTGATACACATCTTTGCTCCACTGTATTATACAAACACTGGGAGAAATTGGGGAGCTTTTCCTCTCCCTGTTTCCCATCCCAGTCTAACTATTGCTCAAGGTCTTTCCATGTCTACAAATAGGTTATTAACAAAGAATGTATTAGCGCATGTAAATTGCCTGTCAAAAATATATATTATATTCACACCTGTCACCTGGTCTATTTAACAGCTGTTTATAGTATACTATAGTGATATTATCCTGGCAACAATGTAAGATTAAAAAACCCATCTGTTTCTCATTTAATCTCTATACTAAATTGGCTGATCTGAATTACTTGTTACTTTAGAACTGTTTCTTTCATTATTTATTGCTCACAGATGTTGAAAGTAAACAGATGTTTTGCATATGGCACCTATGTTGCTGGTGGTATTATCAATTCACACTGTGTAAATAACAGCTATGTTAGCATACCACTTCAAGACAACTTTCTACTCTTATGAAACACTGATTAATGGATTAAAGGCTTAAACATCTGAAGTTTTTATTGAAAACCTGCCATTAATTACTAATTTGCATACTGACAGTTTACAGCACACATTTATTTAGAGAACATCACCAAGTCCTATAATTCTAAGAATCCTTATAATCAAAATGACAATTCCTAAGTCTGAGGGTGAAACTTCCAACAAGCCAAACAATAAATGGCACTATCATTAACTGTTTTCATATTTTCAAAGAGAGATAGAGAAAGAGGAAAGGAGGGAAATAATATGAAAAGATTTCTAGTAAGAGGGAAAGTCAAGTGGAATGACTAAATGCCAGTTTCAACTTTGATAAATCTAAGACAAATTTCAACATCTGGAACCAAAGTAATCTCATACAAAGTGTTTCCATAAGCAGAACTGATGTGTTGGAATGGCAATGCTGAAACGCATTACTTACAAAATGTAGGCTTCAGACCCACAGGTATAACCAAGAGCAATTTTAAAGAGAAAATGTGAAGATGGAATATTGAGTAGTGACAGAAAAAAAGGAGGAATGGAGATGTGAATATTTGTTCCCTTTAATTGTGTAATACAGGTAGTCCTTGACTTATGGCCACAATAGAGCCCAAAATTTATGTTGCTGAGATGGTTGCTAAGTGAATTTTGACCCATTTTATGACCTTTCTTGCCAAAGTTCTTAAGTGAATAAGTTGTTGTTAAGTTAGTAATAAAGCTGTTAAATGAATTTAGCTTTCCCATTGACTTTGCTTGTTAGAAGGTGGCAAAAAGTGATCTGATGATCCAGAGAGACTGCAAGCATCATAAATATGAGATACTTAACACTATTATACAGGTAATCCATGACTTATGACCACAATTGAACCCAAAATTTCTGTTGCTAAACAAGAAAGCTGTTAAGTGAATGGCCATTTTATGAACTTTCTTGCCAAAGTTGTTAAGTTAATAATTGCAATTGTTAAGTTAGTAATATGGTTGTTAAATAGTTTCCTCGTTGCCTTTGCTTGTCAAAAAGTCACAAAAAGTGATCACATGATCCAGAGATATGTCATAAATACAAGTCAGTTGCCAAACATCTGAATTTTTATCACATGACCATGGGCATGCTACAATGGTACTAAGTGTGAAAAATGGTCAGTCACTAAATGAACTGTTGTAAGTTGGGCACTAACTGTAATACATTTAGAACAAAATCCAATGTCATGTATAATAACTAAACCTATTACAAACAGGTTGGTTAAATGTGAGTTAGAGGACTAGACCCGAGAAATCTTCACAACCGATGAGGTTCCTATAAAAATCAGCACAGGAACCTATGAAAATAGGCAGGTTAGTGTATATATTTTTTGTTGGTTATATAGGGTGGTAGAAGATAGTGCTAACTTGCAAGAGTAGCGTGGGACCTTTTTGGTGAAGATAGGGAGGACAATGTGGGAAGAAAGAGATGTAGGGGAAAGAGTGTGGTAAAAGATATGTAGCATGTTACTACAATGACAACCAGAAGCACTGGGCTGACCTTCCAGGCATAGGGCATCAGCAGTTACTAATACCTTTTCTAAATCACATGTTCTCTTTAGAATTGATATAGTTTGTTCTATAGCTACTATGGAAAATCAGGCCTGTTGTCATGATTTAATAGAGGAAGACTGTAAGGATGGGAAGTAGTCATGTTGAAGTTTTGCTCTGGCAAATCTGTATATCAGACGTAGGATGACGATCTTGTGAGATATCTGGTTTTAATTAAATGCCCTGCTCCTCAGAGGACTGGAGCTTTTAGACTACTGATTGACATACAATATAATCAACCATGGTATTATTCTGGTGCAACTTTAAAAACTGAGAGTAGAAGGCCTTATTTAACAGTAGGTCCAATTCGTGATCAGTAAGTGTAATTATGTGACATTAGACATATGTTGATTAGGAAATGAATGTATGTATGCATGTATACACATTCACACATTGATAATGCTTTGCTGTTGATTGAAATTCTGAATAATTTGCAATATTGGTTCATATGACATAGAAATAAGCGAGATAGTTTTTGACATTTAAGAATTAAAGTTGTACGTAAATGATCAAAAATGCAAGTAGATGAATTTACCAAAGTTAGAAAAATAGATGGATAATACAAGCAAATATTAGTAAAATTAATAGTGATTAGTAAGCGGTCTAATAATAAAGAATAAATGCTTATCTAAACAAGCAAAATGGTATCCTTTGTTGTTTGGAATTGAGAATTTGGTATGAGGAGAAAAATAATTTCAAATATTTGAATAAAGTGGGAATATTATCTGTGAAAATCTATAGTAATACCAGAAGTGATGTAAACAGAAATGAATTAATGCTAAATGAATTAATACTGAATACAAAAGTGACTGACAGTATGTCACATGGAGTGTTTTGGTCATGTATATAAAAAATGAAAATTTAACTGTAGAGCAAGTACATAAAGGAAAAGTGAATGGCGTTAGAGGAAGTAGATACCAAAAAAGTTATGTTTATAATGGAGTAGATGAGATCCTCAGAAAGAGATGGATGAGAAGTTTACAGATGAAGGACAATGAAATGATTTATGATGGTAATGGAAATACAGATGGTTTGCAATGACAGAAAGAATAAGGACAGATATAGAAAATGGTGTTGGTGTAAACCAGGGGTGGGCAATTAATTTTCTCAAGGGGCCACATGAGAAACTGGCACTGTTGTGGAAAGCTGCCGCTGCCCCATCCACTGCTTCCCCAACCCCACCACCACACCACTCCACTCCTGGTGAAGGTACCACTGCTGCACTAACTCCCCCCCTGCCAATGCTGCCCCACCCCTCTGCTGATGCCATCCAACCATCCCACCCGATTTTCACCAATGGCCTTCCGCTGCCAATGCTGCAGGCCAGTTGTGGCCCGCAGGCCGTAAAATGCCAAGGTCTGATATAAACTAATTTTACCAACAGTTTTGCTTTTTATCTCATGTCTTCAATATCTTTTGACATATTATTGCTTATTTCTTTTCTGTGTTTTTCATAACAATGTTGTCTTAAAGTGAATAACTTGATGGGTATGTACATATGCACATACACATATACTTTCTGATTTACACCCTAGTCCTGATTTGTCTACTTCATAGAATAATTCTTATGTTACAAAAGAAGCAGGAATTTAGAAAACAAAATGATTCAGACTTCTGTTACCATTTCTGATAAATGAAATTGTTGTGTATTCACTTATTGTTATTGTTATATATATATTCACATATTAAGTTAACAAGGCTGAGGTAAAAGCGCGGCAGCTTTTGACAGCTGTCAAAAGCTGCCGGACGGAACTGCGCAAGCGCCAGCAAGTGACAGCTCAACACGCGCTACCGCTGACAGCTCCGAGCTGTCAAAACCGGACGACCCCGATTGGCGGAGACAACGGCGCGGGAACGAACTCACCCCTGATTGGTCAACCGTCGGCAGCTGTCAAGTATAAATAGATGTCTTGTTCTCTTGTTCTTTGCCTGGTTCAGAATAAAGAAGTTAACTGTTAAACTTGCTGTCTCGCCTGCTTATTAGATAAAGCACTGGCGACGAAGGTGGGATGCCCGCTTGCCTAAGCTGAAGTCACTACCTAAGGGGAGAAGAGATTTTTTCCCTTAGCCGAGCTGGTCACTTGCTGGAAAGCTGAACTTCCATTCAACGCAAGCAGCGGCACCCACAATCACAGACAGCATGACGAACCATGGCCACATTAGAGAATTCGATACCCGCCACCCAGAAGGTTGGGAATCGCATCTGGGCCAGGTAGAAGGATACCTGGTAGTCAAGAAGATTACGGACGACCGGGCCAAGGCAGCCGCCCTCCTGTGGCTCAGCGGCCCCACCGTATACGATGCCGCTGTGGGGATCTTCACCCCGGAGCCGATTGCCACTATCTCATACGCTGACCTTACCGAGGGGCTGAGCAAATACTTCATGCCCATCAAGTCAGAACTCTACTGGAGAGTGAACTTCGCGCGGAAACTTCAGCTACCTGACGAGCCAGCAAACGATTTCATAACCCGGGTCAGACACGCCGCACGTAGGTGCCGGTTCCCGGATTTAGAAGACCGAATCCGGGACCAGATCGTCATAGGGCTCAAAGACGAAAGGCTGAGGAAGAAGCTGATCGCCAAGCCCGAAATGACAATGACCGATGTGGCGAGAGAAGTCATCGCATACGAGGACTGCCACGGAGACAACCGATGTGCACCTGACAGCGGACCCAGGGGGTCCGTGCACCAGGAGGACGGCGGGTTCAGCGGTCCCGAAGAGGACGACGGCCCCACAGACATAGATGCGGTACAGCGGCGGTTCGAAAAACTCAGGCTGCAACGCAACTACAGGGGGGGGCTGCCAACAATCAGAGGGGCGCTAACTCCCCGCCAAACAGAGCAAAGTGTGCCAGCTGTGGCGGAAACCACCCAAGAGCGACGTGCCGGTTCCGCAGTACCAAATGCCACGGGTGCGGGAAAACCGGTCACCTCAAAGCCGTGTGCCGCAGCCGGAGCCGAGAAAACCTGCATGATCTGGAGGTGTCAGCCGAAGGTATGACCCTACACACACCCAGAGCCAGGCACAGACCCGGATCCCTAGTGCTTAATGTGAGGGGGAGGGCGGAGAAATATACAGTCCACAGTACGCTTAAGCCCAAAGTCAAAGTGGACGTTCGGATTCAAGGAATTCCCTGTGAGATGGAAGTGGACTCTGGGTCCTCCGTCTCACTCATCTCATGGCAAACGTACAGGGACATTTGTAACAGAAGTAGGGAACAGCCCGCCCTTCGACCCACCAAACTCCGCCTAGCTGACTTCCAGAAAACGCCCATTAAACTCCGGGGAAAAGCTTCCGTCCCCGTAGAGTTCAAGAAATTTAAAGGATCCCTCCCTATTCTTGTGACCCAAGAAAACAGAATCAGTCTGCTAGGATTAGACTGGTTTGAGGCACTAGGGATCGCATTGACAGGTGTCAACGCCATTCAGCTGTCAAACTTGGAATCCGTCTGCCTTCAATTCGCGGACGTTTTTGACAGCTCGCTTGGAAAGTACACGGGACCGCCTGTATCCCTTAAACTAAACCCGAATGTAATGCCTGTCAGAATCAAGGCAAGAAGAGTTCCCTTCGCCTTGTGGGAAAAAATAGAAGCGGAGCTTGACAGATTAACAAACTTAGGAGTCCTCGAACCGGTAGAAGGGGCAGAGTGGGAGACACCCATAGTGACCCCAGTTAAGCCAAACGGCCAAATAAGATTATGTGCCGACTATAAGGCGACCCTCAACCTCGCATTGAATGCACATGCCTACCCGGTTCCGCCTGTCAAAGACATCCTCGCGGCCATTAAGTCAGGCGCCATATTTGCCAACTTAGATTTGGCGCAGGCGTATTTACAGCTGCCTGTCACCCCTGACACCGCTTTGGCTCAAACAATTGTCACCCACAAAGGAGCATTCAAAATTAACCGCCTTCAATTTGGCATCTCTGCAGCCCCGGGGATTTTCCAGGAAATAATGGAGAAGACACTTAAAGGGATTCCCGGGGTCTGCCCATATTTTGACGACGTCCTAATTGCAGGGGAATCAGAAAAAGACCTAGCTGACGAATTAACTAAGGTGCTCCTAAGGTTCAGGAAGGCTGGTCTCAAATTAAAAAGAGACAAATGCTCCATCGGGGTGCCCTCAACAGAGTTCTTAGGTTTTAAAATAGACGCTAAGGGAATTCACCCCACTGACACAAAAATTAAAGCTATTAAAACAGCACCAACCCCTAAAAATAAACAAGAACTTCAAGCCTTCCTGGGGTTAGTTAACTTTTATCACACCTTCCTGCCTCATAAAGCCTCCATTGCTGAACCCTTACATAGGCTATTAGACAAAGGCAAACCCTGGACTTGGTCCTCTGAGCATGACAAAAGTTTTAATCTATTAAAAAACTTACTCTCCAGCAACACAACAGTGGCCCTGTTTAATGAACAGCTGCCCTTATGTTTAGCTTGCGATGCCTCCCCCTACGGCATCGGAGCGGTCCTAAGCCATCTAACTAAAGAAGGAATACAGACCCCTGTAGCGTTCTATTCCAGAACGCTGTCAAAACCTGAGCGCAATTACGCTCAGATCGACAAAGAGGCTTTAGCTATAGTAGCTAGCGTAAAAAAATTTCATGATTATCTATACGGCCGACCCTTTACCATCTTTACAGACCATAAGCCCCTGTTAGGACTTTTTACAGTAAACAAGCTAACACCACAGATATTATCCCCCCGCATCCTGAGATGGTCCACCTTCCTGTCAGCCTATTCATACAAGCTTGAATACAGGCCAGGGAAAGCTATGGGCCATGCAGATGGCCTAAGCAGACTACCACAACCAATAGTCGACCCGGACCCAGCACCAGCTGGAAGGATACTGGCTATCTCTGAGTTGCCTGAATGCCCATTATCCGTTAAAGATATTTCTGCAGCGACCGCTGCAGACAAAATTTTAGGCAGAGTCTTAGGATATGTCACGACTGGCTGGCAATGCACACCCCCAGACCCAGACTTCCAACCTTATATTTTAAAACAAAAGGAATTATCCACCCATCAAGGATGTTTACTTTGGGGCAGCAGGGTAATCATACCCAACAAACACAGACTCAGGGTGTTAGAGAGCCTACACGAAGGGCACCCTGGTACCGTCAAGATGAAGGCTCTGGCCAGAAGCTATGTCTGGTGGCCAGGATTAGACAAACAGATTGAGACACACGTAGCCGGCTGCTATTCATGCCAACTGGTTAGAGCCGCCCAACCACAGGCTCCCATACATAGATGGGAAACCACAAAGGCACCCTGGTCTCGTATTCACATAGATTACGCAGGTCCATTCCAAGGACAATCATTTTTAATTGTAGTAGACAGCTATTCAAAATGGCTAGAGGTAGCGCCAGTAGCTAGCACAACTTCATCAGCCACAATTCAAGTTTTAAGGGGATTATTCGCAACACACGGGCTCCCTGATGTTATAGTTTCTGATAACGGCCCCCAATTTACCTCCTGCGAATTCCAGAGTTTCACCACGGCGAACTCTATTAGGCACACCACCACGGCTCCCTTTCACCCATCGGCGAACGGTTTGGCAGAGGTGATGGTGAAATCAACCAAGGAGGCATTGCGGAAAATAATCTCCGGCAACTGGCACCGAAGACTGGCACAATTTCTCTTATCACAACATACCACTCCATGCACAACCACTGGAAAGTCCCCAGCGGAGCTTCGTTGGGGCAAAAGACTAACTACTAAGCTAGACCGTCTACACCCAGACAGATCCCCTCCAGACCCAGAACCACCACTCCAACATAGAACTCTTAACACAGGACAAACTGTCTGGGCAAGGAATTACGGGGGGGGGCAACAAATGGACACCAGGGGTGGTCATCGAACAAACAGGTCCCCTGTCATACATCATAGACATTGGACAAGATGCACATATCCGCAGACACATAGACCAACTTCGGCGGCGCAGTCCTCAAAACATAGGGGGAAGGGGTAACGACGAATTACTATCAGAAGCACCGCCACGAAGCCCCGCACGCCAAAATTCCCCCGATCGGAATACACCATTCCAACTCCCCGCTCCAAGTGACGCGGAACCTGCAGAGCCAGACCCCCTGCCCCCGGAGCCAACCCTAGAAGCCCCTGAAGAAAGGGAGCAACCAACCGAGACAACCCCCCGGCGCTCCGAAAGAATAAAAAGACCTCCTACCTACCTAAAAGACTTCGAATGGGGAAACCCGAAAAAGAAACAGTTGGGGAAAGATCATCGCAATCAGAGGGAGGGGTAAGGGGTGTTGTGTATTCACTTATTGTTATTGTTATATATATATTCACATATTAAGTTAACAAGGCTGAGGTAAAAGCGCGGCAGCTTTTGACAGCTGTCAAAAGCTGCCGGACGGAACTGCGCAAGCGCCAGCAAGTGACAGCTCAACACGCGCTACCGCTGACAGCTCCGAGCTGTCAAAACCGGACGACCCCGATTGGCGGAGACAACGGCGCGGGAACGAACTCACCCCTGATTGGTCAACCGTCGGCAGCTGTCAAGTATAAATAGATGTCTTGTTCTCTTGTTCTTTGCCTGGTTCAGAATAAAGAAGTTAACTGTTAAACTTGCTGTCTCGCCTGCTTATTAGATAAAGCAGAAATAATCAGGGTTTATATAAAATATAAAATATAAAAACATTTATCTTAATAGTTATGAATAGATACTACCAGGAACAACTTGTTAAATTAGTGCCTGCCAGATGTTTTGGCCACCAACTCCTTAATGATTTGCTTAGTATGCCTTAAGGTAGATGTGACTGATCCAAAATATCTTTGTATATGATCCTATTCCTAAACTGGTTTGCCATATTAGTAAAGCCTATTTAGTATTTGTTTTCCTAAATATACAATTAAAATTGGGAGGGCACATAGGTACACATATGTAAAGTCATATGCAACTTCCTTATGTGTCCATCTGCCTTCAGCATAGTCCATGCAATTGATTGTGTTTACTGAATATATGTGTGCAATATATGTTATATTGAGGTATAGGTAATATTAATTATCCATAAATAATGACTTCTTTGACTTTAAACTTTAAGTCTTGGGTTTTTAAAAGAGTATAAAGTTAAAGAATTTTGTAGAAAGAACTGTTTCAAACAATTATAGTATACACCTTTTGTGTTGTTTTTAATGAAACAATGTTGGAAAATTTAACCAGGATTCATTATCAGTGACAGATTAATAGAAGAGAAAAAAGTAACCTACTAAAAGAAATATTATTTCTTAAGAAATTATGCACTCACAGACAGATTCTAATTAACAGAACACTTTAATCTTAAAATAGATACACAGGTGACATTGGTAACTTTTAATTAATAATGAAATAAAAGTTTAATGGCCACTTCAAAATATGAAGATTCAGCAGTTTTGTCTGTCTGTGTTTTAAGATCCTAATTTATACATTTGTGTTGAAAAGGATCTTATTGTATTTTAACAGGCTGAAACCTTCTCAATTGATAAAGTTACTACTATTCAGAACCTTAATATTAGCAGTCAATATACTGTATTGCATAGTGGGACTTTTAAGGTTGCCAGAATCAAAATTACCTGAAATAGATAATTTTCCATAATTATGTCCCTATTTATATTTAATTGCCATTATTAGCAAACAATTCTTCAAAGGAACATGATGCTTCTCTTTCTCTCTCTCTTTCTCTCTCTCTCTCTCTGTGGGAAGGGAGGTTATTTGTGTGACAGAGATAGGTTAAGAAATTATAATAATTAACAAAATATTCCTATAACTCCCTCCTCTTCCATCCATTTATTACATTTCAGAAAAAAAATGTATGTCCACCAGGTGAAGTTTTATTTATATGCCATACACATTTACATTATTTTGATTTACACTTTGCTGAGCTCCACTGAATTGATTATTAATTCCTAGGTTTAGATATATCTATATATAAAACTGCATTGTTAATTAAAATATAATTTAACTTGTATTTTTAAACTCAAGTGTATTCATATAAATATAAAACTTTCTGAAATGCATTAAGAAAAAAATGCTTTTCTAAAGTAGAACCATCTAGTCTACGTATAGACTTTGGACAGCTTTCACTCCATTTTCATATCCCCTTTCCCCACTCTTACCCGACAAGCAGAGTGAAATCAACCTTTGTTTAAACTTTCTATTCGTGGCTGCAAAGCTGAGAACAGGCAGGAAATATTATGAGTTAAGAGTTCTTAGTTCTAGTAAACCTCTCTTTTCTTCTTTTATTTTTGCTGCTTTTCTTGTGATTGCCATTGTAATATTTATGGTCCAGAAGTGAAAATGTATCAGTTAAGATGATGGAAGTAGACTTCCAGTTTGCCATTGTGGCTGCTGCGGCTGCTGCAGCTGCTGAAAGGCGAGCTCCATTTTCTGCATTTGGTTTCGTTCCACTAGGGGACCCTGGAAAGGACCGAAAGTCACCCTTTAGGGGTAACAAGCAAGGAAGGGATCCCCACTTGATCATGGGAGGGTGGCAGCCCTTCTGCTCAATCCAGGGCAGCCCTCCAAACCAGCGGAGGAAAGACCAGCCATAGCAATATGGCTCGTCACTAAGCTGTAGACAGCCAAAGTCTTATTTTTACTGGAGACTTTTGTTTTTATCTACAAAAAAGAAATAAAACTGGAAAAAGGATTGTAAAAATTTTGGACTTCAAAAACTTTAAACAGCATCAGTGACATCCTGTGGTGAGGTGTGGTATTACAACTTGTTATTGCCTAAAAGTGACTTGCCTTGAAGCCCAGACTACAGATAAAACTCTTTCGACCTTGATAGATACCACCTGTGAGAAACTCATCTGTAAAGAGAACTTCTGGGTGGCATGACTGGCCTGCTTGAACTATGAATGTAAAGCTTTATTGACGTTCAGAGCTATATGTGGGGAATTGCTTTCCTATTTCTTTATCTAACATTGGTTATTATATGAGATGATGAAATACCTTGGACTATAAAATCTTACTTGACAAACGACTTCTACTATAAAGACTACCTATAAACATGTGAAATAGAGGTCCCATACCTAGTTATAAAATTATTTTTAATGTTTGATTTTAAAGTCCTCAACTTAACACTATTAAGAGAATATGGATGAAGACCAGGAAAAGATTTTTTCCATGTTGAAAGCAATAAATGAAACCATTCTTTCAGCTTGTGACAAAATAAGATGCAACATAAAAGAACAAGATGTCAGCTTAGATATACAAATCCAAATTTTGACTACAACCAAAGAACTAACAATGCAGAAAACAACAGAAGAAGTGGAACAATCAACTACTAAGACAGAGGACTCAATTGACCAACAAATACCGTTAATGGAAAATCTAGAAAAAGGAGTGAAAACACTGAAGATGGAAAAGACTTTCTATATAAGATAAGATGTGTATTTTAAAGTTAAGGGAAACTTTGGTTACCTAAAGCCTGGAATTTATATATGTTAAATTTGAATATTGATGGGAAACTAAAGATTGGGGGGAAAACCAATAACAGGACATTGATTGTCTATAAAGATTGAATGTAAAAATAATTAAGATATGTATAAGCTAAAAATATTGATAAATGTAATAATGATGTTTTTACTTAGTTGACATAATAAGAACTGTATTAGCTTAAATACGAGATAGTAGATATTAAGGGAAAAAGAGAGGAAATATTTGATGCTGTAATTTGAGATTGTACTAAAGATTTTTGTACGTTATCGAATTGTTGATTAACCCAGACACCATGTTGCTTTTTAAATACCTAAATGTAAAATTAGAAAATTATCTTTAAGACTTTACTTCCAGTTAGCTTTCCATTGCTACAGTAATACAGTTTGGCTCATATTATTCTTATCTTAATATTTTTGTAAAATTTCCCATTATCTATTTTCCTTAATAATAAGCAATCAGCATTCCCATGAAGGTCCAGTCTAATTGTTTAATTAATTGTACTTTTTAAAGACACACTTTTATATATAAATCATAATCTTAAGCTTTTTGCTTTTGAACCAAAATTCTTTAAGATTTTCAAAATCATTTATTAATTTCAAAAAGTAGGCAACTCACTGAATGCTTTTATTTATTCCTGCTAGTTAGAAGATGTATCTTATTTTGTAAATTAATTGTATCCAAAAGTATTTAAGAAAATCAGGCTTTTGTGGATGAAGTATTCAAAATGTTGTACAAATATCAATCTGAGTACACTTGCAATCCCTTGACTCCCAAGCTGCTCAGCCCATTAAGTCTCCTCATGAGTAGTAGCTATCCAGAACACAAGTGGGCAATTTCTTGTTCTCTTCTTCTCTGAAAAAAAACACCCATTGGCCATAACTCACTCCCTGACCATTTTTTTCCACTTGCAGAGACATCAAACATGGCCCTCATTAGAAGGTCAAATGATGTAATCATTGTTACTAAAAAATGTGTCTATAATATTTCACCATTCTTTTTCAGGGTATTTATTTGTGGTATGTGCAACTCTTGATTTACATATATTGTGCATAAATTAATTATAGTGTATTTTAGAACACATTATTTATATAATATTCAATCAAACATGCAGTGATAAAAATATCAGTTTTGTCCATTCCAAGTCATTACATAATATATCAGTACTTTGGAAATAATCCAGCAACTTTAATTTTCTTCCAAGTAGCAATTTACATATTACAACTATATCAAGTTTTTTTTACAGAAAAATCAAAGAAAAACCTATAAAATGGAAGTAACAATGGTAAGCAAAAAAGAAGAAAACATGTTGCTAGATGTTGAAAGTTCTGAAGCATTTTCAGATTTAAGAAGGGTGTGTTTAACACCCTAGCTCTTATAGAAAATACAACAGTTGAGCACTTTTTCATGCCTTCTATTTGGCATTAGCACAGAAGATTCCTAGTAAATTATTGCTTCATTTTGAATAAAAGTTCTAAGCAGGAGATATCAGCATGGAGCTACTATAACTTGCAGATTAAACTGCTTTTGCATTTAATTGTTTGTTTCTAGCAAAAGATGATACAACTAAGCAAGACTAATTGAAGCAATCTTTTGGTACCATAGTACATATTTAACATGGAAAGTGGAGGGGGGGGTAGAAGCCCTTTGGGTGGGAGATGTTATAGACTAACAGGGAATATGTCACATAAATGGAGGGGAATATTTTTCCCAACTGGTGGGGAATCTTTTTTTTTTAATTGAAAAGTTTTAACATACAATTTTCCTTTAAAACCCCCCCTCCCCCTCCCTTCTCCCTCCCCCCCTACCTCTCCCCCCTCCCCCCCTCCCCCCCCGACTTCCCAGAGCTAAATACAAGGTATATAAAAAAAGAAACAATCATAAACAACCATATACTAACAACTATAAACTCTAAAATCCATCACTCTCTAGCTTATATAGGATAAAACAAACCTTAGTAATATTGAATATATATAAAAAAACTAAAAGAAAAAAAGAAAAAAAAGAAAGAAGACTTATTCAAATGCTACATAAAACTTCTTAACCCTATACTTGTTCTGGATAAACTCAATCCATTTTCTCCATTCCATAATATAGCGTTCTTGCGAGTGATCTTTCAAATAGGCCGAAATCTTCGCCATTTCTGCCAGGTCGGAAACCTTTAAAGTCCACTCTTCTATGGTCGGCAGTTCCTCTTTCTTCCAATACTGACCTATCAAAAGTCTTGCTGCCGTAATAAAATTCAACATCAACTTAGTGTCCACAACTGTAGCATCTGTAATTATTCCCAACAAAAAAAGTTGCGGACAAAACTTTATCCTCTGTTTAAAAATCTTCTGCATGTTCCACCAGACTTTTATCCAAAAAGCCTTAACCTTTTTACAAGTCCACCATATGTGAAAATATGTTGCGTCTTCATCACCGCACCTCCAACATTTAGGCTGATAATTCGGATACATACTTGCAAGCTTTTTAGGATCTAGATGCCATCTATAAAACATTTTGTAAAAGTTCTCTCTTAGATTTTGAGCTTGTGTGAATTTTACGTTCCTCACCCAAATCTTTTCCCACGTGTCCATTGTGATAACTTCCTGGATGTTTTGGGCCCATTTTATCATACAATCCTTAACAAGTTCTGTTTCCGAATCAATCTCTATCAGCGCAAGATATATCCGTTTAATATGTGCGGGTCCCTGATTTCTAATTTGCTTTATCAAATTTTCATCAGTCATTGTAAAACCATTTTTCTGGTCTTCTTTCCACCTGGCCCGTAACTGAGTATATTGAAACCAGTTTTGAACAACCTTCTCTTCTCGCAAGAGGCTATATGATTTCAAACACCAGACATTTCTTTCCAAACTTAGGATCTCCTTGTACGTAGTCACATCATGTTTGAAACCAGCATGTATATTTTCTATTGCGTGTTTTGGAATTGCCCATAGTGGTATCTTGCAATCTAACTTATGTCTATACTTCTTCCAGACTCTCAGCAATGCCTGTCTTAAAATATGCACTCTAAACACATTGTCTACCTTCTTATCATACAACAAATATGCATGCCAGCCAAACAACAAGTCATGGCCCTCAAGATTTAATAATCTCTCTTGTGTCAAATTAATCCAATCACTTATTCCTACTAATGCAGCAGCTTCATAATATAATTTAAAATTGTGCATTTTAAGCCCACCTCTCTCACGAGTATCCTGCATAATCTTAAGTTTAACTCGTGGCTTTTTCCCTGCCCACACAAATTTATTGATACCTCGCTGCTATTCCTCCAAATTAGAATCTTTCTTAAGAATCGGTATCATTTGAAATAAAAATAAAAATTTAGGCAGGACATTCATTTTCACTGCTGCAATCCGTCCCAACAAAGACAATTGCAATTTTTCCCAACTCTCCAATTCTTTTTGAATTCTCCCCCATAGTTTTTCATAATTATTTTTATATAACTTTGTATTAGAGGGCGACAAAAGCACCCCCAAATATTTAACCCTTTTAACAATCTCAAATCCAGTTAGTCCTTCTAAGAGAGCCTTTTGCGAAACTGTCATATTTCTGGCCAAAATTTTGGTTTTCTGTGTATTAACTTTAAATCCAGAAACCTTCCCATATTGTGTTATTATCTCCATCAGGTCCACAACAGAGTTCTCTGGCTGAGTCACTGTAACAACCAGATCATCTGCGAATGCTCTCAATCTATAATCCTGATCTCTAATTTGTATCCCCTTAATTTTTTCCGAATTCCGTATTTTAGTCAATAATATCTCTAATGTTAACACAAATAACAAGGGCGATAACGGACACCCTTGCCTTGTGCCCTTCTCAATATTACATGCTTCTGTCAAACTATTATTAACTATAATTCGGGCAGTTTGTTTTTGATATAATGCCCTGATCGGTTGCACAAAATTTTCCCCAAAATCCATTTTATCTAAAACTTTCAACAAAAATTGCCAATTCAATTGATCAAAAGCTTTTTCAGCATCTAAAAAAATTAGCGCCGCAGAGATCTGGTTGTTCCTTTCCAAAAACTCTAACACATCAACTATATGCCTCACATTATTTTTCATTTGCCTACCACTAATAAATCCTGTTTGGTCCCCATGAATCACCTGTTGCAGAACCCTCATCAGTCTATTAGCCAAAACCTTAGCAAATATCTTGTAATCTGTATTTAAAAGCGATATCGGTCTGTAATTTTTAACTTGAGTAGCATCTTGGTCTTCCTTCGGAATCAAGGAAATAAAAGCTGTTCTCCAAGACGATGGCACCTTTCCCCCCCTCTGGATTGTCTGGAACAGTTCCTTTAACGGTTTTATCATCTCTAATTGTAAATTTTTGTAATAGGCCGCAGTCAAACCATCCGTACCTGGTGCTTTATCCACCTTCAGTTCCTTAATTGCTGTAAAAATTTCTTCTTCTGTAATCAATTGATTAATCCCCTCTTTTTGTACTTGCGTAAGAACCGGGATGCTAGCATTCTCCAAATATATATCAATGTCTTTTTCATTAATTTTCTCCTTAGCATATAATTTAGAATAAAAATCCACAAAAGCGTCCTTGATAAGATCCTGTTGAAACACAACCCTTCCTTTATGCTCAATCTTATCTATATTAGAAGCCCTTTGTTTTTTCCTCAATCTATAAGCTAACCATCTACCTGGTTTATTAGCGTTACAAAAAGTATTATGCCTGGCAAACCGCAGATTGGTTGCCACTTGGTCAGCCATTAATTTATCAAATTGTCCTCTTAACAGTTTAATAGCCTCCTTAGTCTTCACATCCTCTGAGTTCAAAATCAAAGCCTTTTCTTTTTTCCTTTATTTCATTCTCCAGTTCTTTCCTCCTAGCTTCCACAGCACGTCTATGTTTATTATTCATATATATCAACACCCCTCTCATGTAGGCCTTGCTAGCATCCCAGACCATATCCATAGAGGTACCCTTGTTCATATTAATTTCAAAAAAATCCTTCATCCGCTGTTTGCATTCCTCCACATTTCTCTGATTTCTAAACAAATTCTCATTGACGCGCCACGAGCGCCTATCCCTTTTCTCCTTATCAATCTCTAACCAAACTGGACTATGATCAGAGATAGTTCTTGCGCAAATCTTCACCTTTTTAGTCCTCAAAAAAAATCATTAGTCAACAAAATAAAATCAATCCTCGAAAAAGATTGATGTCTATCAGAATAAAAAGTGTAATCCTTTTCCTGCAAGTGTCTCTCACGCCAAATACCTCGCAATTCCAAGTCATCCTTCATTTCAAAAAAAGATTTAGGCAGTCTAGCATGACTTGGAATGCGCTTAAAAGCTCCAGCCTTGTCCATCTGTACATCCAAAACACCATTCCAATCCCCCATAAAAATAAAAGATTTATAATCCAACTGGGTAAGCTTTGTGTGAAGCAAACTAAAAAAGTCAGCTTGTTGTTGATTAGGTGCATATAGTCCAACTAAAAGCGTCTTTTTACCTTCTAACAGCAGCTCTATCGTAACGTATCTTCCAAGCTTATCTGCTTCAATTAAGTCTGCTGTTAAGGCACTTTTAACATAAACAACCACTCCATTTTTCTTATTCATTGCAGAAGCGACAAATTGCGTACCCAACCTTGAATTCGATAAATACTTTTGATCCAAAACTCTAATATGCATTTCTTGCAAACATATAACATCTATCTTGAATTGTTTTAAATATTGAAAAACTTTCTTCCTCTTCTGTGGTGAATTTAGTCCATTAACGTTCCAAGTTAAAAATTTAGTTGCCATGCATATCCTCCCAAAGCTCTTGGAGCACTGCTTTGACAGGACTATCTTCTTTAGGCCGTGCTCCTCCCACTGCTTGGCTGTAAGTACGTTGTGAAAGTTCCAAAAACTTTTGCTGGTCTTGTTCTTTTATTTTCTTTGCTCGTTTTAAAGCAGCACGCGTTACCCTTTGCTCTCTAGGATCATCCAAAGAAGTTATAGCTTGATCTCCTCCAGCACCGTTTTCCTCTATTTCAACCTCCTGATGTTCTCCTTCTCCAGATCCCTTTGCAGCTTCCAGAAGTGTTAATGGGGTTGCTTTTAAAACGTTATTGTAGAAGTCACGCGCTTGCTTCACAGTAATCAGCCGATACCTTTTACCTTCATGCATCACCATCAGCCCCTCTGGAATCTCCCATCTGAACCTTATATCTCGTTGCTTGAGCTCTTGCACAAGAAATGTAAAGTCCTTCCTTCTCCTTAAAATCTTTGGAGGAATTTCTTTTAAAACCAAGACTTCTTGATCAGCAATCACAACTTTAGCATCATAGGCAGCTTGTATAACTTCATCTCTAATTTCTCTTTTAGCAAAGTAAACCACCACATCTCTAGGCAACTTTCTCTGTCTAGCAATCCATGAGTTCACACGAAACACTTTATCCATACCTTCTCTTATTTCAGATGCTGGCTGATTCAGTACCACTTCAAGAGCCTCAGAAACCAGCTGCTTTAGATCTTCCTTAGTATTCTCTTTTAAGCCTCTAATTCTAACAGCAAACTGCATCTGGTGATATTGAGCAAGACTTATTCTCTTTCCATTTTATCTCTTAAATCTTCATTCTCCCGTACTTTTACTTCTAATATGGCATTCTTTTGAATCAAATCATCCACTTTTTCATCCAAATCTTCCACACATTCCGCCACTTTATGCACTTTGGACAAAATGTCTACCTTCATCACGCTGCACTTCTGTTCCATCCTCTCTTCTATTCTCTCCTCCAGTTTCTCCAATTTCTCCTCCATCTGTGCAAATTTATCACCCATTGATTGGTTAATTGATTCCAAAAGTACCTGGGCATGTTTATCCAGAGCATCCCGTAAATCCTTCGGTGTCAATACATCAGGAGGATGCAACGCCTGTAATGATGATTGTTGCACCGGAGAAGATCCACCACTCCGAAGAGTTTTAGGGGGAGGTTTAGTCGCCATCTTTAACTTTCAATTATGACGCACTTTCACTTAAAGTTTAAAAAGTCCATCAAGCTCGAGAGTAAAATAAAATAATCCTCTTCACCTTTTCCTCTTGTACCGCTCTGCCTGCTCCTTTTAATCCATAGTCCTTTCTTCAGGCAGGGGTGGTCGCAGACGCCTGGCTCTGCTCCAAGAAATCCGGAGCAGAGACGCTGGCCACCTGGGAGCAACCCAGGCTTCGGGGGAGTTCAATCCTTCAGCCGCCCAAGCTCCAAGCTCAGGCGGCCCCGGAGAATTCAACCCCTACCTGGGGCCTCACCCCCTCCTCTTCTCCCGAGGAGGGGGCTTCAAATTCGCCCAAACAGCTGATCGGCGCTGTTTCGGGCGAAAAAACACTCAGCTGAGCCGCGGGCAGCCCGGGAAGGCTGTCTCCGTCGCCGCGCAGCCACCGGAAGTCCCAACTGGTGGGGAATCTTTACTTATAAGCTTTTAAGGTTCAACTTACTTTAAAATGTGTCATCTATCTATCTATCTATCTATCTATCTATCTATCTATCTATCTATCATATATTTATCTATCAACTATGATTTATCTATCATCTATCTATCATCTATTATCTAGCTATGTATTATCTAATTATTATCTATTATGTATCTATACCTATTATCTATATTATTTTCTATTATCTATGTTATCTATTTTCTGTTATCTATCATCTATCCTCTATCCTCTATGTTATCTATCATCTATCTATCATCTATCTATAATTAAAAAGAAAAAAATGCTACTAATTTATTCACTGGCTTATTGGATGGAATCCTAGTAGTTGTAAGAAAAGAAATTTTAGTTACCAGTTGCTCAGATTTCAGTAGGGCATTATAGAAAGTATGTGTAGGACAAGAAGAAGACTTTTGGAAGCCAAAAGCTGAAAGCAAGATTCTTATCAAATCTTTAATAAGACTTATCAAAGTGTAAAAAAAATAAGATATAGAAATTGGAGCCATGGATTATAAAACCCAATTTACATTTGTTTGTTAAGATAGTCACTTCTTTCTAAGGTTCCATCTCTGAAGTTTACATGCCTATTTCCCAGACAATTGACGAAGGCACAGTTTCTATTTCTATTTTATTTCCTGAATCCTTATCAGGCAGTAAAAACACCTTCATAACTACTATGGAATTGTGATCTAGTAATTGCTCGTGTCCCCTTCATGGATTACTGCCTTGTTGTGGCGAAGGGGCTTGCGTAATTCAATGAAGCTATGAGCTATGCCGTGCAGGGCCACCCAAGACGGAAAGGTCATAGCAGAGAGTTCTGACAAAACGTGATCCACTGGAGAAGGAAATGGCAACCCACTCCAGTATCTTTACTATGAAAACCCTATGGACAGTACCAAAAGGCAAAATGATATGATGCTGGAAGATGAGCCCCTCAGGTCGGAAGGCGTCCAATATGCTACTGGGGAAGAGCAGAGAGCTAGTACTATTAGTGCCAGAAAGAATGAAGCAACTGGGCCAAAGCCGAAAGGACGCTCAGCTGTGGATATGTCTGGTGGTGAAAGGAAAGTCCGATGCTGTAAAGATTTTTTCTCCATAGGAACCTGGAATGTAAGATCCATGAATCAAGGAAAGTTGGACGTGGTCAAACAAGAGATGACAAGACTAAACATTGACATCTTAGGTATCAGCGAACTAAAATGGACAGGAATGGGTAATTTAATTCAGATGACCAACAGGTATACTACTGTGGGCAAGAATCCCTCAGAAGAAATGGAGTAGCCTTCATAGTCAATAAAAAAATAGGAAAAGCAATACTGGGATACAATCCTCAAAATGACAGAATGATCTCAGTTCGAATCCAAGGCAAACCATTCAATATCACAGTAGTCCAAGTCTATGCCCCAACCACCGGTGCTGAAGAGGATGAAATTGACCGGTTCTATGAAGCCCTACAGCACCTTATAGAACTAACACCCAAAAATGATGTTCTTATCATCATGGGGATTGGAATGCTAAAGTAGGAAGCCAAAAGATAACTGGAATAACAGGCAAGTTTGGCCTTGGAGTACAAAATGAAGCAGGGCACAGGCTGATAGAATTTTGTCAAGAGAATACGATGGTCATAGCAAACACTCTTTTCCAACAACCCAAGAGACGGCTTTACACATGGACATCACCAGACGGTCAACACAGAAATCAGATTGACTATATGCTCTGCAGCCAAAGATGGAGAAGCTCTATACAGTCAGTAAAAACAAGACCAGGAGCTGACTGTGGCTCAGACCATGAGCTTCTTGTTGCAAAGTTTAGGCTTAAATTAAAGAAAGTAGGGAAAAGCACTAGGCCAGTCAGGTATGAATTAAATCATATCCCTGTTGAATATACAGTAGAGGTGACAAATAGATTTAAGGAATTAGATCTGATAGACAGAGTGCCTGAAGAACTATGGACAGAGGTTCGCAACATTGTACAACAGGTAGCAACCAAAACCATTCCAAAGAAAAAGAAATGCAAGAAAGCAAAATGGCTGTCTGGGGAAGCTTTGCAAATAGCTGAGGAAAGGAGGGAAGCGAAAGGCAAGGGAGAAAAAGAAAGATATGCCCAATTAAATGCAGAATTCCAAAGAATAGCTAGAAGAGATAAGAATGCCTTCTTAAATGAACAATGCAAAGAAATAGAAGAAAACAATAGAACAGGGAGGACCAGAGATCTTTTCAAGAAAATTGGAGAGATGAAAGGAACGTTTCATGCAAAAATGGGCATGATAAAGGACCAAAATGGCAGGGACCTAACAGAGGCAGAAGAGATTAAGAAGAGGTGGCAAAATTACACAGAAGAACTATACAAGCTGCGAAGTTGTGTCTGACCCATCGCGACCCCATGGACAATGTTTCTCAAGGCCTTTCTGTCCTCTACAATACAGTTACCAGCAAGCTATAATTGTGACCCAATGAATTTCTACCAGCCTAAGAGGCCCATTTCCAAGAACTAGGCTTGTCAACTAGCTATATCAAGCTTCCTGGTTGACCAAAATCTCAGTGATCACAGAATAAATATATTTCATTCAGTGAGAGCAAATCATTTTGTTATGATTCAAAGACCCCTAAAAGCTAAGCAGCAAAGCACAACCCAGTTTTCCCCAAAAAACAAGTTTTCATTTTTAAATTGGAGCAGGATGTTTTCTATAGATTCAGTGAACTTCTCTATATATTTTTGTTAGATAATTGGGAATCTGCCATATTTCTTGAAGTGGCTGACAGACCACTCAGAGACAGCAGGCTTAACATCAACTGGTTTATTTGGAATCGGACAAACAGGTGTTAGGGGTTCGTACTTTTATAGCCGGCAGCCGACCGGCTAGTCCAATCAGCGGTCGTTCTTCTCCCGCCGGGATTCCGGAGCCAATCTGCAGTCGGCTGTGTTTGACAGCTCCTTTGTCCGCGTGGCTGGGCGCGTGCGTGGTTCTGTGCTTGTGTTGACAGCGGAGAGCTGTCAACTGGCTGCGCCTGCACCTTCGCTGGGGAGGTTTTGACAGCTGTCAAAACTCCCGCGTGTTCAGCTGTCATGGTGTTTACCTCACGAATAATACAACTGTTTAACTATTAACATTAACGGTCTTACATATAATACATATAATCTCTGCTAAGTCTGTCCTAAAAACGGTACAAAGACAATATTTCAAAATCGTACTATGATAAGTTTCTTGAGGATATCTAGCTTCTGGGTTAAAATGCCTAAAAAATCTACTGTCTATCTAATTTATATCCAATTCTTCCAAAACTGATCAAGGAATATTGAAATTTTCCTATTAGAACAGTAGGTATGTCTCTTTTTGAAGTGAATCTTGAATCTCAGTGTGACTCAAATCAGGCAGGTTCTTGTTGAAGCACTAATCTAGAATTCATATCTTTGCCTCTTCAAATTTCAAATCTTATGTTTGAATCTAATTAGGCCTATTTCACACCTGTTTGCTAGAAATACTAGCCTTGAAGTTGACTCTGAATATATAATTTATTACAAAACCATAGACTTTTTCTCAGATAAATTTTTCTTCTACTTTAGTATTTAGGCCAATTTTCTAGCACTGCAGAGTTCTGGCAATGGTCATTTATTCAGAAGATGAATAATTAAACCCCTACTGATATTGCCAAGAAAATGTACTTTAAGGGAAACAACAAAATATATTAATTATCAAATAGAAAGGATGAACCTAGACTTGATCCTGTTTATAGAATATAATATGTCTCTGGCTTTCAATATTTTTTAGGACTGCGTTGGTGATATTGGAACTAGAACTACTAGTATAACGTAAGCAATAGAAACCTAAATTATATAACAGTTATCATCTTTCATTTATACTGCACAAATTACTTATACAAAAGAGGGATATCCATCTAAGGTAATAATTATAATTTCAATACAAAAAGAAAAAAAAAAGCTTACTAGTTTGTCATTAATAAGGCATATCCCAAAGGCAGTAATTTATATCATTTATTTTCTCTGTATGGAATTTTTTAGCATGATTAACTTCAAAGATGGCAGAGAAGTCCAAGGATGAAGAACATATGGATAGAACATAAACACATCTAGGCAAAAACTAGTGCTTCGTTCAAATGCATCAAATTCTTGATGATGAATTTCTTAGATAGTGAAAAAATGTCACAAAGCTAAATGAATGCACTGACCAAGAAAAAAAATCAAACAAAGAAAAATCTATTGGAATTATTATTATTATTATTATTATTATTATTATTATTATTATTATTATTATTATTATTATTATTATTATTATTATTATTATTATTATTATTTGGACTTATATACTGCCCCTCTCCCGAGGGACTCGGGGCGGTGTACAAGGCAATTAAAACACTATATACAACACATAATATACAAAAATTAAAATAAATTAAACCAAGTAGCCCTAAACAATAAAACACGTTCTAAAATGTAAAATTTAAAATTTAAAATCTAAAATCCCAGTCCCTCAGTCCAGGCCGGCAAGTTCAAATAGCCAAGTCTTCAGGTTGTGGCGGAAAGAGCGAAGGTCGGGAGCCATCCGGAGCTCAACAGGGAGCTGATTCCAGAGGGCAGGCATGCCCACAGAGAATGCTCTCCCCCTGGGGGCCGCCAGTCGACATTCCCTGACCGACGGCACCCTGAGGAGGCCCTCTCTGTGGGAGTGCACAGGACGATGGGAAGTTAACGCCGGCAAAAGGTACTCCCGTAAATAATCTGGACCCATGCCATTTAGGGCTTTATAGGTCATCACCTATTAATCAGGTATTGTATGTTTTCTGTTATAGGTAGGACCTGCGAAGTGGCTTTTCTCTAAGATTATGGCAAGGTTGTCAGATTCTTGTTATATTAATACAATATAAGCAAAAAAATCATAGTGCATTCACTAGATCTGGAAAAGTATGTTTAAAAATAACATCTTGAAGTAAAGATAAGAAATAAAGGTAAACCTTTTTAAGAAGTATTTTAACAAGATAATATTAAGTTGCATTTATTACATTATGTTATATCACAGTGCATCTGTTGTTGTTTTTCAAGAAACATTGGCTACTTTAAATTTGTATTTTAAATCTTAGTTTTCAGACTAGATTTTTCCTTCAGAATTTCTGGGAAAAAAACAATTACTTGTCTATATCAAACTGCTACTACCCTGAATTCTGGATTATTATTTAATGAAGAAGCAATAATAATAAAAAAAACTTCAATTTGGGCCATCATATAGCTTCAATGTGGATCATCACAGCCATTAAGGACAGTTCACTTTTAAATTTACCACAGTTTGTAAAAAGGAAAAAAAATCATCAGATTCATGCAACATAGTGTGAGATACGGAAGTGTAATATAAAATTCTACTTATCAGAAATGCAAGGCAAGAAATAGTTTTTTAAAAAAATGTTTTAAGAAAATATTCATGAATATTCTTGAATATCTAACCAGTACAACTTAGCTGAATCATCAGTGCTAAGACAAATAAAGCATTTGATATGGTAAAAATTCTGAATTGAGTAGTTCTACCTCAGTTATAGGATATTTGTAAATAAGAGTATAACTTCATTTGATTTAATTTGCAAAAATGACAAATTTATACATGTAAATATTTTTAAAAATCATATATGGATAAAAGATAAATTTACTGATTTACCCAGATTATAGAATGTTTAGTTGTTCAAATGTTTAATAACAACAACAACAACTTTATTGTCACTTTGAATGTACACTAATCGGCATACATCAAAATGAAATTTCCTTGCATACAGCTCTCAAAGGGTCACCACCTCCGATATACACTCCTTGTTTGTGGCCAGCTCAAGTTTCAAAACATCCATTTTAGTCTCTAGGGAGAGAACAATGGCAAACAGGACAGATGGAAATGGAACTCCATGTGGATTAGCCCTCAAATTAGCTTATATACCTGCACAACAACTTTGCCTCCTTTTCTTTTTCTGATCCTGTCTCTTCTACCTTTTCCTTAAAGGAGCCTCACTGCTTTTCACCCCTGGAGCACACTGCCTCACCTCCAACTCCTCCAAAAGCCTCTCTCTCTCTTCCTCTGGAGTTGCTGATAGCCTCATCCAGTTCCTTTGCACCATAAGTCCCTCTCCTCCTCTGCCTCCATTGGAAACAGCCCTGATATTCAATAGAATCCATCGCTTTGCCAGGAGTCAGATCTTGCTGCCGACAGAACAATTTCAAACAGCGCAAATGACTTTTAACAGTCTCACCAACAGTTCCGAAACAGCTAAAACCTTGCCATACCAGAAAAGATTGTCAGTCATATGTTAGCTTAGTCCCACCACATTGCTCAAACACATTAAAACCTTCCTGATCATGTGGCCTATATCCCTTAGACTCCTCCAAAAACTTTTCACCTTTGAGAGCCAATGCAAATACAGCTGATCCCGGTGCCACTTCTTAAATTTTGTGTTTAATAGATGAGTATCTACATATCTTTTCCTGAAGGAACCTTTAACTCAGTGCTTCCCAAGCTTTTCTATACCCTGCACCCCTAGAACACTTCTGATATATTCTCTCACCCCTTACAAAAATTCAAAATAATGGCAACAAATTATGAATATACACTGTAATTTTGAAAAATCCAAGTTTTTGCACACCCTAGAATATCATCTTGCACCCCCAGGGAGTGCAAGCACCCCTGATTGGGAACCCCTACTTTAACTGATAGTTGGCAATGATGTGTGACATTCATATTATGTATCTTAAAACCAAACAAAAGTCACAAATTATTTCATAAGCAGAATGACAGTAACATAATTTGCATCATTAAAAATAATTCATTATTTTAAAAAATCAATTTTAAGGAATAAGACTATATTAATAATTTGACACTATGTTAGCTCATTTGGGAGAAAATTACATGTAATATAACATTTTCTGATTGAATTTGGGAAAATAATTTACATCCCAAATCACAACATAAAATTGTACAAATGTACACTATCAAAATTTTTAATGTGCTAATTTCTCAGCAATGTAATCATAAGTGGTCAAGTTAAAACAGACTTATAATTTATCCACAGTTCAAAGCAATATCTTTGCTTTGATGGTGCAGTGGTTAGAATGCAGTATTGCATGCTAATTCTGCTGATTGCCAGCAATTTGAGTCTCACTGGCTCAAGGTTGACTCAGCCTTCCATCCTTCCAAGGTCAGTAAAATGAGGAGCCAGATTGTTTACCCTGTAAACCACTTAGAGAAGACTGTGAAGCAGCCAACATGGAGTAATGTATTTTGTGTAGACAAACTAATGAACCTAAAATTACTTTTCAGACAGCTTTCATAGGTACGTACTCTTAAAATTAATGAATCACTATTATGAAACTTAGTTTTCAGATGATACAAATGGATTAAACTATTAAAATATACTTCTAGTTATTTATATGTACTGATTTAAGAACTATTCTTAAACTATGAATTTTGGGATTTTATTTGTTTAGAAGAAACAAAAAAATAAACAATAGTTCTAGCACTGGTCAGATATTCAATTGATGCATAAAAGGTTCCAACTGGATAAATAACAGCATATACAGAATGTGTGTGTGTGCCTAAGTACGCATGCGTGCACACACACACAAACAAGACTTCCTTTTTCTGATTTACATATAACCTAGAGAAGAATTATACTAATATATGGTTGAATGTTATAATTTCATTCTGTATGAATATGGAAATAGCTACATAGGAAAAATTATTCAGAAAATGCAAGATGCTTTCCTCTTCAGAAGGATGGGAAGTTAGTGACAACAGGAATAAGCTTTTGTGAGCCACACCAATTTTTAACCTAATAAAATTTCAGACATTCATCTGAATGCCTGAAAAGGACAAGATGGTTTCCTGATTTTATGGGATTCTATATATAAAATTCAAATTGTGTGGGAGTGAACATAGAAAGAAAAGGCTTACTGATGCAAATATAACTCCTTAACATATTGAGGGGCCTAGAAACAGTAATAGAGGGGATGGTACAGAGCTGACTTTATATTCATTCTTATTTGTATATTCATTGTAGCTACAACTAGAATGTCAGAAAACAGTAAATAATTCATAACGGTAATTCATATGTTTCCATGGGAATAATACAAGCTTCCTAAGATTTGATTTTGAATATATTTGAAATATCTATCTTTCCATTACTATCTTTCCATTACACGTTGATAGTATGAACCTAATTTTTAAAGTACTGTATAGTTTTTTTTTAAAACAAAAAAAACAAAAAATGCATTGTATTTAAACTAAGGATACAAAATGAAAATAGTAAAAGTTCCAATGGTAGCTGCTGGAAATGTCATAATTTTTTGAAAATTCTCTGAGCAGGAGAACATTGTTTATGATAGTGGATGAGTGGATGTATGATTGGGTCCAGTAATGAAATCAATCAAAATTCTCTTCAAAATTTCCACCAATATTTTATATAACTTGTTCAAATTATTGTGGACATACTGGATTATATATATTTTTCCCTATTTTTTCTGATAATTGCATCTTTTTTCTGAAATAAGAAAATATCTTTGTTCTTTTTTTGTAATAATTGTGCCAAATAGGAATAATGAAGGATTCTGAGAGGAATGCATCATAGCCTTGGTGGAGCAGTGGGCTAATGCCTCCTTAAGTAACACCACCTGCCTGCAATTATTGCAGGTTCACATCCCACCAGGCTCAAGGTTGACTCAGCCTTCCATCCTTCCGAGGTAGGTAAAATGAGGACCCAGATTGTTGGGGGCAATAAGCTGACTTTGTAATAATGCTGCTTGGGGTCCCCCCGAAAGCCCTAATAAGCAAGCATATACATAGAATGAAGGCTATTGCTAAGCACTTTGATTTGTGCTTAGATTGTAAGCTGCCCTGAGTCTTCGGAGAAGGGCGGGATATAAATGGGATTAAAATAAAGTAAAAAATAGCAGAACTTTCTTATCAGCTACTGGGGAAAAAAGTTGATGATGTACTTCTTAGGAAAGTGATAGAAGTAAAGATAAATGCTTCCCCTGTCCAGTCATGTCTGACTCTAGGGGACAGTGCAGATCTCTGTTTCTTAGCCTGAGGAGCCACTGTTATCCAAAGACACTTCCATGGTCATGTGGCCAGTATGACTATACACCAAGGTGCTTCTGTTACCTTCCCACACCTTCCCATTGTAGGAATTACAGTAGGAATATATGATATAATTGAATCTCTGATCCTGTTTACATAAATGACCCAGAGATTCCTTATTGCGGTCCATCTAGTCATGTTTACCTGACAACACATAATCTCATATAAGCAGTCGACCAAGTAATTCCAAGTATTACAAAACAAGTAAGTGACCATTACTTCCATCTCTACTTTGTGCCATTTCTTCCTTTTTTCTGAATTGGTCAAACAAAATATTCTCATGTGATATCTCATGTGTGAGTTAATTGTGGTTATGCACATGAACAGGGGAAAAGGAAGGGGAAGCATGCCAGTCTTCAGAGACAAATATCAAGGCAGTGATCCTATTTTTATAGACTTCTCTGAGGACTTCATTGCGATTGTGATTATCAGTAGAAATAGTTCAACCTCCATTAAGAGCATTCATAACACAATGAGATTCACATTAACCTGAAGACAGCCAAGACCATTGGGGGTTATATACAAATGCTTCAGCACTAATTAGCTACAGTATATTAATTGTATTTGAAGTTTTCATGACACTTTTTTCATATTCATGTAAAATTCATCATGCAAATGGAGTTCCTCTATATTTCTTCAACTATATCTATGGTGCAGAAATAAACATAGCTTGTATGTGTATATATATGTATTTGGCATCATAAAGCTGGTTAGGGTGGCATATATCCCTTTTCCCATTTTTTTTATCCACAAAAACCACCCAGTGATGTACATTGACCTGCCAGATAGTGGCTAACCCAAACTCTCTTCATGAACTTTCATGGGAAAGACAGTCTTGATCCTAATTCTTTGCATCTTCCTGCTCCCAAGAAACTGAATGATTTGCTAATCTTTACAAGAGACTTTATATAGCAATAGCATTTAGACTTATATACCACTTTACAATGCTTTACAGCCTTCTCTAAGCTGTTTACAGAATCAGCATTTTGTCCCTAACAATCTGGGTCCTCATTTTACTGACCTCAGAAGGATGGAAGCCTGACTCAACCTTGAGCCAGTGACACTTAAACTGCCAAACTCCTGGCAGCCAAGGGTCAGCAGAAATAGCCTGCAGTACTACATTCTAACCATTGCACCACCAGGGTGATAAGGTTCCAACCAATGATCCCAACGAAGTAATTACAGGTAAGACATTCCAATCTCTAATGCAAAATTTTATTGAGTACAGCATATCAGCACTCATAATCAGAATAGAGCTGGAGGGGACCTTGCTGAAGTCTAAATATACTATGTCCACAGCATTTCACTGGTCTACTACTTTAGTCACTTTGTCAAATAATGATCTGTTTTTAATAAACCCGTGCTGGCCACTAGTTTTAACTTTGTTTCTAGACATTCAGAGATCTGTGTTTTTTATTATTTTTTCCGGTATCTTCCCAGGTATTGATATCAGGCTGATATGTCTGTAGTTTCCTGGTTCTTTCCCTCCCCCCCTTTTTTTTGAAGATGGGAACCACATTAGCTGATGAATAGAAAATCAGCTCTGGCGAAAATGGCGCTAGAATAGTAAATTTTAAATGTAGAACCTCCCTTCCCCTCTGATAGTGCAGGTCACATTCCCCAATTAAGTGTCAGAAATTTGATTTGAGAAAATTCTTCAGTTTCTAGCCAAACAATTCTTCAATTATTTATTTATTTTTATTTTTATTTTTATTCCATTTATATCTCGCCCTTCTCCGAAGACTCAGGGCGGCTTACAAGCTTAGCAATGACTTTGGTTCCCAGGCTGGACTATTTACAAATGCACTGAGTACTCCAAACATCCCCCTTCACCCCTGTGTCTGTTGGCAAGCTAAGAAACAAAAATGTCTGAAACAAAATAATGTTTCTTTGATGCTTGACACAGGGTTCTTATGGTAACAATTCATCCTTTGGAAGATGATATATTCAAGCTTTAGGTAGAAAACACAAAAACACATATGCACATTATCTAGCATGAAAGTAGGGATAGGTTACAGTAAAGAATGGATAATTCCTAAAGAATTAACATATCATTATATAGAATTAGAAAGACTTTTGATAGAAGTGTAGATTTTATTGTATTTCAGAACTGATTTCATAAACAGTTGACTTTCATAATAACTGATTTCTCAGCAAGATACTAGTCAAAAGAATAATCATAATTCTAATTCATCATGTTATTATATTGTAGATAAACTGCAAATGCCTCATTTCTGTACTCATAATTGGCCAAATCTGAGAATGGGGAATCTCCGATATCATGTGGATCTGTATTATAAACAGGCAATATGAACATCATTTCAGCTTGAGTAGCTCTTCAAAGCTTTCTGCCATTTCAAAGGTCTCTTGCTAACAAAATAACCTTTAGTTAACAAATAACCTTTAAACACTAAGATGATCTGAACTGCAACCAACTTCAAGATTATCAGATATTTTTTGTTCATTGTGATCTTAACTCTGAAGCTTCTACATGTGTAGATACAGAAGGACAAATATCTGGAGTAGTAGTAAGAGGGAACACTACCATGTAGAAGTTGGCTCAAGAATAGACTTAGATTTCAAGACACCTAAGTCTGACAATAGAGGGACGTGGTGGCTCAGTGGGTTAGGACGCTGAGCTTGTCGATCAGAAGGTCGGCAGTTTGGCGGGTCGAATCCCGAGTGCCGCGTAACAGAGTGAGCGCCTGTTACTCGTCCCAGCTTCTGCCAACCTAGCAGTTCGAAAGCACGTAAAAATGCAAGTAGAAAAATAGGGACCGCTACGGTGGGAAGGTAACAGCGTTCCGTGTGCCTTTGGTGTCTAGTCATGCCGGCCACATGACCACGGAGACGTCCTCGGACAAGCGCTGGCTCTTCGGCTTTGAAACGGAGATGAGCACCGGCCCCTAGAGTCGGAAGCGACTAGCACACATGTGCGGGGGAACCTTTACCTTTACCTTTAAGTCTGACAAGAAGAATTTCTGATTCTACCTCACACCAAAAGATGGAATGGACATCCCAGCCTCAGCAAACAGGCAACCCCTACTTGTGAAGACTCTGGCCCCTTCTTTTCCTTATATAAGCAATTCCAACAGCTCTATTCAGTGCCTGACAAATAACCTAGATTCCAACCAGACAGGAAGAGTCTGGGACAATAAGTTTATACAAGCCTTGATAAGGGAATTTCAAGCACTTTGTCACAGGCTTCTCTTTGTCATCATTGTATACTCTCTGCTATATTCCTTCACCTACTTCTCCAATCTCCATACCTGCCTTTAAACTTAGTTAGTCCTTACCCTGCAGGCACTTACAATCAGGATCAGTGACTTAGAAAAAGTTGGTGTTTTCTTTATGGGAAAAATGTAAAGTCATTCCCTCAATCTTTAAAAACTGAGTTGAAATTGTTATCAGTATGGATGCCTTTGTTCATCACCAGGGTTCAGGTACAAGTTTTAAAAGGTTTCATTATTATTATTTTGTTCTGTTTGTTTTGATTGCATTTAAAAATATTTGTATTTATGTGGTTTGAGATTCTGAAAATGTATTCTTTATTTGCTCATTTATTTTATAGAGGATGAAGAGTTTACTTTGTCAAGCTATCATCAATTATGTAAATAGTATAATACCTCTATTTTTCCCTAATACTGAGACAGTGTTTGAACAAATTGTATTTGCTGATAATTAAATGAACCCTTTCTGGCCATGGTAACAATAGAAGTGATGCATAAAAGCTTCTATTGCCTATGGGAACATTTCAAAGCAATATAAAGTGCCTTACTGCTTTTTGCTTCAACTCAGAGTATCAAATTGGCTCTGTGGTATGCTGGGCCACAAGATAAATACAAAGCTAAACCATCTTGCATGGGCCAAATGAATTAAATCTTACTGAAATGTTGCGACTGTTTTTATTAATGCAGTTACTTTTACATTTTAATCAGAAATGTTGAAAAAAAAACTTGCTAGTATTCTGAACCTGAGTTTTAAAATATACTAGAAAACCCATGCCCCATTGGGCCATCACTTCAAAAATATTTCCTTACTTAAACAGAGAAATAGAAACCAAGGATGGGCATAAAAGCAGTGGGAGCAGGAACAATTTTTGACTTCCTTCCAGCTTCCCCACTGAGTTTCCTTGTGGAAATCTGGCAGAGAGCATCAGAAATTTCCCTTCCTTTCTCTTCCCAGCAGGCAGATAAGTGGCTGCTGCTGTGTGAGAGGGACTGAAGGATTGTGAGACTAGCTGGGAAACTGTCACAGAACATTGAAAATGAAGATCATGTGGATGCAGCAGCAGCCCAGCAATGTATTTGTATTGTTTAATCCATTGCATACTTATACATGTTAAAACTACTGAATTTACTACAGTTTATAAAAAACAAAGAACAGGGATGCCTCTCAGTTTTGTTAATATAACTCCCTCGCATATTTTTTGCATTCTCTATAAAGTGCTTTTACAATATTAGTGCAAAACAATCTGATCAGTTTTCATAATGGCTTGTGGGAACGAGCAGTAAGTAAGCCCTTTATACACTATTCTTTTTATTTGTTTCCTTCTTATTATGTTTTTCATTTAGATTTTTATTTCAGGCAACTATTCCTAGGCTTAATATTTGTAGAATATATGTGTTTGTGTGTGCATGTATATCCTGCATAGCTGAAACTTTGCATATACAAACTCAAAATATATTTTTTTTCCTTAAGAAAACCTAAACTGTGTGACCTGGAATTTGTAGGACATATGAACACCTCAATGCCCATTTTTCTGGCTTTTAGAGTTCCTAAGGAATACTTTACTGTCCTCCCTTTCCTATCTTATGTATTATCTCCAAATCTAATTCTTTCAGCTCTTTCAGTTTTTTTAAAAAATAAAACTTTAAAAAGGACAGAAATAATTTTTTAAAAAAACGTTCAAAAGGACAGAGTTTCTAAATATGTCTTTATTTATGAAAATCTATACATAACTGTATAGATATATACGCTGAGCTTGTCGATCAGAAGGTCGGCAGTTTGGTGGGTCGAATCCCGAGTGCCGCGTAACAGAGTGCCTGTTACTCGTCCCAGCTTCTGCCAACCTAGCAGTTCGAAAGCACATAAAAATGCAAGTAGAAAAATAGGGACCATTACGGTGGGAAGGTACCAGCATTCTGTGTGCCTTTGGCATCCAGTCATGCTGGCCACATGACCACGGAGACGTCCTTGGACAAGCGCTGGCTCTTTGGCTTTGAAACGGAGATGAGCACCGGCCCCTAGAGTCAGAAATGACTAGCACGCATGTGCGGGGGAACCTTTACCTTTTATACCTAACTGTGTATTTTATAATTTCCATAACTAAATTTAATAAAGCTTCATTTTTTATTTCATGAGAAATACATTTTCTCTGTTTTTCTAATGAATAAAATTGATAGAAAGAAAATCCACAACTGACATGTCAGTAGTATAAGACCAAGTTATTGTCCCAGAAAAATGCTGGGTTTATCAGCTTTATTCTGTACAGCAAAAAGGACAATTGGGAAATTGCTTTCCCAAGTAAGTACCCCTCCCTGCTCCAAACTGAATTTTTAAACAATTTAAAATCAAGAAGTCATGGTAATCAGGAATCCCATTGGTGAGCACAAGTAAACATGTGCCCAAAAGTGGGTCCTGTTGCTGAAATAAGATATGACTTAGTTGTTGTCTATAAACATCTTGTTGGAATTTGTTTGGACATGGGGGCCCAGGGATCAGAGGCAATTAAGGGAGGAAAAAATTAGACTTGGGGATTTTGGCTCGTAATTTTCAGTTCTGGCTATTCACTACTGTAATTCACTTGACTACTAGTAAACTATACTTTCTCGATAAATGAAGATAAGGATCATTCTTACTTAGATATTCAAGCTGAGGCAGGTTTGACAAGTATATAATGATTATACCAAATATAGTAATGTAAATTACATTCTTCTTGTAAACTTCAAATTTCTTCACCCACAGATTTAAATCCAGATTTACATGTATATTTATCTAAATCAGGGGTGTCAAACTCAATTTCACTGAGGGCCGCATCAGCATTGTGGTTGCCCTCAAGGGGCCGGGTGGGTATAGCCAGGGTGGGCGTGGCCTACTGGGTGGGCGTGGATAGAGTGCGTGTGGCCTACTGGGTGGGCATGGCCAGCTCTACATTGTTTGCATCAAGGGTGCCTATGGGGGCCTGGGCAGGACTGGGACAGATCTGAGGGTCTCTGGCAAAAGGAGGGTCTCTGGGCCGGGCCAAGGTAGTGGGGGCCTTTCCCTCACTGTTTCCAGGATGGCTTCGTGGGCCACATGAAACCACTTCGCGGGCCGGATCCGGCCCCCGGGCCTTGTGTTTGACATGTCTGATCTAAATAAATAGGACTTATATTTAGCTGCTTTAAGGCACAGTGGAATCTCAATGTGCTGCTGGGACAGAATTGGGATGAAGCCCAGGTTACTTTATGTTGTCAGAAATTGTAAAGTTCTCCTGCTTTCAAAGCATACTAATGTCCAGCTGACATTAGAGATGAAACAGCAGACACATTTGCCAGACCTGTTTTGAAGAGCAGGCAGGATAAGGAAAGAGACAATTTACACCATATTATATCACATCTGACACAGAGTTAGTCCTAAACAATTAGTTAGTCCTAAACAATTCTAATACACTGACATCAGCGGGACCTAAAAAAAGAAAAAAAAATAACAACAATTTAAATTAATGGTTAATGTTACTTTCTAAAACAGCTAGTCAGTCTTTGTACTTGTGTTAAGCCCTCAAAAGTATTGCAATATACATTGTTATGCACATTTATTTCATATAGTGTTAAATGCATATTCCCTCATTCAATGTCTTCTAGCAATTTCATTTTTTAAAAAATGAATTTAAAAAATATTTTTAAAAAATTTCTTAAGGAGAAAGGTACAAAACAGGTTATCTAAAAAACAATCATCAGGCATAATTTGCAACTGTTAATAAAATAAATCGAGTTTTTGAACAGTTTATGAACTGAGTTTTTAAACAGTTTATAATCAGGAATTCATGATACCATTTGTAAATACAATTCCATTGGTGAGTGCAATTCTTCATCCTATTCTAGGATGAAGTTTCTTTTCATACAGTAGAACTATGAAAGTATCAAATTTTGAGGTCAGAAAAATGCAGAAAGAGGTTTTAGAGATGATTCATTTACTGTATTTTCTGGCATATAAGATGACTTTTTAACCCATGAAAATCACCTCAAAAGTTGGGGGTCCGTCTTATACGCCCAGTCGTCTTATATGCCGGAAAATCAGTGAGCCCGGGAAGGCATGCCCTCCCCTCTCACTGTAGACGAAGCAGGGCAGGCTGGCATATGGCGGGAGCCGGCAGGGCAGTCCTGCGCACGTGCGCGTGTGCAGGACTGCCCTGTCAGCTCCCACACGATGCTCTTCCCTCTTGAGGCAGCATCGCTCCCCGGATCCTAAGGAGTCCTCGGGGATGCTGCCTCAAGAGGGAAGGACTGCCCTGCCGGCTCCCGCCCGACGCCGGACGGCTCCGCCAATGCTGCTTCAAGAGGGAAGACCGTGAGGCACCTGCCATGGCTCTTGAGGCAGCATCCCCAAGGACTCCTTAGGAGCCGGGGAGCGATGCTGCCTCAAGAGGGAACAGCATCGGGCGGGAGCCAGCAGGGCAGTCCTGCGCACGCACACGTGTGCAGGACTGCCCTGCTGGCTCCTGCCAGACGCCAGCCTGCCCTGCTTCCTCCACAGTGAGAGGGGAGGGCATGCCTTCCTGGGCTCTCTGATTTTCCGACGTATAAGACGAAAAATCTTGAAAATCATCTCAAAAGTTGGGGGGTCGTCTTATACGCCCAGTCGTCTTATACGCCGGAAAATACAGTATGTATGAAGTATCCTAATTTTCCAAAATCTTGAAACCAGACAGGCTATACCTGGTCCCTGTATACTAGACCTTTTGTGCAATTTGTGATATTTCAAGCTTTTGAAATTGGCAGTGCAGGTTAAAAGCTTACAGAATATATTGGTTGTTTATACCACTTTTTTTAACTTACATGTTCTTTTTCAAATCATGGTATTTTGGTGGAATTCTACATAATTTATAAGAAGCAGTCATAATACTATATAAAACAGAATACATATACTATTCATCCAAAATAAAATCTATATAATTAGAAAACTATCCATTGCAGAGCAAGGAGGGCACTAAAACAAGATTAATCATCATATTCTCATAACTAAGACTAAATCAGTATCAGTCCAAATGTTTCAATTTGACAAGATAGGAAAACTAATAGCAAAAAATATTTTTCCCTTTTTCCTGTACTGAAATTAATTGATTTGTTATTTTTATAAATTAAGTATTATCTAATAACATTAATTTACTAAACTAGCTTTATGTGCCATAGTTCATTAGAGAAAGTTAATTAAAATATGAAAGTCAAGAGAATATATATTTTATATTAATTTACATTTAAAAACAGAGTAACACCAAAAACTAGATGAAATAGATTTTTACCTCTTAAATGTGTTAAGGATTATCTAATCCATTTTATTAGTCAATTCTGAAAGATATTGAACAGACTTTGTGTCAATCAGGAGTAAAGAATAGTTTCACGTGAGAATTTTCCAAAGTATTATTAAAAAAGAAAACATATATAAGTTATACTGGATTTATATATTTGTTTTTCTGATAGAATGGGAAGAATCAATATTTATGTAAGAGCAAAATTTCATAGAACACCATGTATTTTAAATCTGTTTTTGTGCCTATCTAAAACATTTTTCAGCAAATCAAGAAGAAAAGCAATGACAAGCTAGATTGCTCTAAGACATAAAATATGCCAAGTCTGATAAAAATCAGCATAGCAGTTTTTGAATTAGGTTCCTTTAAATTCTTAAGTCATCAAAAACAACCTTACAGAATTTTTCTTTTTTGAGTCATGAAATGATGAAATTACAGTAAAGTTTTCATACGATAGAAAATATTGCACTATTTTATTTTTTATCTTTTTTTATTTTGGGAGCAAAATAAAAAAGAAATATTTTTTTTTCTTTTTGCAGGGAAATTTTGTTGATAATTGAGGGTAGGAAGAACTACTAGTAATTAATTTAAGCCTACTTGTGTTAAAATAAACTATAGTCTTTTAAACAGCCATATAGATAAGACAGGGGAAAAAACAGTAATCATGAAAAGAAATGAAAATCACTGGTTAGAGTTTTTATTTTCACTGAGTGAATGTAAATTGTACCTGATTTCATTGACCAGGTTAGGAGTTGAGACTGACATTTATTTGGTGCACACTTCTTCTTTATTTATTGTAACTTAAAGAGACTGTGACTGTAAACTGACACAAGGATCCCTTTTCCTATTTAAGCAATAGGAGAAAATTAAAATTTCACAGTTGTTGTGCTTTTTATCTAGCTAATAATGGTTGCTTCTATGAGATTCTTTTATTGTCATATTCCTTGAATAAACTATTGTTCAAATTCCTACTAGATATTTTTCTATGCTTCTACCCCAGTTTTCCTCATTTTCCCTGCTCATGTAAAGTAAAATTCTATTATCACTATATTTTTTTCCAGAAAGGTCTTGCTGTTAGGATGTCATTTTCTGCAGACCCCTGAATTCCCAAGATTATAATCTATTTAAGTATTTTCTCTCTGTGTATGTATCTCTCTCACAGAAAGAAAAAAAACCTGTTTTTTAAAGAGTAAATCAAATGGCAAATATAAACTGAAACACAAATTTTCTAAAAAAAATACAGAGCTCATTTTTTATTATGTTTAAACATTATTCTTTTAATGCATTTTGTAAGATGGATGTAACAAAAGAGTGGCTAATTGTAAACAGGGCAAAAAAGAAAAAGGTCAGTAATAGAAAAATAATATATTTGAAAAGGAAAAATAAAATTTCCAGGTGGAGGTCAGCCAGTAGAATCAAATAAATCCCTCTGATTCATGCAGAGTCATGCAGTAAGCACTTGAAATTTGAACAGAAAAGATCTGAAGACTTTTCCCCTCTTTCCTGTACAGATAATTTCCTTTAATAACTAAGTTGCTATTTTGGCTTCAGAATATCCGCTTTCCAAATTAGTTGAGTTTTGAAGGTCCTCTGGAGCATAAAATCTCTGATTAAACGCTTTCTAAGGTTCATCCTATGGGTAAAAGTAAAAAAATCCATTATTTTAGAAAGAACAGTTATATCAGATTTATCAAGACAATAATAGTAGGAGGAAAATGAATAAGTTGACGCAGCTTCCTCTGTAATAAATAGTCATCAAGGAACCCCATTTTTTTAAAAAAATGGTTCTAATGCTTCCCAACAATAAAATGAATCCTAACATTATTGTATGCTGTCTTAAATACAAATAATGTTATATTAATTTTAGAGTTACTGGTACTGCAAAAACAGAATTTTAAAGGTTTCCTCCTCCTCCTCTTGTGCCACCTCTACCTCCTCTTTGGATCAACTATTATTACGATAGGTTTGCTCTGATACAGATCCTAGCTATTCATGGAATGGGAAATAAACAGTAAATGGGATAGAGAGGCATAACTTGTTCAATGTCCAATCTAATATCTTGGATATTGATCCACCTGTGTTGTGTTATTTAAAATCTCAGTGGGCTGGAAGAAGCAGGACTGCATGAAAAAGTTAGGAAATAAGTGCTATGTGTTGCTTAATGCCTTGAGATGGGGAGAGTAGGAGAGGAGGGAAAATTGGATGTAGAGATCAACAGATCGCTGCTCAAATCATACTGATACTAGTTCTTGGACAGCCCAGGCATTAGAAAAAGAGTTGTATATACTTGTTTTCACTGTAACTTTTGTGTATAAATGTGTGGTTCTGGGTAATGAGGTATTCTCATGAATTATCAATATATTTTACTTTATATTCTTTCCTTCATTTTTTCACAATTATAATTTATTTTTAGTTGTAAACATTTGCTAGTTTTTATGTAGCTACTCTATTATTTTCATCTGTCCACAAATCATTTATTTATTGGCTCCAAGTTTTTAACTTAGAAATTGTAAACAATATATTTGTCATCTTGCTTCCCTTTACCTGACTCTTCAGAATTTCTTCATCTGACCCACTGTGGTTTACTAATGGCTAGAGATGCACACTATGCAGTGCCAGTGGAAATATCAAACACTGGCAGAACAAAGCTCTATCAAGGTGTGTTGGATTGTAGTTAGTGGATTCTGAATTAGAAATCATTTTCCAAGATCAAAATATAGAGTAACCTGAAAATGCATTACTTTTCATGAAGTTTAGCATGTTTATCACATCATAATGGTGATCTTATGGTGATCTTAATCTTATGGTGAAAACAAAACAAAATATAACAACAAGCAAACAAAACTCATGTAGACTTTTAATAAATCTGATTTTAAGCGAGTGAAACCAAAAAGTTCCTTAAAAAAAAGTTGGAATCTCACTTTGAAGCAGTTTATTAAAGTTATTTCTTTGGATAGTAAGATGGTAGCATATAAATTTAATAAATAAGTAAAAATAAATAAATCAACAATGACAGCTGAAGGAGTAACTTTCTGTGATTCTCCCATTCTAAATCCACTGCCACAAATGTGGCCACCTTCACAACAACCACCAGGAATGGGTAGAAAGAGTTTTCTCTGCCTTAGCTCAAAGTATGAGTTTCATACTTAAATCTTCTAAAAGAAGATGCTTCACAGGTTTGCTGTCATCATTATAATTATGCTCTGGTCCAAGTTGAGATAGCAAAAGCCTATTGGCTTTAGGCTTTCAAGTTGTTGTTTGTTTGTTTGTTGAATGGGGGATTAATTCTGTCAAGATAGGACAAACACTGCCTTTAGAAAAGATGAGACATTTAGTTTAGGCACCAGATTTAGGATAAGAAGATTGAACACCAAATTGATATTGTGGTTATTACTATTACTATGAGCAGTAATTGTTGTACTAACACAGGGATCTTCAAACTTGGCCCTTTTATGACTTGTGGTCTTCAACTCCCAGAATTCCTCAGCCAGTGTGCTCTGGAGAGTTTTCTGAATCAACTGCCAAAATATTTTTGGCAAGTGTAGTGTTTGCGGCGGGTTCCTGGTACAGATTCGAGGACAGCAGACTTCAGCTCAAACAGCTGTTTATTGCCTCACAGGAACGACAAGCAAGTGTGAACCCCCCTTCTATAGAGCAGCCGGCGAGTCTCTGCCCAATCCCTGTCTTCGGTTATTTCCCGCCATTTCGGTTTCCTCCAATTCAGCTGTCACTTGTAGCCGCGTGTGGAGCTGAAAAGCAAGCCATCATCAACGGAATTGAGCATTTATTTTAAAGAAAAAATATGTTCAAGCTTGTACTTGCAGTAAAATCATCACATGAAAAAATCCAGACAGCCATTAAATGACAGCAAATTAAAAAAAATGTATTTATGTAACTCAGATCATTTCATGGAACATGATTTAACAACAGATTACAGGTAAATGAAGCAAGAAAAAGTAGGGGAAAAAGATTTTAAATCTTAAATAGCAACACAATGCCAATTTGACAAAATCACTTGATAGTAAATCTTACAATATATTTAAGTAATTAAGAAACAAAACACAACAGAAACTAAAGAATTACAGTTGAAAGAGACGTTTGCTATTTCGATAAGATAAAGTAGTCAAAAATTCTTCAGCAATTAATTAGTTTATTACCTGAGGCTGAAAGAAGTAGAAATTTAAAATACAGCTTCAAGCTTAAAGCAAAGAAGGAGAAAAATAATGGATTCATTCCAAAACAGTCTTTTACAAATGTGGAAAGAACTTATGTTCACAAAAGAGAGATTGATCATTAAAAAAATGGAGAAATGTGGATATATTGCAGGGTAGGGCTGAGGAATTTGCACAGTATCTGCAGGACAAAATCGCTCAGATCCGGACTAGCTTGGACTCCGACTGGGCGGAGTCCGGCAGAGTGGAGGGGGCAGGTCTTGATGATACCATTTGAGGTGAGTTTGACCCTGTGACTCTGGATGATGTGGACAGGATCATGCGTAAACTGAGTGCTACCACTTGTTTACTGGACCCATGTCCCTCCTGGCTGGTTTCGGCCGCCTGGGAAGTGACAGGGGGCTGGCTCCAGGCAGTGGTCAATGCTTCTTTGACAGAGGGTGTCTTCCCCTCTGCCTTGAAAGAGGCGGTGGTGAGGCCCCTCCTCAAGAAGCCTGCTCAGGGCCCGTCCTCGTTGAATAACTACCATCCCATCTCCAACCTTCGTTTTGTAGCACAGGTTGTCGAGAGTGTGGTGGCGCATCAGTTCCCATAATTCTGGAGGAAGCGGACTATCTGGACCTGTACCAGTCTCATTTCAGACCCAGTTACAGCACGGAAACGGCATTGATCACACTGGTAGATGATCTCTGGCAGACCCGGGACAGGGGCTGTTCCTCTGTCCTGGTCCTACTTGACCTCTCAGCAACTTTTGATACCATCGATCATGGTATCCTGCTGCGACGGCTCGAGGGCTTGGGAGTAGGAGGCACTGTTTTACGGTGGTTCTCCTCCTACCTCTCGGGCCACTCACAGTTTGTATTGGCAGGGGGACAAAGATCTACCCCGAGGCCCCTCACTTGTGTAGTGCTTCAGGGGTTGGTTCTCTCCCCCCTCCTGTTTAACATCTATATGAAGCCACTGGGTGAGATCATCCATGGCTTTGGGGTGAGGTATCACCAATATGCGGATGATACCCAGTTATTCATCTCTACCCCGAGCCAACCCAGTGATGCCCTTGACGTGATGTCCCAGTGCCTGGAGGCGGTGCGGGTCTGGATGGGAAGGAACAGGCTCAGGCTCAACCCCTCCAAGACCAAGTGGCTGTGGATACCGGCATCTTGTGCTGTCCAACTAGTTCCTTCTCTTCTAATGGGGTGGAGGTATTGCCCCCCTCAGAAAGGGCTCACAACTTGGGTGTCCTCCTGGATTCACGGATCAACTTGGAAGATCATTTAATAGCCGTGACCAGGCGGGCCTTCGCACAGGTTCACCTAGTGCTCCAGTTGCACCCCTGTTTGGACTGAGATGCCCTATGCACGGTTACTCATGCCCTTGTCACCTCTCGCCTGGACTACTGCAATGCTCTTTACATGGGGCTGCCCTTGAAGAGCACCCGGAGACTTCAACTGGTGCAAAATGCGGCCGTGCAGGTGCTCATGGGAGTATCTCGGTATAAAGAAAAATTCTGTCATGTTAAATTATTTTTGAATATTTCTGAATTTGAATTATTCAAACTGGTCAACAACCAAAGCATGTATAATAGTGTAATAACAATACTTTTGTAACTTGTAAAACATTCCTCCAGGAACTTATGTATAGAGGTTTCTTCAGGAAATGTTTAGACATATCGATACTGAATACAAATTGCCTCAAGGAGATACTTAATCCTAGAGAATTTTTAAAAAAATCAAGAAGATTGATCTTCTGGGACAAATATCAAAATATCTATATCAGAATGTTCAAAAGATCACAAAATAGTAAAAAGCCTCTTGAATTTCCAGAACTGTTCATCAATGGATATAAACAAAGTGAGAAAAAAGTTGTATTTTGTCATACATAAAAACCAATTATACGTATCAAACTTTATTTGGTTAGGTGTTATGTAACTTCCATATTGTACTTATGATTATAAAAAGGGAAAATATAATAGGTGACCCATCCCATACTGTATATATTTGATTTATAGTTCTTAGGAGCTCTTTTTTTTGCTTTGTATTACTTCTTATTTTTGCAACATTGAATTGTTTAAGTTATGAATCCATATCCTTTATAGACTGCTTACCTTACCTAAACAAACACACTATACAAAACCTATTCAAATGTATAAAGGTAAAGATAAAGGTTCCCCCGCACATGCGTGCTAGTTGTTTCCAACTCTAGGGGCTGGTGCTCATCTCCGTTTCAAAGCCGAAGAGCCAGCACTTATCCGAGGATGTTTCCGTGGTCATGTCGCCGGCATGACTAGGCACCAAAGGCACATGGAACGCTGTTACCTTCCCACCGCAGTGGTCCCTATTTTTCTACTTGCATTTTTATGTGCTTTTGAACTGCTAGGTTGGCAGAAGCTGGGACGAGTAACAGGCGCTCACTCTGTTATGCGGCAGTCGGGATTTGACCCGCCAAACTGCCAACCTTCTGATTGACAAGCTCAGCGTCCTAACCAATGGAGCCACCGCGTCCCGTTCAAATGTATAATAATCACATATAAGGAAAGATACATTGAGAAGCATCACAGCAATACTCCTCTCTCCTGACCTGCATGTGTTAATGATAATATCTGTATCTTGTATATCCAATTTGCTCTATTTGCAGAGGCTGGATTTCAGCTCACTACTGCAATGATGTAGAGGAATGGAACAACTTTCCATGCCCAACTCACCACAGCCAACCTGCCGTGGGACAATTTGCCCCAGGACAATTCAACAAATACAAAAGTTAAATTAATTTCAATGTAACCATGGCCAATAATAATAAAATAAAGAAAGTCAATCTAGAAATACAAGAATTACAATAATTTTGGTGAAAAAATATGGTTACTAATAATAAAAGTAACTGAATGAAATGATTAATACAGTATTGAATTGTCCTGCAGCAAGTTGTTCAATGGTGAATTGGCTGTGGCAAGTTGTCCCAGACCCTTCTTCAAGATATGTCCCATATATACAACCTGAAAGCCTAAAGAGTATAATTTGCAAGCAGTTAATAAAGGTTACATAGCAATAATACTGATAGATAGTTAGAAACATATAGATACTGTAGATATATAGATACTCAGCTTAACCTTTGTTTCTTTGCGTTAAAATAATATGAGCATACCATATTCACAACTTTCTTCTTCAATGCATAATTTTAAAGAGAACCGTTAATACATTATTTTGTATCATTCACACTATTCAATTTTACACAGTACTAACCCTGATTGTAATCCTGATCAGACTTGCCTTTTCTTTGCACTTCACTTCTAAGCATATTAAGCAGAATGCATGTCCTGTTGATTTCAATATAGTATTCTTTCTTTCTTTCTTTCTTTCTTTCTTTCTTTCTTTCTTTCTTTCTTTCTTTCTTTCTTTCTTTCTTTCTTTCTTACTTTCTTTCTTTCTCTTTCTTTCTTTCTTTCTCTTTCTTTCTTTCTTTCTTTCTTTCTTTATCTTTGTTTACAGACTTCAAAAGATATTAAAACTACAAATGTGTGAATACAAAATTCTTTCAATAAATAATGTATTATCAGTGAATGTTTAATCAACCTAACAGGAAATAATTTCATTTTCCATTCCAAGCCAGAACCAAAGAGTGTAAAATATGTAGCAACTTCTTCTGAAGCATGTACAAATTATAATGAGCATTAATATTTCTCTACTTTTCTATTGTCTGAAAATGATAAATACTTAGCACACTGGAAGAAAAAGAATTTAATATAAGATTAGGGACATGTGTAAAGCTGAAACGAACAAAGCTTTACAGGATCAGAAACAGCACTAAAGCTTTATTCAGATCCAAATAAAAAACAGATACACAGTGTTAGCCACTAAGATAATACCTATTAAAAATACTGTTTGCAATCTTTTTAAGCATCTTTTTCAACTAACAAGAGAGTTAGCTCCAGAGAGGATGAGATTATGTGCAGCTTGTTATTTGTTTGTATCAGTTTTATACTGAACAATTCATGTGTTTGAATCAATATCTATAATGACAAGAATGTATGAACTCACAGTTTGCCTTCTCTGCTCTGACCTTTGGTGTTGACAGAAAAGATTTGGAGTCATAATTTTAACTATCATCAATCTAATAGTAGTTATATGTTTTGAGAGACTGAGAATTTTATGCAGAATTTTAGGTAATAAAATCATGTATACTTAAGAATTATGAATTCTTTAGAGGCCTTCATTGCATATGTATGTCAAGTAGTGTAAAACTGATGTTTTTTTAAATTCTGTTTATTTTATCACTACATATAGTATTTTAAACTTGAATAGGATGAGTTATCATCATAATGCTAACCCCACCCTGTGTTCTAGTTGATGACTGTGTATCAAATCTTAGATGAAATGGGTTCAATAAAAATAAAGTTTCTATTTTGATGTGTAAGCAGTGATAATTTTACAAATTATAAATGCTATCCAGTAAGCCCATAAAAAGTAAGGTTACATTTTAAATAAATGTGACTCTTATTTATTTACATCCCTATTTTCTTTGTTTGTATGATGTAAAACCTGTTTCCCACTTCTTTCTTTTTCTAGTTCAACAGTACAACTATTGAACATAATATAAGCTTAAAGTGTAGAATTTTCATATATGTAATGTCTCATTATTAATTATTTTTTAATTAAATAATGCTGCAGTTCCAGACTTCAGTTGCTGTTATGCATGTTTAATTTATTTCTGTTTCTGTTGTTGATTGTTGCATTATATACCATGGTTTTAAGCCTTGTTTTGACATAGCTTTTCCAAAATTGGAATGATGACTTATGTTGGGAAAAGGACAAGAGGAATAAAACTATTATTTGCCTGGACTGGTCAATATCTTTCAATTATGTTGATTACAATGACCTCAGTAAGATTAAAGTCTCTATTTTGGATTGTTTTAATCCTAGCTGATATGGGTGGCTGTGACATGACTGTTTTTTATATATGACAAATAAATAAATAAGCAATTTCAGAAAGCAAAATATTTTTTCCTAATGGAACTTACTGTTATGTTTCTGTTAAATAAAACCCATCAAAAGAACTTCAAGACAAAATTCTTCCGTAAAGAACATTTTATTCAGGAAACAAAGTATCGGCACTACATAGTTAAACCCCAAAACTAAATTCCTTTCACCCAGATACAAAGTAACAAAGTGCAATTCCCACCCCCAATAAGCTGTCATAAAACACATTCTCCAATTAGCCTTAAACTCGGGGTTTATCCCCAACTCCTCAGCCCACCAAAACGTTATCAATTTGTCCTTGGGTTCCCACAAAGCAGCATTATTATTGTGGCTAGCTGAGCCTGAGCATTTATTCCAACCCCCCTTTCTGCACCTGATTTCTAAATACAGAAAAAAGCATGTTAAAAGGAAAGAGAAAATGGATGCAATCAGTTGTCAGAGCGGGAATATCCAATGTTTGCAACATTGACATTTACATTATGTTATGCATTTTTGATTTTTAAAACTTCTGATCAAACTTATTTCATCAGTTTTTTAATGTAAACTAACACTAAGAAATTTATTAAATTAACTCTATATCCATTTTATATATAATTTGGGCAAAGTTGTAATAATAAACAGGTGTATGAATGAGAATAAATTGAAATCCAATAGTAACAAAATAGATGTTATCTTTGTAGGTGGATTAGCATTCAGGGAACTGGCATTTAATTGTTTTTAGATATGTCTCACTGCATTTGAAAACACAGTGGCTCTATCTAAACACTAGTAATATAGAAACTATCATCTAGCTTCAAGAAACTTCCAGATTAAATCATTTTATAAGGCTATTGTTATGGGAAATGAAATTTAGCCAAAAGGAAAGGTAGAATAACCCCCAATTAAGTGAACATCAGTGACATTTTGAGATAAATGTAATTAATTGAGAGTGACTATGGAGATAAGAAAAGGCTGTAACTGGCACAGAAAATGAAAAAGCCCTCCTGTCCAAAGCTGCCACTTTTTCATCAAGTACAAACCAAGAGGTTTAGGATAACCCCCAAATTACACACAAATTCTGCCTTGAAAAGCAGAACCTCATCAGGAAATTATTTTGGAAAATCCCTGGAAATGGAAGGAAAGGACTTTATTTTATTTTGTTAACATGGGGCTGAACAACTTTCCATTAAGATAGTACAGACTTCAGGCACCAGAACTGAATCTCAATGACATTATCTATTTGGCCCAGGATTTAGCAATAGCACTTAGACATACATTCTGCTTTCCAGTGTTTTACAGTCCTCTTTAAGCAGTTTACAAAGTCAGCATATTGCCCCCAACAATTTGGGTTCTCATTTTACCAACCTCAGAAGGATAGAAGGCTGAGTCAGCCTTGAGCTGGTGAGAATTGAACTACTGGTAGTCAGCAGAATTAGCCTTCAATACTGCATTGTTTGTATATTTATGATCCCTTATCTTATGCTAGCAGATAGTCAGCATGTCTATATATTTAGGTGTTAAATACAGAAGGAATGGAGAGAATGTTGAGTTCTATAAAGCAAAACTATCTTTCTCCTATTAGCAACACTGACTGGAACCAAAGCAGAGAACAAAGGAGAACAATGATATCATTGTGCCCTACACCTATAACCAATGAAAGGTTCTCAGAAAATATTAGGCTTGATAGTATCAAAAGTCAATGAGAGATCAAGGATAACCAAAAAAGTCATGTTACACCTAATTTTGTCTCGACAGAGATTATCCACAATTATCAATGACATTTAATAGTATACCTGGACTTAAAGCCCAAAGAGTCTAGGTAATTCACTTATTTCACAGCCCTTAGAAGCTAGAGGCTAACTACCTTCTATAATGGTGTGTGGGAAAGACCTTGGCAGTCTGGGCAAAGATATGCTGCCTAGGGAATGGTCAGATAAAAGCCAGCATAGGCTACAGCTACAAAATGGGGAAAATTTGTCAGAAAATACCATTCTTAGTTTTTTGGACCGTCAGAGAAACAGCAGGACAATTATACTTTCAGACTTGCAAGATCTGTTAATGTAGCTTTGCAATAAAGTAGAAATAGCTTATCTGGTCATGTTTTCCTTATGATTACCTGACTGGCCTGACACCTTTTTGGTAACCTTCCTCAAATAGTGAAGAAAGGAGAAAGGCTGAAATATTGTTCGATTCAGAGATCACTTATTAAGGAAGAAACATTTAATCAGCTCCTTCAAATAAAGGAAACTACCGCTCAAAAATGAATTTACTATTGTTTGAACTTAGCTATTAGTAAATTCTCAGGCTGTCTGAACAGCCAGGAGGGACGGAGATCTAACATACATGTTGCACTGCTAACAGCTCAGGGGACCCTATCAATTTCCTAAGACTTAAGGGTCAAATTTTGCCTGCATAATAATAGAAGACCTGATTTCAGCCAATTACATGTTACCTGCCCAGCCATAATCCAACTCCAAACAAAATGAAGAATTTTATCCATCGGAAATCTAGAATATTATTTACTATAGCACTGTAGCACTTCAGATGTTCTTTGTAGCATTCTTTCTATAAAGGGATCTGGGTTACTAAAAACAGTTATTAGTTAGCTATTTGCGTGCAAAACAAAAACAGAAAATTACTAATTTGCCATCCTCGTAGGCACAGTTTAGAAATTTCTTCTGTTGACTTATCTTTCAGAATTCTTCAGAGAACCAAGGAACAAGGAACCAAGGAACCAAGGTCACTCAGGTATAAATCCTACCAAGGCCACTGACGTCTCTTTACTCTAGAAGTCAAGGTCCCGGTACATTGGGTGGGCATCCAACTGAGTATGGTCAAGAGTAAGCTATATAATATAGCTTTGATAACCTGCACCTGTTTGGGCATTGTTTCATAAATATTTTTAAATAGAGAAACAGAATGAGCACAGAAAGCAAAAAAAATCAATTGGAGTGGGAACAACTTGTAACTTCCTGTCAGTTTCCCCATTGAGTTTTTTTTTTTTTTTTGTGGGAAACTGGCACTGAGTATCAGAAATTTCTTTCCCTTTCCCTTTCCTTCCCAGCAGGCAAATAAGTAGCTTTCTCTCCCATTACCTTGCCTTTGTCTTTGCCTTTGCCTTTGCCTTTTGCCTTTTGCCTTTGCCTTTGCCTTTTGCCTTTTGCCTTTTGCCGTTTGCCTTTTGCCTTTGCCTTGTGGCTGCTAATAAGAGTGCAAAGCTATGCATGAGTGTCTGATACAAGGCAGGTGCAAAGGGTTTGGACCATTTCTCCATTAACTTTCTCCCTGCAAATGCCCCACAATCAAAAATTTTGATAATGAGGAGAGGAAGGGGACACAGGAACATTAGCAATCATATCGGTTCCTTCTAAATTCTCCATTAACTTGTGGAAAACTATCAGAGAATGTTAAAACAAGGATCATGTGATTGAGACTGTTTGTGAATGTATTCAGCATCACTGACCGGGAGAAATGCAGGGGTGCTAAAGCAGCAACATTTTCTCCAAATTTCATTCCCACAGAGGAATGAGTTCTGGCATTCTGTAAATTAGCCCATTTGAGGTACCTTTGTTGACAACGTTTTGCTCTATGTTGCAGAATTTCACTGAGTTGAAGTTTACAACATATCAAACAGTTATGAGAATTTTAGAAGTATATAGATGACAGTGTGCCAAAAAAGAATTATCACTCAAAGGAACTGCAGTCACATATGCTTCTATTCTTCTTTTCCACATCAGTAGCTATATCCACAGTAGCCATTTAAAGTGTGTTCTGAGGTTTTAAATGTTAACAATTTTCCCTATCCAGTTGTGATTGTCTCAAGTGGTTAATGCTCAGGGGAGCCTGTTTTGTCTGAGATGTGTTTCCATCATCATGTAGTCAGTATGAAAATACGGAATGCAGTAACCTTCTCGCTGAAGCTGTACCTATTACATACTCACATTTGCATCTTTTGAACTGCTAGGTTGAACTGCTAGGTTGTCAGGAGCTGGGGCTAGTAAAGGGAGCTCACCCTGTCATGCAGTGCTTGGGTCTTGAACCCAGGCTGTCACTTTTCCAGTTGACCCACTGTCTTAACTGCTGAGTCATTAAGCCCCCCAAAGAGTGTGTTCTACAGACTGGTTAATCCAAAGTCTCTTTATATTACTCTTAGCTAATAAAGTTATTGGTGGCCCAAAAAGAATCTCATAATTATCTTAGTGGTTTATTTTCTTACTGTATAAATGAGAGTGGGGGAAAAAAACCAGATGTCTCTAGACAGTGCATTTACAGTAAGTAATGAGAGACATTCTTTATGTCAAGACATATTTTTAACATAATATAAAATTCTCTCTATAGCAATATTTTGTATACTTACAGTATCTATGTGCCTATCTTCTCATATAACAAACATCTTTCTTCTTGCACTTTTTCATTGCTATTAATGCTTTGATATTCTTTCTCTTCTCTTCTCTACCACTACTTCTGCTTTTTTTTCTTTATTCATGGGAATCTAGACAGCTACAACTGCCATAGCCATAGTTTTGTTTTGCTTCCAGTCATAGCAGTTATGATTATGGGCTTCAGGGAACTGTGCCTAAAGCCATCAGCAATGGCTTACTATGACAGTATGGATAAAATGGATATTTCAGGTCTTTTCTTTGTTCTGCCACAATATTTTGTGACTTCTCTCAAATACCCATTTGTCCTCTGCTTTTTCATCACAGAGTGAGACCTGGAGATTGTGGAACAGATATTATAATAGCCCATAATTTTATAAAACAGAATCCAACATCAAACTCTCATTAAATTTGATTCAATTTGTTCATGTAGGTCAAACACAAAAGGAATTTGATGAATTGGTTTATAGATAGAATAAAGAAAGAACAGAAAGGTGTGAAGAAATAATGGTATTAGTGTAAACTAACTTTAGCTTTTTTGGTTTTCCATTATCTTATCTGATGCTTTTAATTTCTGTGGCTTACAATGATTTACTCTGTGGTCACCATAATGTCAAGCCCTTTAGGCTCAACATTCAAGAGAGGGCAGGAGAACGAGAGCAGCAACGCCGGCACACAGAACATTGCCAAACAGCCGGGAGGCCTGTCGGCTGAATCCAGCACCGCCAATCAGCTGGCAGTCCCGTGCAACCTCCATGCTGCCAGCTGCCATCCACAGCACGAACGCAGCACCGCCGGACAGCTGGGATGCCTGTTGGCCGAATATGGTACCGCTGATCAGCTGGTGGACCTGTGCAACCTCCATGCCTCTGGCTGCCATCTGCAGCACAAAAGCAGCACCGCCAGACATCTGGGAGGCCTATCGGCCTGCCTCCGAAGCCGCCGAGTGACTGGTAGGTCAGTGCAGTATCCATGCTGCTGGCAATCATCCACAGTGCAAACGCAGCACTGCCAGACAGCTGGAAGGCCTATCGACCTGAACCCAGAGCCACTGAGCAGCTGGCAGACTCGTGTGGCACCAGCAAGGTCATTGAGCAGCTGAGGGCTATGAGCCAAAAGCAGCAGTGCTAGAAAACACCGTGGTGGTGCCTGAGAGTGAGATGGAGTCTTACCTGCAGCAGAGAATGGCTCCAATGCTCTCCTGTGCGGCACCAACTGGTAGAAATTGGATGGCAGGCCAGGGGGAACTGGATGCTTTTAAGGACAAACACCGGATGCTGGCTTGCTGTGTGTGGGGGGGTGGAGCTGCAGGGAGAGAATGTATTTAATGTGCTGGGAGCAGATCACTCCCATGGCTGACTTTGTTTGTGAATCATTTGTGGATTAAAGCATTTGTCGGATCATTCCTGTGTGCCGGTCACCTTGTTCTTCTGACGCATCTGAGGAGACCAGGTACTGGTAAGGACGCTGACATATAACACTGCTGTACCCCAGAATGAATAAAGTGAAATGTATGCATTTCACCCTTGTTTCTTATACTGTCATCAAAAGCACCAAACATTTCACACAAATAGTTAATATTTTTATTTTAAAATTATCTAATTACTGAATTAGCAACTATGATTTAATTGCAACATCTTGCATGATTAATAGGTTAGTTTTCAATCCTCAATTCTACCATGCACTCAGTTAAATATTGTCTATTTGTTAAACTATTTTAATTTCCTGAGAGATCAAGTTCCTGTTTCATATGAGTTGCATTATTTTAACACCTCATGTCATTATTTCTAATTTTCATATCTATCTGATTAATGATTTACTTGATCCATCTTATGCACTAGAAGTCACAAGTCTTTATTTCATCAAGCAGAATTCTCCAGATGAGGAAAGCATGCTGATATGTTTGGAACAAAGAAGCTCACTGATGAGATATACAGGGTAAATCAGACCATAAGTAGCATATATTATTGCTGAACTCTTTTGCCTGCTTTATATTATGTCACTGTGATTTAAATATTATTTGTTGTTCTGTCAATTGCTTGTCTATAGACACTGAAAGGAAAGTGTGACTGACAGTGTGGATTCAACTTATCTGGCTGTGTAACTTTATTTTCAGAACTCCATAGTCATCTTGTTATCAACTTGCTAGAGGCACTTGGATAAGTGGATTAAACAGACCCACTTTGCACTGAAATTCACTAAATAAGCTATAGTAATTCAGTAGGTACTATTCCTTAGCTGCTTTAAAAACATTTGCATATTTTCAGAAGACCTTTTGATGATCTGGAGTAGTACAAAATAGTAGTAGACCATGCAATGTAGTAAAAGCTTTGAGCACTGATTATAAGATATTTGGTAAAGCTCTTATTAATAGAAAGAAGAGTGCTAATCTTCAGTGGGATTTTTGGTAGCATCCTGAACGACTTTAAAAACTGCTATAGAAATACAGGCTGCATTTGTACTGTATTTTGAAAGAGCAAGGTGACACGGTGGTTAGAATGCAGTACAGCAGGCTAACTCACTGCTCACTCCAGTGAGTTCTATTCTGAACGACTCAAGGTTGACTCAGCCTTCCATCTTTCTGAAGTCAGTAAAATGAGCACCCAGATTGTTGGGGGCCAGATGCTGACTCTGTAAACTGCTTAGAGAGGGCTGTAAAGCACTATGAAGAAGTATATGTCTAAGTGCTACTGCTAAAAGAGAAAATTAAATTATTTATTGGAGGGGACTCAACCATTGCAATTCATAGTAAAGGACAATGGTAGAATTTCTGCTTTTCCAGAACAATGAGAAACCTTTTTACTTTATACAAAAAGAGTTATAAAATCCCTACTAGCTTTAGAAAGTCTGTGTGCTTTAATACTGTTATAGAGGGATTTTTAGAATAAATTTTAAATTTCCCACTCTCTCTTTTATGTATATATGTATGTACATATATATGTACATATGTATGCACACGCGTACACGTACACACACACACACATACAGTTTAAAAATACATGAAAATGAACTGCGGATAAAATGTATGTTTTTGTTCTTTCCTTTTGCTTTATTTTTTCCATTTCTTCTCTCATTATTAAAAAGCTTTACAGGTATATTGTTCCAGCTCTTGTGCAGCATGTCTGCATTTGTTTTAATTAAAATATTTTAACTACTTAAGTAAAACAAACAAACATTTCAAACAACATCTTCAATAAAGGGACTAATATTCAGGGATATGTGCAGCAAGACTACAATTATTTTCTGCAGAAAGTTTAATTTAATCTCAACAAATATATTTAAATTTCACTGCCTCCAGAGGTGGTGAATGCTCCAACACTGGAGGTTTTTAAGAAGAGACTGGACAGTCATTTGCCTGAAATGGTATAAGGTTTCCTGCCTGAGCAGGGGGTTGGACTAGATGACCTCCAAGGTCCCTTCCAACTTCTTCTTCTTCTTCTTCTTCTTCTTCTTCTTATTATTATTATTATTATTATTATTATTATTATTATTATTATTCATAATGTGCTTTTATTTATGGCTGTGAAGCTGTTATATCTTTTTATTATTGTCAGGCAAACCATGGTAACTAAAGGAAATGATATAGATTGGCCTATACCTGAATTTTTTCTTTAATAACTATAACAATAACTTTGGAGTTCTGCAGCAGATTTGCTATTATGTTTGATTCTTATTTCAGTAACATTTTTTGTAATACATTCTGTATAAACATTGGAGAACAATAACTACTCGAAAGGTTATATGACCATAATAATGAACTGTAGATATGATGAACTGCAATGTTTGCAGGGATTATCTGTGTGCTGTTATAATCTTATCTCTAGTGTCTCTTATGACTGTCACTGAAAGAATTTAACACCCATGGCAGAACTCTGACTTGGTTTATGTTAGTAGAAATTTTCTCAGAGATTTAAATAAAACCTTATTCCCATGTATTTATTTGTATATTTATACATACAATTTAGAGGTCACCTGACTACAAATAACTCCTGGCAGATTATACTTCAAATGAAAGAAAAAATATAATAAAGTTATGGATCAATTGTTTCAGAAACAAAAACATACAAACAAAAATATCCTCCAAAATATTTATATTTAAATGACTTTCTGAATATCATCAGGCTGGGAGCCATATAGATCTCTGTAGTTCATTTGCGACATGAATGTTCATCTGAAAGGCCTTCTGATTCAGGAATGGGTACTATATAAATATGTTCAAAGGCATTCTTCCCTACAATTTCCACCTGCTGTGTAGTAGACACAGGAGCTATAAGTCTAAGACAAACTACCAGTATTGAATTGTAAAGTGCTCCCCCTTCTAGTATTAGGGAAGTGACAAGGCACAGGATGTAGAGGTATGAAGAAGTGATTTTGTGAGATGAGGCAAAAAGATGCTGCCAAGCTGGTCAGACAAGACAGGGGTGAACCCCCAGGGAACATAAGAGGAAGGGGTAGAAACTTAGCAAGGGTTCACCGTAACTAATTGTAAAAGCGATGCCTTTACTCTGGGGCCCCAGGGCACATTGTCAAATCATGCTGGTAAAAACAGCACTGAAGGTCACAATAATAATATGTAGAAATTGTCAGGAAGCTATCTCAGCTTGCTTCCAAGTTCTGTTCCCAGGGAAATTTCACAAGTCATCCTCCCAGAGGGTCATCCACATATGAGGAGAGATCAACTGACAAAAAGAAAACATACTTCATTATTGCGGTTTTTGTTACTTTAGATTTGAGGCAGAAGGTGGAACTTTCTGGTCTTGTAGACTCTGGGAGAATTTCTATGCTAATTTCATAGATTCAGACTCAGTAAGGAAGTCAAAGTTGCTTATCCAAGCTCTAGAAAGCCTAATGATTGTAGGAACTATTGAAGGGAAGAGCAGGAATAGTTGTGCATCACACAATTTCTTTGCAATTAACAAAGATCACTCAGAATTCCTACCAGCTTATGTAACTGCATCCTTGCAAGTGCCTATTGGGACTTTAGTGGCTTTAACTGCACAACCCAGTTATAATTTGGGAACAAGGGACACTCCTATTTCCCTTCCCTAAATACCAACAAAATCATGTACAATCAATAAAATCTGATTATCCACCCCACTGCAGGACAAGAAAGGATCAGAGCTGTGTTCATTCTTGAAACACTGCTTGTTTTCGGATTGACCAAAAAAAATTACTAACCTTTTTCAGAAGCTGTGATAGTAATAATACAAGGTGAGCAAAATTAGGGATATATTTTCAGTAGAAGTTAAGAAAAAGTGCTGCACATCTTTCACATGACTGGGTGAGGTGGTGGCATGGTAGAATAAACTGCTCCTTTCTGGATCTATCTCTGTATCTTCTGTAAATATTCTGAACCCAAATAGTCAAGTTGAGTCAGATCAAATGTATATTTTTTCTAGCTGAGCAAAGTCTGTTGTCCCATAATCTTTTGCAATACATTTCTGACATGCAAGGACTACATGCAAGGAGGGAGCTTCCTGTAACTTATATCAAAAGGTGTTAAATATTTGTGGTCTTTATTTATTCTGATTAGGTTGTAAACATTTCTCAAGTCTATTTTTGTAAAGATGTGTGCCTTTTATACTTTGTTTAATAGATTTGAGATAATCAGGAGAGTTTTGTTGCTCTTTTTCAGCTCTTTGTAATAATTAGAGGTATGCATTGGGTTCCTTCTTTCCTTTAAGAGTAATTGTTCCTTTTGTTTTTAGGTGACAACATGAGTACAAATGCTGGCAAACTGGAAAGGTGAATGAATCCTTTTTTGATGTTGACATCCTGATACTCTGATAGCTAACTCAATGGGTGACAAGGGATAACTGTCTTTTTGCTGGGATTTGGAGTCCTGACTTCAAATTGATAATGCAATCACACCTACATGCACACACACACACACACACACACGCATAAAGTTTACTGCTATAATGAAATACTATAATATAGGGAACGGTTGCTGGAATTGGGTATGTGTAGTTTAATGAAGAGAAGAGTGAGGGGTGACATGATAGCAGTGTTCCAATATCTCAGGGGCTACCACAAAGAAGAGGGAGTCAAGCTATTCTCCAAAGCACCTGAAAGCAGGACAAGAAGCAACGGATGGAAACTAGTCAAGGAGAGAAGCAACCTGAAACTAAGAAGAAACCTCCTGACAGTTAGAACAATTAACCAGTGGGACAACCTGCCTCCAGAGGTGGTGAATGCTCCAACACTGGAGGTTTTTAAGGAGAGACTGGACAGCCTGAAATGGTATAAGGTTTCCTGCCGGAGCAGGGGGTTGGACTAGATGACCTCCAAGGTCCCTTCCAACAACAACTTCTTCTTCTTCTTCTTTTTCTTCTTCTTCTTCTTCTTCTTCTTCTTCTTCTTCTTCTTCTTCTTCTTCTTCTTCTTCTTCTTCTTCTTCTTATTATTATTATTATTATTATTATTATTATTATTATTATTATTATTATTATTATTATTATTATTATTATTGGGAAGGACTTAAGAAGGATCCACTCTAATTGATTAGGCTGTTAAAAGTGGCAGCGGGAGACTTGTACCTGAAATTTGTATGATTTTGTTAACATAGCCTTACAATGAAGTAAGATTAGCTCATCTATTCATGTTTTCATCTGGTTTACCTGGCAGGAGTAACACAAGAGGTCCAATAGTCCACAATTGCTTGATCTTGTCATGATGGAGCCTAAATGTTATTCAACCACCTTCTCAGTCAAATTGTTCCTGAAAAAAATCAAAATTGGAAACTAAGTAAAAATTGATCAAAATGATTGGGTTGAATAATAGCTTCTTGAGGAGGGGGCACACAAGAGCCTCACCTAAAGAAACTGCAATACCACTCAATCACAGTTCACCTCCTAGACAGCTTCAATAACTCAGGAGGCACATGGATCTAAAAGGCAGATGTTTAAACTCATTGTCTGAAGAACTTTGCATACTGATTAGGAAGCACAGACTCAAAATTGTTTCAGATGACCTCCAAAGACTGTGCCACAGTTTGAATCAAAATCTGAGCAGATCTGAGAGACTTTGTCTATGAGACAGCTTGCATAGTCTTTATAGTGGTCTTGCATCAAATTTAGCTCATTGCATAAAGATCAAATAACCTAATAGAATGAATGAGTGTTGAAGTCTGGCTGTTAGGACTTCTCTCAAATAGAGGTCCCAACAAGCTTGACTGTATCCCACTCTCATATTCCAATTGTACATATCCCTGAACATCACAATTTCAATGTTCCTGCCATTCCTTCCCATTTTCTTTATCCTTAGATCCACCTGTTCCAGATTGATGTGCTCATATTTGTCACTCTACCCCTATTCACATTCCCCAATACCCACACCCACATACAATTACATACAATTACAAATATGATGAACTATAGATGAGTCAGTTAAAATGAAGTTAACAACCACAGGAAGGGCAATTTTTCTGGGCTTCTTTTTTCCCCTTTCACCCTTTATTCTTTCTTTCTATTCCTTTCTCTTTAGGTTTAGCTTGTGTTAGAACAGGGGTGTCAAACTCACAACGTCATGTGATGTGTCTTGATGTATCGTGACTGTTTCCCCATTGCAGGAGTTGGGGTGGGCACGGTTTCGGCATGATGCATCCAGCCCGTGGGTTGGTAGTTTGACATCCCTGTGTTACAATTTACTATTATAATCAAAATTCTTAATAATAATTAAAGTTAAAATAATCTCTCTGTGTTTCTTTCTCTGTGTGTGTCTCTCTGTGTGCATGTCATATGTTTCCTTAGAAGCTTTTTTGCTTAGCAACCATTTTATTTCCAATTTAGGAAACAGAATAACAGACTTGAAAGGAACCTTGGAGGTCTTCTAATCCAGCTCCTACTTAAACAGGAGATCCTATACCATTTTAGACAAATATTGGTCCAGTCCTTTCTTAAAAGCCTCTAGTTTTGGAGCACGCACAACTTCTGAAGGCAAGCTATTCCACTGGCTGTCATGAAATTTCTCCTTAATTGTAAGTTGCTTCTCTCATTGTTCAGTTTCCATCCATTGCTTCTTGTCTTGCCTTCTGGCACTTTGTAAAATAGGTTGACCTCCTCTTTGTGGCAGCCCCTCAAATGTGGTTGCCAAACAAAGGGTGCATGCCTTTCTCATCCTCTTTCTCCCTGACATGCCTCACTGCAGAGATTGAACCTGGAATTCTCCTCATGTCCTTTGAATAAAACTTCTGCAAAATTCAAAATGTGCCAGTGCACATGAATGACATTTATTTATTTAATTATTTATTTTATTATTAGACTTATATACCGCCCTTCTCCCGTAGGACTCAGGGCGGTTCACAAGGTTTTCTAAAACAATACAGCAAATTACAAAAATTAAAAAACAATTAAAAAGATTACATTAACCTTGAAATAAAAACCCCAATTAAAATACAATTAAAACCCCAATTAATACTCTCAGTCCAGGCCAGAAAGCTCAAAGAGCCAGGTCTTCAGGTCCCGGCGGAATGAGCGAAGGTCAGGGGCAGTCCTAAGCTCTACAGGCAGCTGGTTCCAAAGGGCAGGCGCACCCACAGAGAAGGCCCTCCCCCTGGGTATTGTCTGCCGGCAATCTCTTACCGGCGGTACCCTGAGAAGACCCTCCCTGTGGGAGTGCACAGGACAAAGGGAGCTTGATGCCGGCAGCAGGTGTTCCCTCAGATATCCCGGACCCAAGCCATTTAGGGCTTTATAGGTCATCACCAGCACCTTGAATCTCATGAGAATGAGGACCATTATGACATTTCTCCACAGACATATTTGTCATTATTTTTATGAAATGCAGTAGGAATCTTCTCTTATGTCACCATTCATCTTCCTCAGTTTCCAAATGAAGGAAACATGAATTATTATTGTTATTATTATTATTATTATTATTATTATTATTATTATTATTATTATTATTATTGTTATTGTTATTGTTGTTGTTGTTGTTATTATTATTATTATTATTATTATTATTATTATTAAAAAACTTTTTGGATGACTGGCTTTTTAAAATGATGGTGCTAGGACTGAAATGTACTAAACTCCTCACCTTGCTGAAAACAGCAACTTTTAAACAGCATGTTGTGGTCTATACTTAAATGGACAAAGCTACATCCACTTTAGAGGTCATTTCAGGGATTTTAAAGGATGGAATAAATTGCTTAGGGCTCTGCAAGACTTAAAACGTGATTGCATAAACATCAAAGTACAGCTAGTGGGGGCCCACAGGTGTAGCAGATCCTAGGATCCTCTTTCCTTGCTCCTCTCTCTATACCTTCAATTTAAAAACAACAACAACAACAACAACTAATAAAAGACTACAGAGACAGAAAAAAGGGAGAGTGGGAGTTGTTGCAAAATCCCCTTTTTCTGTGGCTGCTCCCAAGTTATCATCATCACATTAAAAAAAAAACAACAGCATCAGCAGTTCTACCACCTGCTTCTGTACTTTTTGTCAACATTTGAAGAAGGTTGACTGAGATGGTAAGAAGAGAACTGCTTTCCATGTGATTACCTTACAAACTTTAGCAGTATAAATTTTTCAGGACAGAAATTCTGGACACAATGTTTTTTATGTCTTGTTATGTTTGTGTATTTATGCAATCACACTAATGGGCCTTTTTTCCTCCTTTATTTTTCTTTGTTCCTTTCTCCATTTTTAACGCTTGTTATTTCAGTCCAAATAAAAATGTCCCCACCTTTTCTAAGATTCTGTTCTTTGGCAAATCTGCTCACATGGAGTGAATTGCAGCAATATAATTTGGACTAAGAGAAACATAATTTGAGTGAAGATAGAAATATGCAATGAGTTTTCCACAGCCTGAAGGTAAAGATGACCTCTTTGTCTGGTTCACTGTCTCATCTCTCCATATATTCTTTTGGTAGAATCCCTGAGCATTTTCTTCATCAAATTAAGTCTGGCTCTTCTTTAATGTCTTGACAGATGTTTTTGTTTCTTTTACTTTTCCTGTACAACTCTTACTGATTAATGTTAATGTTTGAAACAAGAATCCTTTCTTACAGAGAACATGAGTTATCTTCATTAACAGCATTGCAAAGACCTATTATCTACTGATAGATGTATACTGATCTATCTCTGACTATATATAATTTATAATGCTTCTCAAAATAAATAAATCTACTTTTACGATGGCCATTCTTCTTATTCATTCTGGATGCTTGTGGCAATTGAATTGGGCATTTTTAAAATAAACAGGTTTAAACATCTCTAAAGATTAAACATTCAGCTCAGAAAAATCTAGCCACCAGCTCTTCCATTCAGCCTGAGTTCAGGTGCATTACTTGTAAACTTATAAACTGTTTAAAAGTTATATTCTCTTTAAAGTTTAATTTCAGATAAGGACAATGCTATCGGAGTCACATTCACTAAGAAAGCATCATTCAGGACCAAGCAATCCATGTGGAGTGATTGGTATAGAGTTCAGCAATTTATTCACTTGATGGCAACCATGGATTTTTCCCAGATTATTTCTGGCCTGTTGCATGAAAGTAGTTATACATTGGAAACAATCTTCATCTCAGAGCAATTAAATGATGACAAGAATATGGAGAAGGTGACATAATTTGGAGCCATGATAGTGCAGTGGTTAGAAAGCAGTTTGTAGGCTATCTCACTGCTAGCTGCCAGGAGTTCAGTCCTGATCGGCTCAAGGTTGACTTAGCCTTCCAACCTCCTAAGATTGTTAAAATAAGGACCCAGATTCTTGAGGGCAATATGCTGACTCTGTAAACTGCTTATAGAGGGCTGTAAAGCACCGGAAGTGGTATATAAGTCTAAGTGCTATTGCTATTTAAACATCTAAATAAATCCCAATGGACACTAGAATTCTCCCCTGCAATCCTAGAAGTTAATTCTAAAAATAATAAATAAACAAAATAAGCATTTAAAGTAAGTAGATAATAGACAAGTAAGCAAATAGATAAAACCTAAGAAAGCAAATGAACAATCATTACTTAATCTCATGAAACCACCTTGCACATGCTCCCCGGGATCCACAAAATGCATGACACTTAGGTCTTACCAGATGAAACTTTGGAGTCAGGATCTACAGCCTGCCCCGTCTGACCATGTCATTTGTATTTGTACTTTCAAATGTCATTTCCCTGTCTTATAATCCACATCTTTTAAATTTTACAGTATTTCAACAATTAGTTTATATTTTAATATTTCTGCATTAGGTGAGGATTGTTTTGGTTCCTTATCCCATAGATCTTCCAAGATATTCTGTTTCACATTTGTCATGACTTCTTTAATATCTTTTGGAAGAAAACTACCATAGAAACATAGAGACATTGTAGCTACTATTTTATGATCTTATTCTTCAAAGATGTCCTGAAGTATTTCACATGTCATACTATTTTCTGTCATTTTGTCAAAAGGCAAGGCCTTTTCTCTTTTTTTGTTTTCTTGTTTCCTCATTCTTTTTATGCCTGGAATCTTTAGTCCCCTCTAGTGTCTAATTTCTGCATTAAAGTTTCAAATTGTGGTTATTACTTAGGATAACTAAGTATTTTTCTTACAATTAATTTTAAAATCTTTGTTTATACTTTTATACATTTTTAAAAACTTCATTGGAAATATTCTAGCCCCTTAGCTTTCTAAAATCTACATTTGACTGGATTTTTGCTTTGCTTTTTTTTCAAAAAGGTAAGTCTCTTCTTTTTAATTCTTAAGTTCACATTGGAGTTTATTTTATCCAGGGTAGAAAGATATTTTCCCCATGACATAATAAAAAACTGACCTTTGGAAGTTTCACAATTTAGTAATAAGCTGTTTCCTAAAGTAGTTAGGAGAGGAAGAAGGGAAATCTAGTATCCCTTTGAAAGGCACTGAATCATGAGTTAAGTAAGATTATTATTAGCCCAGCTCCCAAACCTCTTATGTTTTTCTCTGTGATATCTTTGCAGGAAGATTCTGTGTGGAGCAAACTGATGGGCAATCCTTCTTCTCCTTTTTTTTTTAATTTAAAAAGTTTTACAATACATTTTGACTTTAATCCCCCCTCCCCCACCCCCCCAACCCTCCCTATCCCTCTCCCCCATTCCCTCCTCCCCCCCCCCGACTTCCCAGAGCTAAATACAGGGTATAAAATCAAAAAACAAACATAAGCACCCCTATGTTATCAGCAATAAACTATTAATTCTATCTCCCTCTAGCTCATATAAAATGAATACAAACAATATTAATATTACAAATAAAGTAAAAAAGAAAAAGAGGAAAACAGAAAAAGAGCTTTACTCAGAATAGATTTTCTTAATCCCAGCCCTTATTCATATTAATTTCAAAAAAACGAAAAAAAACTTTCACCTACTATTTACATTCTCCAACCTTTCTCTAATTTCTAAACAAATTCTCAGTTACGCGTCAAAAGCGCCTATCTCTATTAACCTTAATAATCTCCAACCAAACTAAACTATGATCAAAAATAATTCTTACATGTATCACGCCAAATGTCTCGCAGTTCCAAATCATCCTTGAGTTCAAATAAAAAGAGTAAAAAAAAGGTTTAAGCAGTCTGTAAGACAACTTGTTGTTAATTAGGAGCTTGCATACCCATTCTTAGTTCAACACATACTTTTAGTCCATAACCCTAATATACTTTTCTAACAAGCAAATAACATCAATCTTAAATTGTGTTAAATATTAAAAAAAAAACTTTCTTTCTCCTCTATCTCCATTGACATCCTCTATGATAAATTTGATCCATTGACATTCTAATTTAAAAATTTAATCACCAATCTTAACGCTCCAAAGCTTTTGGAGCACGTCTGTCATGACCCCCAAAACTTCTTTGGACCACGCCCCTCCCACAGCTTCACTATAAGTACACTTTGGAGATTCCATAACTTTCTGCTGGTCTTGCTCTTGCTCTCGTCTCGCTCTTCTTAGGGCGGCACGCGTCATCCTCTGGCCTCCTGCAACATCCGATGAAACTGTATCTTGATCCCCTCCAACACCATTGTCCTCTATCTGTCTATCTGCAACATCTTGAAGCTTTCCCTCGCCGTATCCCTTTACAGCTTCCAAAAATGATAGGGGGGTTGCTTTTAACACATTGCTATAAAAATCACGTGCCTGGGCCACAGTAACCAGACGATGTCTTTTACCTTCATGCGTCACCACCAGTCCAACTGGAATCTCCCATCTAAACTTAATATCACATTTCTTAAGTTCCTGTACAAGAAATGCAAAATCTTTCCTTCTCCTTAAAATCTTCGGAGGAATCTCTTTTAAAACCAAGACTTCTTGCTCAGCCACTACCAATTTAGTATCATAAGCAGCTTGAATGACTTCATCTCTAATTACTCTCTTTGTAAAATAGACCACCACATCTCTGGGTAACTTCCTCTGTCTTGCAATCCATGAATTTACACGAAAAATTTTGTCCATATTTCCCTCAATTTCAGATGCTGGCTGGCCCAATACCCCTTCCAGAGCCTCAGAAATCAGCTGCTTTAAATCTTCTTTACAATTCTCCTTTAAACCCCTGATTCTAATAGCATACTGCATCTGATGATACTGAGCGAGGCTCAATTCTCCATCCATTTTATCCCTTATATTTTCATTTTCTAATACCTTTGCTTCTAATATAGAGTTCTTTTGACTGAGATCCTTCACTTTTACATCCAGCTGTTGCACACATTCAGCTACAGATTCAATCATAGACAACATGTCCACCCTCATTGCTCTAAACTTCTCTTCCATCTTCTTCTCCAATTTCTCCATTTTCTCCTCCATTTTCTCCTCCAGCTTTTTCAACTTTTCATCCATCATGTCAGACATCAATTGTGAATGCTTTCCAAGAGCATCTTGTAAATCCTTAAGCGTCAATGCCGGAGGATGTGCAGGAGGAAGCAAAGCTTGCAATGAGGTCTGTTGCACCAGGGAAGACCCCGCACTCCGAAGAGCTTTAGAAGTTTTAGCCGCCATCTTCCCCCACTTTCACTTATTGCGCACTTTCACTTTAAAGCTATAAAATCCATTGAGCTAGAGAGTAAAGATAAGAGTCCATATCACCTTGACCTCCTGTACCGCTCTGCCTGCATCTTGACAATCAAAAGTATTTCCTTTTGGCAGGGGTGGTTGCTAACGCCTGGCTCTGCTCCATAAATCCCGGAGCAGGGGCGCTGCGCAGCTCGGAGCAACCCAGGCTTCGGGGGGGCTCAATCCTTCAGCCGCCCAAACTCTCAGCTCAGGCGGCCCCGGAGAGCTCAACCCCTACCTGGGGCCTCACCCCCTCCTCTTCTCCCGAGGAGGGGGCTTCAAATCCATCTAAACAGCTGATTGGCGCTGTTTACGATGGAAAAACACAGCTGCGGAGCGGGCAGCCCGAAAACGGCTGTCTTCGGCGTCACGTCGCCACCGGAAGTCACAATCCTTCTTCTCCTTAATTGAGAAAAGAATTTTGTTGATGCTTATTATTGATTGTTTGCCAGATTTTTTTTTAAAAAATGTCTGGTTTATTTCACTAGCCATAGAGAAATATTATCTAATCTAATATAATGTTTTTGTAATGCTTGTCATTTGCATATGTCTGATATTTTTTGCATAGTTTCTCTGTGCTGGCTCTCTCCCTATGAAGCATCATTTCCATGGAAATAAGATTGGCTCCTACCTGCTTTGACACTCGCAAGGGACTGAAGACCTGGTTTTGCAAATGGGCCTAGAGACCCCATTGCTAGATAGATTGTTGGTGTTGGAGTGTTGTTGCTTTTTATTGTTTTTTATATAGGGTTTTTAATCTTGTAAACTGCTTGGAATCACTGTGAGTGAGTTTGGAAACCATATAAATTTTCATAAATAAAAAAAAATAGTATGCTGAGTTGCAAAGGTCCTTGTAATATTTAGGAAAGTGGATTTCAACATATCATTCTAGTTTCCATACATATTAATGAAGTATGGATTATATTGAATATTTTTTTGTATTTCTCAGTCATATCTATGAAGTATTTCGATATAACTAGACTGCACCTGAGATATTTGCGATAATGATTCATCATAATGCATTAAGCGTCATTATTAGGTATTCATTGAACATATTTGGCTGAAAGGTTTATTGTTTCTGAAATAAAAGAGCTTGTTTTTTAATAGCGTGTATTTCAGAATACTGGTTTTTGCTAATAAGGTTTTGTGGCATTGTAATTATTATTATTGCAAAATCATGTTCTTTTTATACAAGTTTAAATTAAAGAACACTTTCTGACTCTTACCTCAAGATAAGATTGTGTTAAATTCCAATTCTCCATTCCAAGTTCTATGTGAATAATCAATATCCACCTTAGAAGCTCTATTTGACTGGAATTAGTATTTTTATATCCTGCTATTGCAGTTTACCCCTTCATGGATTACTGCCTTGTCGTGGCGAAGGGGCTTGCGTAATTCAATGAAGCTATGAGCTATGCCGTGCAGGGCCACCCAAGACGGACAGGTCATAGCAGAGAGTTCTGACAAAACGTGATCCACTGGAGAAGGAAATGGCAAACCACTCCAGTATCTTTGCCATGAAAACCCTATGGACAGTACCAAAAGGCAAAACGATATGACGCTGGAAGATGAGCCCCTCAGGTCGGAAGGTGTCCAATATGCTACTGGGGAAGAGCAGAGGGCTAGTACTAGTAGCGCCAGAAAGAATGAAGCGACTGGGCCAAAGCCGAAAGGACGCTCAGCTGTGGATATGTCTGGTGGTGAAAGGAAAGTCCGATGCTGTAAAGATTTTTTCTCCATAGGAACCTGGAATGTAAGATCCATGAATCAAGGAAAACTGAACGTGGTCAAACAAGAGATGACAAGACTGAACATTGACATCTTAGGTATCAGCGAACTAAAATGGACAGGAATGGGTGAATTTAATTCAGATGACCATCAGGTATACTACTGTGGGCAAGAATCCTTCAGAAGAAATGGAGTAGCCTTCATAGTCAATAAAAGAGTAGGAAAATCAATACTGGGATACAATCCTCAAAATGACAGAATGATCTCAGTTCAAATCCAAGGCAAACCATTCAATATCACAGTAGTCCAGGTCTATGCCCCAACCACCAGTGCTGAAGAGGATGAAATTGACCAGTTCTATGAAGCACTACAGCACCTTATAGAACTAACACCAAAAAATGATGTTCTTATCATCATGGGGGATTGGAATGCTAAAGTAGGAAGCCAAAAGATAACTGGAATAACAGGCAAGTTTGGCCTTGGAGTGCAAAATGAAGCAGGGCACAGGCTGATAGAATTCTGTCAAGAGAATACAATGGTCATAGCAAACACTCTTTTCCAACAACCCAAGAGACGGCTCTACACATGGACATCACCAGATGGTCAACACAGAAATCAGATTGACTATATGCTCTGCAGCCAAAGATGGAGAAGCTCTATACAGTCAGTAAAAACAAGACCAGGAGCTGACTGTGGCTCAGACCATGAGCTTCTCCTTGCAAAGTTTAGGCTTAAACTGAAGAAAGTAGGGAAAAGCACTAGGCCACTCAGGTATGAATTAAATCATATCCCTGTTGAATATACAGTAGAGGTGACAAATAGATTTAAGGAATTAGATCTGATAGACAGAGTGCCTGAAGAACTATGGACAGAGGTTCGCGACATTGTACAACAGGTAGCAACCAAAACCATCCCAAAGAAAAAGAAATGCAAGAAAGCAAAATGGCTGTCTGAGGAAGCTTTGCAAATAGCTGAGGAAAGGAGGGAAGCGAAAGGCAAGGGAGAAAAAGAAAGATACACCCAATTGAATGCAGAATTCCAGAGAATAGCTAGAAGAGATAAGAATGCCTTCTTAAATGAACAGTGCAAAGAAATAGAAGAAAATAATAGAATAGGGAGGACCAGAGATCTTTTCAAGAAAATTGGAGAAATGAAGGGAACGTTTAATGCAAAAATGGGCATGATAAAGGACCAAAATGGCAGGGACCTAACAGAGGCAGAAGAGATTAAGAAAAGGTGGCAAAATTACACAGAAGAACTATACAAGAATGAGCTTAACGTCCCTGATAATCACAATGAGGTGGTCACTGACCTCGAGCCAGACATCCTAGAATGTGAAGTGAAGTGGGCCTTAGAAAAGCTGAGCAACAACAAAGCTAGTGGAAGTGACAGTATTCCAGCTGAGCTATTCAAAATCTTAAAAGACAATGCAGTAAAAGTGCTACACTCAATTTGCCAGCAAATTTGGAAAACTCAACAATGGCCACAGGATTGGAAAAGATCAGTTTACATTCCAATTCCAAAGAAAGGCAGTGCCAAAGAATGTTCAAACTATCGCTCCATTGCACTCATTTCTCATGCTAGTAAAGTCATGCTTAAAATCCTACAAGCTAGACTTCAGCAGTATGTGGATCGAGAACTACCAGAAGTGCAGGCAGGATTTCGAAGAGGCAGAGGAACTAGAGATCAAATTGCCAACATACGCTGGATCATGGAGAAAGCTAGGGAGTTCCAGAAAAACATCTACTTCTGCTTCATTGACTATGCTAAAGCCTTTGATTGTGTGGATCATAACAAACTGTGGCAAGTTCTTAAAGAGATGGGAGTACCAGACCATCTTATTTGTCTCTTGAGAAACCTATATGCGGGTCAAGAAGCAACAGTGAGAACTGGACACGGAACCACTGATTGGTTCAAAATTGGGAAAGGAGTCCGGCAAGGCTGTATACTGTCGCCCTGCCTATTTAACTTATATGCAGAGCACATCATGAGAAAGGCAGGGCTAGATGAATCAAAAGTTGGAATTAAGATTGCCGGAAGAAATATCAACAACCTAAGATACGCAGATGATACCACTCTAATGGCAGAAAGTGAAGAAGAACTAAAGAGCCTCTTGTTGCAGGTGAAGAAGGAGAGTGCAAAACTTGGGTTGAAACTTAACATTAAGAAAACCAAAATCATGGCATCTGGCCCTCTCAATTCCTGGCAAATAGATGGGGAAGAAATGGAGGTAGTGACAGATTTTATTTTCCTGGGCTCCAAGATCACTGCAGATGGGGACTGTAGCCAAGAAATTAAAAGACGCTTGCTCCTGGGGAGGAAAGCCATGGCAAATCTAGACAGCACACTAAAAAGCAGAGACATCACCCTGTCAACAAAAGTGCGTATAGTCAAGGCTATGGTCTTCCCAGTTGCAACGTATGGCAGTGAAAGTTGGACCATAAGAAAGGCTGAGCGCCAAAGAATTGAGGCCTTTGAACTGTGGTGCTGGAGAAGACTCCTGCGAGTCCCTTGGACCGCAAGGCGATCAAACCGGTCAGTCCTAGAGGAGATCAATCCTGACTGCTCTTTAGAAGGCCAGATCCTGAAGCTAAAACTCAAGTACTTTGGCCACCTAATGAGAAGGAAGGACTCACTGGAGAAGAGCCTAATGCTGGGAAAGATCGAGGGCAATAGAAGAAGGGGACGACAGAGAATGAGGTGGCTGGATGGAGTCACTGAAGCAGTAGGCGTGAGCTTAAATGGACTCCAGAAGATGGTAGAGGACAGGAAGGCCTGGAGGAATGTTGTCCATAGGGTCGCGATGGGTCGGACACGACTTCGCAGCTAACAACAACAATTGCAGTTTAACTAAACTGTACAATTTAAAGAAGTTTTTATTTAATATATGATATTCCACAGTTTTGTGCAATCAAAATTCCTCTTGAACTACATTCAAGGGTTTGAAAACTTGATTAGTTATACCATTATACAGAATATTAATCACTATTAACCTAGGAACTACAGTCTTCTCCAAATAATTTGCCTGCAAATATAAAAATTATAACTTTACAATCAAAACAGTTAAGTAACTGAAAAGTAATGATAAAGCTATTCTTTCCACTTAGAATCTTACAAAAGTATTTATGCAGCATTTAGTGTCAGAGAAACAACTGAACATTGACTGAAAAATAAACTAAGCCGTGCCAAGATATTAGAGGTGACAAATAATAGTTTTCTAATATGCTCATTCTGGGTCTCTAGCATGATGTTTTAATCACCAAACTCTCTCTGAAGGCCTATGCTACTCTGTAACACTGCTTATTGCTAGAACTACAAAAAGGCCTCTGTTTGATCCAATGTAATGTCCTCGCGGTGGCTCAGTGGGTTAGGACGCGGTGGCTCAGTGGGTTAGGACGCTGAGCTTGTCGATCGGAAGGTCGGCAGTTTGGCGGGTCGAATCCCGAGTGCCGCATAACAGAGTGAGCGCCTGTTACTCGTCCCAGCTTCTGCCAACCTAGCAGTTCGAAAGCACGTAAAAATGCAAGTAGAAAAATAGGGACCACTCCGGTGGGAAGGTAACAGCGTTCCGTGCGCCTTTGGCGTCTAGTCATGCCGGCCACATGACCACGGAGACGTCCTCGGACAAGCGCTGGCTCTTCGGCTTTGAAACGGAGATGAGCACCGGCCCCTAGAGTCGGAAACGACTAGCACGCATGTGCGGGGGAACCTTTACCTTTACCTTTAATGTCCTCTATGCAGTTGTATGAGATGAAAGGTATGAGAAATCTTCTTTCCAAAACTTTGACGTCCCTGCATATTTTTAATATCCCACTCATATTACAGAAGAATCCACAAAAGCCTTATTCTCCCATACTCATTGGGTTGCCATGCCATAGAGGCCAATTATATCTTTTTCTTTTAATTTTGACTCAGTTTTCCTGATACCACATATAGTGTGGCCAACAACATGCAAGTTATTGACTGCCAGCTAGTCTGAAATTATATTTCTGTTTGAAACCTTCAATTATTTAGTTTACAGTTTTGTTGCAGTTTATTCTTTTAGTTTTTATATTATTATTATTATTATTATTATTATTATTATTATTATTATTATTATTATTATTATTATTATCATTACCATTATCATTATCATTATCATTATCATTATCATTATCATTATTATTTTATAACAAATGAAAAAGATTATGCTGTAGTTCAGATTTTGGGAGCAAGGTTTTATTAAGTAGATATTTCCTTCCTTCCTTCCTTCCTTCCTTCCTTCCTTCCTTCCTTCCTTCCTTCCTTCCTTCCATAAAAATATATGTCTGAAAACTGTAAGTACAGGGTGAAAAAGTATATGGTTGATTATTATTAACAATTTAGCTAGAATACAATTACTGAATAAAATAATATATAGTATAGTACTGCAAAACAGCAGAATGGGAAAGAAAGAACTGGAAAAAAAATAACACAAAAGGCTGCAAATAGAATGACTATGGCAAAAACAAAGCAAAAATAGTACCAATAGTAATAGGTGCCTTAAATGCAATGTAATAGGTGCAATCTCAAAACATCTGGAGCACCACTTGAACACTATCTACATTGACACAATCAACATCAGTCAATTGCAAAAGGCAGCTTTACCAGAACTGGCTTATATTCTGTAATGATACCTTTAATACCATGAAACAATAACATCTGCCTTTCTCCAGTCCTTGAGAAAGATTTAATAGATGGATAGAAGTGCCATATCCAGTCTAAACTTCTGGCTGACTTTGTAGCCAACCAGAATAATAACAATCATTTTGGTAAAAGTATAATAACTGGAAAAGAGCAAAATACATCATCTTGGGAGAAGGAAGAGGAGGAGGAGGAGAAAGAGGAGGAGGAGAAGAAAAATAACAATTCACAAGAATACTTGAACATTCTTGAAGAAATGTTGACAACACAGGATGAGAAAAAAAAATTATATTTCATAAAAACATTAGTTTATTCCTGAAAATCTTTATATATAAATCAACTCTAATATTGAACTTTAGTCGCCATTCTCCTCCTCCTCATCATCATCATATTGTTATTTTTACCATTCTTCTAAGTCATAGTTCTGCAGAACAAAGAATAAAATAAACTGAAATGTGGTTTGTTGAATGTTGCTTAGCTTGTTATATTTGGATTTCAAGTTAGCAATGGTATTTCATTAAAAAGTATTTTAAAAAGCCAAAATGTACTGTGCTCTTTCTCTCATTTCTGTTCAGTCTCCCAGGAATATGTGTAGAATGCATACAGAACATATTTTTCTTCTCCAGTTCAAAAGGTCAAATAAAGGTATGACCGTGCTAAAGGTTTTTTTGCCCTATTGTTATTTCACTGTCTTCAACAATGATAAGAACCATATTTGTGGAAGGTTATTATTATAAGGAATGAAATTCTTTTACTTGCTAACCATCTGTTACAAATAATCTGGTATGTCAAACTGAAAATTAGCAGATGAAAGGGTTATAACAAGATGTTAATAAAAACAGACATCTTGCATGTCAGAGCTTACAGGGGCATGTGTATTTGTGTAAACTCAGCACTATGGTTGTGGCCATTATCTTTTGATGTTTTGTCACAATTAAATATATCTTCTACCATAATCCAAAGAAAACAAGATGTATTATGTTTCTATGACCCCAAAATAAATGTTTCTTTCTCCCATTAGCTCTTATCAAAATGTTCTGATTAGGAGAAACATTAAACACTAAATGAAGGATCAAGAAATCATCTATCTATCTATCTATCTATCTATCTATCTATCTATCTATCTATCTATCTATCTATCTATCTATCTATCTATCTATCTATCTATCTTTATAGCGGAGACCTATATTTTCCTTTTGATGTCACATCACCTATATAGAAATATGAACAAAACAGTCATACTATCAATCAATTCTAAACTAGACATCTAGTCAAGTGTCACTAAAATAGTCACTTTTGGTTTGACATTAGGCTATGATAAATCAGGATGTCAACATTTCTATTGAGAAAACTATGTTTTAAATAAAAATAAAATAGTAATCTTCACTTCTATTTCTCTAACATACCAATGATCACTTCTACTGTATAAGTTGACTGATCTAGGAGTGCATCACAGATACCAAGATAGGAAATATTTATTTCAGTTGCATATATTTTCTTTATAGCATTTATACCCTGTCCTTATTTTTATATTTGTTTAACTTCTGTGCTGCTAATTTTTTATAGGCTGTGAACAGTTTACAGTACAATACTTCATTCAAAAGGGCTGCTTGAATAGCTCACAGATCAATATAAGACTTGACAGTCCTAGCCCACAAGTAAAGAAATTAAGAAATACAAGGGGGAAATGTAGACATCAGTTCTTAACATCACAGAATATCTAGGTTTATGCAGTGCTTCCAAATCAAATTTAAAAAATGCTTTGGAGTTGCCACAGTCACTCATGTAGCGCCATTCAGCAGCTCCTTGGGCAGTTGTACCTTTTCTTGGGGGTCAAGTTCCTTCCTTCCACAGATTTGAAAATATAGTCCTATTTGTTTGTTTGTTTTTCTTGTGCTACTGTCAAGTCTTGAGCAGCTGAGAAATGCAGGACACAATGGCTACTTGGTTTGGAGGATTTTTTTTTGCTAGCAGGATAAGAAAACCTTGAAAGCCTGTTAAATCAATTCTCCTGCTTAACTTATGTTTGGTGTAATTAAATTAGAGTTGTCCTCAGTAGCCTGGTCATGCTTTCCACCTCCCAGGCTGAGGTGTTTGTTTTGTCCTGGTTCCTGCTCAGGTTTCCCAAAGGCTGTTAGATATTCCATCACAGTTATAGCCTGGGATAATAGCCAAATTGTACATAAGAGATGTGTCTCTAGAAGCTTTGAGTGCTTTAATGAGAAGAGATGAATATATTGCTGGTAGCCATCTGAATGATTACAGTCCAGTCCTGATCTGTGCTACTCAATTTTAGATTTCAGATAATTGAAATGTTTAAAAGATGCATAACTACATGTTGTTCCTCTCAGATTTTATTTGTTTTATTTTTATTTATCATTTTTACCTAGTTGATTCATCTGATCATGTTCATTTGATGTCATTTGATGTCATTTGATGTCATTTTATCAATAAAACATGTTTCCGGTTACTGGAAACAATGCCTTTATGTATAGTAGCTAATTAAGATAAAGTCAACCTGAAATGATAAAAGCAAGAAATCAGCAACCTGATTATTTATTTATTTATCCAAATCACCTAGCTGCTCATCTATCCAAAAAACTCTTTGTGGCCAAAGAGTTCTGAAAATTACATTAAAACAATAAATGGACAAACCTGTGTAAATAAAAATACAAAGCTTGAAAATTACAAAAATTACAAAAATTACAAAAATACAATACTTGAAAATTGTCAGTTCAGCTAGGCATTTTCTATTTCAGTGGTACTAGCTGTAGAATTTTATTTTTTAAAAAACTGTGGTAGGTTCATTATATTTTCTGAAAACAGAAAATATAATGAACTGAAAACAGTAAAAAAATTAAATTCAATTGCACAATTAGAAAAGGCTTGAAGAATTATTGGAGACATATAAGCATCTCTGTTGTAAATAATCTTGTTTGCTCAAATACATGGTAAATGTACAGATTTCTATATTTATTGATAAAGCATGATGCATAATTGTAGCTAAACATACAGAGAGGGAGGTGAGAGACAGAGAGTTTCTATTGCAATTTAGGATTGTTTGGTTGGTTTATATGTACATTAATTGAATAAAACTAACATATATAAATAGTAGTAAGGATTAACATATTCAAATTATATGGTTTGAAGCTGGAAATAAAGATTACTTTTTACTACTATTATTTTTCAAAGTGTTATGAATCAGTATTTTATATTTGTTGATTATGTTTGTAATGCAGATAATGTATATAACTCTAACATAACTGCATTTGGTAATAATCTTGGATATTTCTCATTCATCTGTGCTATTGATACCAGCCTGGCTATTGGAAATTTATCTTAGTTTATCTCATAGAGTAGGCAGAATAATTTGGATCCAAAAATAATAGAATGTAAGCAATTATGCCCCTTATAACAATTATACTATGGATGAAATCCACGCTCTAGTGAGTATGTTGGTCCTTTCAAAGTGTTCATGTTTAAAAAAAACTAACATACATATCAAATAGAATTTCAGTTGCATGTTTGACTCTGTTGGAAGCTCTTAACAGAAAAACAAAATATTATATTTCTTTCAATTCAATTCAATTTATTTGTTTGCGGTCACAGACCAAAGTACAAATACAACAAAAGAAAAACAAAAAAAGTAAAATCATAGACAATTGGACACCAGAAGCCTTGGCTGAGGGGAATTACAACATTCTCCTCTAATAGTTACAGCTCTTAGAAAAAAATTAGAGACCTGAGAAGTAATATATGAGGAGCCATCCCCTAATCAATATAAGACCAAATTACTAGCATTGGGACCAGAAGGGTCTATTTTAAGGAGAGACAGTAATTTAGTTCTCAGGGAAGGCCTCTCCGCTGCTTACAAGCGGTGAGGCACTCCGACCCTCTGGTTCCGCCCCGAGGTCCCGGGAGTGAGGATGTGCAGCCTCCTGAGCTCCGGCTGGTGTATTTGAATGCCAGGTCGGTCGTTAATAAGGCTCCTCTCGTTCGAGACTTGGTCGAGGGTGAGCAGGCTGACCTGGCTTGCATCTCGGAGACCTGGTTGGGCCCAGAGGGCGGTGTTCCTCTGGTTGATCTTTGCCCACCAGGTTTCCGGGTGCTGCACCGGCCTCGGGCTCAGGGTAGGGGTGGGGGAGTGGCTGTTGTTGTGAGGGAGACCTTGTGTCCGCGGGAGGCCACCGTTCCCCAGACAGTCGGGTGTGAGTCTCTCTTTTTGAGATGCGGCCCTGGTGCGCAGTTGGGCTTGCTGCTGGTGTACCTTTCGCCTAGTCACGCAGCAGCAGCCCTGCCTGAGCTGCTTGATGTCCTCTCGGGGCTGGTGGTTGAGTTCCCGAAACTTATAGTTTTGGGGGACTTCAACCTACCATCGCTGGGAGGATCATCTGAGTTAGCTCGGGAGTTCATGGCTTCCATGGCGGCCATGGACCTGACGCAAGTAATTACGGGACCGACTCATGAAGGAGGCCACACCCTTGACCTTGTTTTCTTGTCTGGACGGTGGTTAGATGATCTTGGTGGGGGCTCTCCAATTATTATGCCCCTGTCATGGACCGATCATCATCTCCTGCGGCTGGTCTTCCGTTTTGCCACCCCCCGCCGTGGGTGTTTGGAACCACTCAAATGGTACCGCCCCAGACGCTTAATGGATCCCCAAAGGTTCCAGGCGGCGCTGGGGTCCCCACCTGCCTCCCTCACTCACAGCTCGGCCGAGACCCTAGTGGAGGCCTGGGAAAGGACGGCCACTGAGGCCCTTGACCGAGTTGTACCCTTGCGGCCCCTGACCCGGTGCAGATCCCGTCGGGCTCCATGGTTTTCTGCGGAGCTCCGGGAGATGAAGCGTCGGAGACGGGGCCTAGAGAGCGGTTGGAGGTCCACCCGATCTGAACCCGACCGATTGCGACTAAGAGCCTATATTAGGTCTTATCTCGCTGCAATTAGGGAGGCGAGGTCTAACCACTTCGCCACCCTTATTGCGTCCGCAGATAATCGCCCGGCCGCCCTGTTTAGGGTGACTCGCTCCCTCCTAAATCAGGAGGTGAGGGAGGATCCCTTGCAGGGACGTGCCGAGGAGTTTAACCAACATCTGTCGGACAAAATCGCTCGGATTCGGACCGGTTTGGACTCTGACTGGGCAGAGTCTGACGATCAGGACACGGGTGGTCTTGTCGATACCATCTGGGAGGAGTTTGATTCTGTAACTCCGGAGGAAGTGGACAGGATCATGGGGAGGCTGAGCGCCACCACATGTTTACTGGACCCGTGCCCTTCCTGGCTGGTTTATGCAGCCCGGGAGAGGACACGCAGCTGGTTCCAGGCAGTTATATCGGCCTCTTTGAGTGAGGGTATCTTCCCCGCCGTCTTGAAGGAGGCGGTGGTGAGGCCTCTCCTCAAGAAGCCTGTCCTGGACCCGGCTGTATTGAACAACTTTCGTCCTGTCTCCAACCTTCGCTTTCTTGCGAAGGTTGTTGAGAGTGTGGTGGCGCATCAGCTCCCTTTGGTCCTGGATGAAGCGGATTATCTAGACCCGTACCAATCGGGTTTCAGGCCCGGGTACAGCACGGAGACGGCATTGGTCGCGCTGGTGAATGATCTCTGGAGGGCTCGGGACAGGGGGCATTCCTCTGTCCTAGTCCTATTAGACCTCTCGGCGGCTTTCGATACCATCGACCATGGTATCTTGCTGCGGCGTCTCAGGGGATTGGGAGTGGGAGGCACAGTTTTACAGTGGTTCTCCTCCTATCTCTTGGGACGTTCGCAGTCGGTGTTGGCAGGGGGGCAGAGGTCGACCGCGAGGTCTCTCATTTGTGGAGTTCCTCAGGGGTCGGTCCTCTCGCCTCTCCTGTTCAACATCTACATGAAGCCGCTGGGTGAGATCATTCGTGGCTTTGGAGTTGGGTATCATCAGTACGCTGATGATACCCAACTTTTCTTTTCGACCCCAAACCACCCCAGTGATGCCCTCAACGTGATGTCCCGTTGCCTGGAGGCGGTTCGGGTCTGGATGGGGAGGAACAGACTCCAGCTCAACCCCGACAAGACTGAGTGGCTTTGCATACCTTCGTCCCGGGTTTATTCGGACATTCCACCTCTAGTTATGGGGGGTGAACTATTACCCCCCGTAGATAGGGCTCGCAACTTGGGGGTCCTCCTAGATTCACGGCTCACTTTGGAAGACCATATAGGAGCCGTGACTAGGGGGGCCTTCGCACAGGTTCGCCTGGTGCGTCAGTTGCGGCCCTATCTTAGCCGGGACGATTTATGCACGGTCACTCATGCGCTCGTGTCCTCTCGTCTGGACTACTGCAACGCTCTCTACATGGGGCTGCCCTTGAGGACTACTCGGAAGCTCCAACTGGTACAGAATGCAGCCGCGAGAGTGGTGTTGGGAGCCTCCCGATACTCCCACGTTACGCCTCTGCTCCGTGAGCTGCATTGGTTGCCAGTTGTCTTCCGGGTGAGATTCAAGGTACTGGTAACGGTATTTAAAGCACTCCATGGCATGGGGCCGGAGTACCTCAGGGAACATCTGCTGCCGGCATCAAGCTCCCTGCGCCCTGTGCGTTCCCACAGAGAGGGCCTCCTCAGGGTGCCACCGATCAGAGAATGCCGATTGGTGGCCCCCAGGGGGAGATCCTTCTCTGTGGGCGCTCCGGAGCTGTGGAATCAGCTACCGGTTGAGCTCCGGATGGCGCCCGATCTTCGCTCCTTTCGTCGCGATCTCAAGACATTTCTGTTTGTACAAGCCGGCCTAGCCTGAGGGGGAGTGTTGGGGTTATTTTATTTTTCGTTTTTTAACTTTTCTGGGGGTTTTTAGTGTTGTATTTATATTGTTTTTAACTAGGGCAATTTGTTTAATCTTATTTTAATGTTTGTATTCGCTATTTTATTCTGCCCTGTGAACCGCCCTGAGTCCTCAGGGAGAAGGGCGGTATATAAATGTTATTAAATTAAATTAAATTAAATTAAATTAGTTCTGCCTGCGTTATACATAGGGTAGTATAAAAAGACATGCTCCACAGTTTCAACCTCAGCCCTATCACAGGGGCATAATCACTCGCTAATCGGGAGCCTCTTAAATCGCCCGTCGAGTAGTGCTGAGGGCAAGACATTGAAACGGGCTAGAGAGAAGACTCTCCTATACTTGGGGATAGTTAGAGTGTAGACGTATGAAGCCATCCTCAGTCCATAATTATTAGATTGGCTGAAGATCAGAGGGGAGCAGGTTTTGTTAGCTCTGGCTCTTAAATATTGCAAATCTATGTCTACAAGCCACTGGACTACCCTAGGTTGGGCATCTTTAAGGCCATAATCTATATTATATTTCTAATTTTACTTCTTTTGATATTAATTTGAATAGTGCTAGATCTAATGTCCCATACCTGAAATAATAGAATTTTTTTTAAATTTGTTCTGTTATATCTTAATTTATATTTCTGTAATTCTAGGCATTTTTAGAAGAACCTTAGACTTCTAGAAATTAAACCTTTTCTGTAAATCAAGCAATTACACACACATGTAAAATAAAATAGGTGTGCTTTAAAAAAAAAGCTTGACTTTTGACTTCTATAAATTTAGAAGCCTACCAATTATATCACTCCATTTGTATTGGATTCCATGGGATCTTTGGCTGCTTAACTGATATGTTTGTCATAGAAAATAGTCACGGAAGAATTTTAACCAATAGGTAATGAAAATTAAAACTTACAGCATCAGGATCTGGGATGCAAGGATCTGGGTGTAGTCCAGAGACATTAACTAGTGAAAACTAGTCGCTGGTATTTAACTTGTGGCTAGTATTTAAATTTAGTCCCTTTTTTGTTAAGATTTCATTATTATAGGACGATATTGCCTGAATCATAAAATTATGGATCTTCAGTTGTGCTGTAGTTGCATCAGATGAGTTTTATGTATTTATTTAAAATATTTGTATGACTGTCCATGTTAAAACAGAACTCTGGGCAGTTCACAAGTAAGAAAACTGAAAACCATAAATCATAGAAACAAAACTAAAACCAAGAACTGCAAAACCTGGCTCCTAGTAATCTCCTAGGATGTGCCAACAGCTTTCCATACTCTCTAATCATTCTATCCCAGTGTTTGGACAACCAGCCAGGTCTTGATGGCCTTCCAAAAAGCTACAAGACTGGGGCCTTCTGGATTGCAATGAAAGGCATGGTAACATTTCAGGGAAATGACCTGGAGTGTGCCTACCTATACAATCTGATGGAATGAACAGATAGACTCAAATTAATAGTACTAATAATCTTGATCTCATTTCTTCTTGTTTTTATACACTGGCAAATTCAAATCATTTGTGCAATGTTTAAATTACTCTTACATAGAATCTAATTCATGTTTTATTCAAATAAAGTTGATTTTATTTTATATATTTTATTCCAGCAAACTTGAACATCTTTACAATGCTCATAATCAATTTTTAGTTCCATTGCTGAAAAGGTCTATGGCTAAGGAGATGTGTCCTGGAGGTCTGAATTATGCATTTATTTTTGAAGTCATTTTTTCATCAAATTCCACTTATACAAGAGGAAAGCCTTTAATTACAACATCCTTAATTTAACCATGAAACCTCATAATGAAAATGATTAATTACTTTCATCAGTCATTGCACATCATCATGTCTATTTCTTTAAACAGGGAAGCAAAAAGTGTCTTATGAATATTAAATGCACAAAATAATGTCACTTTTTAAAATTTGAGTAATATGTATTTAAAATATTGTAGAACTAATAATTATACAAATATTATATAATCTCTCAGCATGCTTATTGAAAACCTTGGTTTCAGATGGAAGTATCTAAAATTCTACTTATTGGAGAAATGTTTGTATAAAAAGGTTTTAGATAAGAGGTTTTTCTTTCTGAGAAAAAAATAACCTGCTGTTTGTGGATTATTTAGAAGAATATGTGAGTCTTCCTAAATTTTCCAGTATATCCCCATCAGTCCTGCAATTCTGGCTACCTTCCAGCACAAGATCAAAACAATACATATATGGCCTAGAGTAGTTTCACAATCTAGTGTGTCTCCCATGCATGTTCTGGATCATGTAACTCAAACTGCATAGTTAATCATTTATTCAAGAACATCTATGTTACACTTGGTAATTGCTTTATTAATATTCTTTATCTATAGATAATTCATATCCACTACTAAATCATAATATAGACTATGTTTACTTAATAGGCTTTTTTCCAGATGGTATCCATATATTTGATGAGGTAGTCAGAGATCTACAAAACCTCATGAAATTAAGTGAATTTAATGTACCACAAAAACATTGTCATTATAGCATGAGTAGATATGCAACGGATCTATTTATTCAGATTTTTTGACCTTCTTTCACAAGAAAAAGTAATTAAAATGCTTCATACTTTTAAATAAGAAGCATTACTTAGAAATAGTATCTTATTGATTATTTTTTTGTATAGGACAATTTGCTAAGGAAAATTGGAATCAAATTTATGTGAACCAAGATTGCAGTAAAGAACAAAAGTTCTTTTGTTTCTACTAAAGTTACCAAGTCCATTTAGAAGGCTGCGTGAAACATGCATACATTTAAAGGGTAGATATGACATGTTTGTGATTGTGTAAGTAAATCAAGTTCCCTATGTTTCATGATTTTGAATGCTTTACAAATCTTGGCATATTTAGCCAAAAAAACTTAGGTATTATCATATGAATTTGTGTTGTTTCCAATCTTCTAAGTGGGAGGAAAGATACTCAAAAACACCAAATAAGTCAGGAATCTATTGCTCTCATTTTATAATAAAGCAACTGATTTGCATAACATAAATAAATTTCAGTAAATGAAATTTTATTGATTTAAAATAGATATGCATTTTATTGATTTAAAATAGATATTGGGTTCAGTGATTAAAATACTAATCTGTACAAATCCACAAACATCAAAACAAATTTATTAAATGTACATTAATATATAAGGTCTCATGCCACAACTTGTATTATGTCAACACATTTTTTTATTCTGTTGTTGTTAGCTGCGAAGACGTGTCCAACCCATCGCGACCCTATAGACAATGTTCCTCCAGGCCTTCCTGTCCTCTACCATCTTCTGGAGTCCATTTAAGCTCACGCCTACTGCTTCAGTGACTCCATCCAGCCACCTCATTCTCTGTCGTCCCCTTCTTCTCTTGTCCTCAACCTTTTCCAGCATTAGGCTCTTCTCCAGTGAGTCCTTCCTTCTCATTAGGTGGCCAAAGTATTTGAGTTTTAGCTTCAGGATCTGGCCTTCTAAAGAGCAGTCAGGGTTGATCTCCTCTAGGACTGACCGGTTTGATCGCCTGGCAGTCCAAGGGACTCGCAGGAGTCTTCTCCAGCACCATAGTTCAAAGGCCTCAATTCTTTGGCACTCAGCCTTTTTTATGGTCCAGCTTTCACTGCCATACATTGCAGCTGGGAAGACCATAGCCTTGACTATACGCACTTTTGTTGACATGACGATGTCTCTGCTTTTTAGTGTGCTGTCTAGATTTGCCATGGCTTTCCTCCCAAGGACCAAGCGTCTTTTAATTTCTTGGCTACAGTCCCCATCTGCAGTGATCCTGGAGCCCAGGAAAATAAAATCTGTCACTATCACCATTTCTTCCCCATCTATTTGCCAGGAATTGAGAGGGCCAGATGCCATGATCTTGGTTTTCTTAATGTTAAGTTTCAACCCAGGTTTTGCACTCTCCTTCTTCACCTGCAACAAGAGGCTCTTTAGTTCTGCTTCACTTTCTGCCATTAGAGTGGTATCATCTGCATATCTTAGGTTGTTAATATTTCTTCCGGCAATCTTAATTCCAACTTTTGATTCATCTAACCCTGCCTTTCTCATGATGTGCTCTGCATATAAGTTAAATAGGCAGGGCAACAGTATACAGCCTTGCCGGACTCCTTTCCCAATTTTGAACCAATCAGTGGTTCCATGTCCAGTTCTCACTGTTTCTTCTTGACCCGCATATAGGTTTCTCAAGAAACAAATAAGATGGTCTGGTACTCCCATCTGTTTAAGAACTTGCCACAGTTTCTTATGATCCACACAATCAAAGGCTTTAGCATAGTCAATGAAGCAGAAGTAGATGTTTTTCTGGAACTCTCTAGCTTTCTCCATGATCCAGCGTATGTTGGCAATTTGATCTCTAGTTCCTCTGCCTCTTCAAAATCCTGCCTGTACTTCTGGTAGTTCTTGATCCACATACTGCTGAAGTCTAGCTTGTAGGATTTTAAGCATGACTTTACTAGCATGAGAAATGAGTGCAATGGTGCGATAGTTTGAACATTCTTTGGCACTACCTTTCTTTGGAATTGGAATGTAAACTGATCTTTTCCAATCCTGTGGCCACTGTTGAGTTTTCCAAATTTGCTGGCAAATTGAGTGTAGCACTTTTACTGCATTGTCTTTTAGGATTTTGAATAGCTCAGCTGGAATACTGTCACCTCTACTAGCTTTGTTGTTGCTTAGCTTTTCTAAGGCCCACTTCACTTCATATTCTAGGATGTCTGGCTTGAGGTCAGTGACCACCTCATTGTGATTATCAGGGACATTAAGCTCATTCTTGTATAGTTCTTCTGTGTAATTTTGCCACCTCTTCTTAATCTCTTCTGCCTCTTTTAGGTCCCTGCCATTTTGGTCCTTTATCATGCCCATTTTTGTATTAAACGTTCCCTTCATCTTTCCAATATTTTTGAAAAGATCTCTGGTCCTCCCTATTCTATTGTTTTCTTCTATTTCTTTGCACTGTTCACTTAAGAAGGCATTCTTATCTTTTCTAGCTATTCTCTGGAATTCTGCATTCAGTTGGGTGTATCTTTCTTTTTCTCCCTTGTCTTTTGCTTCCCTCCTTTCCTCAGCTATTTGAAAAGCTTCCTCAGACAGCCATTTTGCTTTCTTGCATTTCTTTTTCTTTGGATGGTTTTGGTTGCTACCTCTTGTACAATGTTGTGAATCTCTGTCCATAGTTCTTCAGGCACTCTGTCTATCAGATCTAATTCCTTAAATCTATTTCTCACCTCTACTGTATATTTGACAGGGATATGATTTAATTCATACCTGAGTGGCCTAGTGCTTTTCCCTACTTTCTTCAGTTTAAGCCTAAACTTTGCAATGAGAAGCTCATGGTCTGAGGCACAGTCAGCTCCTGGTCTTGTTTTTACTGACTGTATAGAGCTTCTCCATCTTTGGCTGCAGAGCATGTAGTCAATTTGTTTTCTGTGTTGACAATCTGGTGATGTCCATGTGTAGAGCTGTCTCTTGGGTTGTTGGAAAATAATGTTTCCTAAGAGCATTGTATTCTCTTGACAAAATTCTACCAGCCTGTGCCCTGCTTCATTTTGTACTCCAAGGCCAAACTTGCCTGTTATTCCGATTATCTTTTGGCTTCCTACTTTAGCATTCCAATCCCCCATGATGATAAGGACATCATTTTTGGGTTTTAGTTCTATAAGGTGCTGTAGGGCTTCATAGAACCGGTCAATTTCATCCTCTTCAGCACTGGTGGTTGGTGCATAGACTTTGACTACTGTAATATTGAATGGTTTGCCTTGGATTCGAACTGAGATCATTCTGTCATTTTGAGGATTGTATGCCAGTATTGCTTTTCCTACTCTTTTATTGACTATGAAGGCTACTCCATTTCTTCTGAGGGATTCTTGCCCGCAGTAGTATACCTGATGGTCATCTTTATTAAATTCACCCATTCCTGTCCATTTTAGTTCGCTGATACCTAAGATGTCGATGTTCAGTCTTGTCATCTGTTGTTTTACCACATCCAGCTTTCCTTGATTCATGGATCTTACATTACAGGCTCCTATGGAGAAAAAATCTTTACAACATCGGACTTTCCTTTCACCACCAGACACATTCACAGCTGAGCATCCTTTCGGCTTTGGCCCAATCACTTTATTCTTTCTGGTGCTACTAGTACTAGCCCTCTTCTCTTCCCCAGTAGTTTAGTTTAGTTTAGTTTAGTTTATTCAATTTGTATACCGCCCTTCTCCCGAAGGACTCAGGGCGGTTAACAGGGCATATATAAATAACAATACAAAAATTAAAAAGAAATTAAACAAATGCCCGATTAAAAATTACGATAACAATAAAAACAGTAAAAAACCCATTAAATAACCCTAATGAACCCCATCAGGCCAGACCAGCTAGTTCAAATAAGTGGGTCTTCAGCCCGCGCTGGAAGGAGCGAAGGTCCGATGCCATCCGGAGCTCAACCGGCAGTTGGTTCCATAACGCCGGAGCGCCCACAGAGAAGGTCCTCCCCCTGGGGGCCACCAGTTGACATTCCCTGACCGGAGGCACCCTGAGGAGGCCCTCTCTGTGGGCACGCACAGGGCGGAGGGGAGTTGACGCCGGCAGCAGGTGGTCCTCGAGGTACCCCGGACCCATGCCATGTAAGGACTTAAAGATCATAACCAAAACCTTGAACCTCACCCGGAAGACAACTGGTAACCAATGTAGCTCGCGGAGCAAAGGTGTAACATGGGAGTACCGGGAAACTCCCAAGACAACTCTCACGGCCGCATTCTGTACCAGTTGGAGCCTCCGAGTGGTCTTCAAGGGAAGCCCCATGTGAAGAGCATTGCAGTAGTCCAGGTGAGAGGTCACGAGTGCATGAGTGACCGTACACAGGGCATCCCGGTCCAGATAGGGCCGCAACTGGCGCACCAGGCAAACCTGGGCAAAAGCCCCCCTAGTCACGGCCACTATATGGTCTTCCAGAGTAAGTCGTGAATCTAGGAGGACTCCCAGGTTGCGAGCCCTATCCACGTGGGGTAAGGACTCACCCCCCATAAGAAGAGATGGAATATTTTGAATGTCCCGGGATGCCGGTATGCACAGCCACTCAGTCTTGTCAGGTTTGAGTTGAAGTCTGTTCCTCCCCATCCAGGCCCAAACCGCCTCCAGGCAATGGGACATCACATCGAGGGCATCACTGGGGTGGTTTGGGGTCGAAATGAAAAGTTGGGTATCATCGGCATATTGATGATACCCAACTCCAAAACCACGCATGATCTCACCCAGCGGTTTCATGTAGATGTTGAACAGGAGAGGTGAGAGGACCAACCCCTGAGGAACTCCACAAGCGAGAGTCCTAGGGGTCGACCTCTGCCCTCCTGCCAACACCGACTGCGAGCGTCCCAGGAGATAGGAGGAGAACCACTGAAGAACTGTGCCTCCCACTCCCAATCCCCTGAGACGCCGCAGCAGGATACCATGGTCGATGGTATCGAAAGCCGCCAAGAGGTCTAATAGGACAAGGACAGAGGAATGTCCTCTGTCCCGAGCCCTCCAGAGATCATTCACCAGAGCGACCAATTTTGTCTCCGTGCTGTACCCGGGCCTGAAACCCGATTGGAACGGGTCTAGATAATCCGCTTCATCCAGCACCAGGGGAAGCTGATGCGCCACCACACTCTCAACAACCTTCGCAAAAAAGCGAAGGTTGGAGACCGGACGAAAGTTGTTCAAAACAGCTGGGTCCAGAACAGGCTTCTTGAGGAGAGGTCTCACCACCGCCTCCTTCAAGATGGCGGGGAAATTACCCTCACTCAAGGAAGCAGATATAACTGCCTGGAACCAGCCTCGTGTCCTATCCCGGGCTGCATAAACCAGCCAAGAAGGGCACGGGTCCAATAAACATGTGGTGGAGCTCAGCCTCCCCATAATCCTGTCCACTTCCTCAGGGGTTACAGAATCAAACTCCTCCCAGATAACATCGACAAGACCGCCTGTGTCCTGATCGTCAGACTCTGCCCAGTTGGAGTCCAGACCGGTCCGAATCTGAGCGATTTTATCCAGCAGATGTTGTCCAAACTCCTCGGCACAACCCTGCAAGGGTTCCTCCCTCACCTCCTGATTAAGGAGGGAGCGGGTCACCCTAAACAGGGCGGCCGGGCGATTATCTGCAGACGCGATGAGGCGATATATTGGATGCCTTCCAATTTGAGGGACTCATCTTCCAGCGTCGTGTCATTTTGCCTTTTTGTACTGTCCATACTGTTTTCATGGCAAAGATACTGGAGCGGGTTGCCATTTCCTTCTCCAGTGGATCACATTTTGTCAGAACTCTCTTCTATGACCTTTCCATCTTGGGTGGCCCTGCACGGCATAGCTCATTGCTTCATTGAATTACACAAGCCCCTTTGCCACGACAAGGCAGTAATCCATGAAGGGTTTTTTTATTCTAAACATCTATAATTAATTCATAAGCATAGCTTTAGGGTTCCTTATTATGTTAGGTTTTAGAAACTGTTACCAGGAAATTGTACTGTGTGCTTTAAAGTACATCACACAGTTGAATTTACAAGAAAAATAGTCGAAGGAAAGCCTTTGGGGGAATGTAGTAAATTAAAAATGAAAGCAGAATGATTAGAATACAGCATTTATTAGAAGAATAAAACATTGTCATAAACAGGGCTTTTTTTCTCATAGAACGCTCAGAACGGCATTCTGGCACCTTTTTTGCAAAAAAAAAAAAAAAGCTCTCTCTATTGGCTTTCAAAAGCCTATTGCAAGGGAAGGCAATCTTGGCTCTTTTTTATGACTCGTGGACTTCAACTCCAAGAAATCCTGAGCCATCTATGCTGAGGGGAAAGAGAGAGGTTTCCATGCTGAGCCATGCTAGGTTAGGAATTCTGGGAGTTGAAGTCCTTGAGTCATAAAAGAGCCAAGGTTGCCTACCCTGCACTAGAGGAGGACATTAAAATTATTTACAAGGTTACTTCTTTAGGAACTAAACTTTTAGAATCTAAAACATCTAATTCAAAAAAACCAACAGGAAAGAACCTCACATTTTCCATCTGCTTCTGTCTTTTGGAAGGTAAAATTAGATAACAAAATAATCTATTTCCTATGTTAACATCTCTGCAATGAAATCAATAAAGGTAAGAGGAAAGAAATGAGAAACATTTTTCTCACTGTAATATGTCTAATTTAGCTGATGCTAGAAAAAAAATAGAATCTTTTGTACACTCTTAAAAACTATTTTGAAGCTATAACCATCTATTACAACTAAACCACTTTAAATTAAACAATTTTTAAGAATGAAATATTCTTAATTTGGACTTTACTTTTACTGTTTGGACTGTTGTGTGTTTTGAAAAATAGATTATTTAGAATCTAGTTATGTTGCACTCCAGTTTTTAAATAATTAACCTAGTATATACATAACAATCTATGATGTTTTCCATGGTGAGCTTAACATCAATAAAAACATTTATTAAAAAGGTTAAAATAATTTCTGGTGGTATTATCTGTACATTAAAATTTTGTTTAGTCACAATCTTTCACTTTTCACATTCTGGACAAGCAGTGGTCATGTATTCTAGCAAAAGATGTTACATATGTGCATAAGTGTAGTCAGTAGTATATGCCTTTTTAAAAATATCAAACATGCAAAGAAACAAAAATAAGTCCAAAATATTTGCATTACATCCAGAAATGCCAACTTTGCAACCAATATTTCTCATCCATAACTATGGCACCCTAAGGATACCTGCATACATGCAAATGCTTCTCTGGGATCAGTAACACAGCAGGGATTGCTTTTTCCTTCCAGTAACAGATTGCTGGGAAATCCCAAACATGGCCTTGAGAATTCCAATGTTTGTTACAATTTTTTCTGGATGTGGTTGGAAAGAGGCCTATAAATGCTAGCACAAATACATCACACTTGCTGAACGTGCACACACAACTAATTACAATGTTCAATTATATGTGATATATCTAAAATAAGATGGGCTGTCTCATCTGCAACTTGCAAACCATTTCCTTTTGCAGCAAAACAATCCAGGACAAGCTGATCAGCAGAGCTTAGACAGGACTCATTAACACAATTTTTGGGAAGGAAAGAAAGAGTGCTGGTGCCGGAGGCCATCATCTGTTTGGCGCCGGAGACCACTGTCATGAGGAACACAGCTCTGGGTTGGGGTTTGGAGGAGTTCCGGGTGGGTGGTCAGCATGGGCCACAGCATTGCAGCTGTGGGAAGGGGAATCCCTATGTCTTGTGGCCCCGAGCTGCAGGGGTGGGGGTGCAAAGGATGGGTGGCGACGCCATAGCAAGACACCGGCATCGCTCCCAGTGACAGCACCTCTGAGTTTTGGCACCTTTTCTTTTTTTTAGAAAAAAAGCACTGGTCATAAAGGAGTATGATTTTCAAGATATATATAAATCAAGCACAAATTATGTAAATACTTACATGATGAACAAAT